>NC_058080.1:506160158-506500385 GCF_014858855.1 Bufo gargarizans | reverse complement strand
TTAGGTGCTTGAAAATATGATCAACTGCATATGTTAGTGACACCTTCCGCTTTCTCTATTTGCAGAACCTTACGGCTTATCCTTCTTGGTGTTGCAATTTCATTGTTGAGGATTGGAGATGGAGATCACAGAATATATGAAAATGCGTTTAGCCAACGGATGGATTTCTCATTACAGATCTGTATTCCCCCATATAAGACAATGTAGGATCAAATATCCTCCCTAACATGCACTATAGTATGTTAGCCTCAATTGTCTTATATGGATGAAATACAGGTTGTCAAAATTCCAGAAAAGTAAAGTGTGGCATCTTCACTCATCTCTAAAGAAGATGGTAAACTCAGCTGTAAAATGAATACAAACATTTTTGTCTACAGTCTGAACCAGTTTCCTAGACTGAAAACACTCTGAGACTGTATCACCTGTAAAGATATCAGAATCAAAGATGGCGTCCAACAGCATTGAGATGCAGTCTTTTTTAATTGGTACCCTCTCTTCCCCAAGCATGTACTCCTACGGTGTCTCCCTCAGACCAGAAGCTATTCAGACTGTAAAGGAGATGATGACTGGGACTTGAAGTCATATATTACACAGATATAGAAAAAGCTGAAAATGGAGGTGGTCCACTAGGATATTGCACATTTAGGCCAGAAAGGCACAGGACACCATCTACGTACATCTCTGGGATTATAACACCCTGCTCCAAAAACACTCCATAGCAGATATATTCACCCAGATATAGTTAGCAGATATATTCACCCACCATTCTGGTAAATTGTCAAAGAAATAATTTGTCAGACATACTAGAGTCTATGCTGAAGGCAACCGCCTAAAAAATTAAATGACCTCCTTGAATACTCTATTATATCTATAATCTATATTATAACAGATTTAGAAATGCCTGACAGAATTCATGCAATTTAAACACTCACAGATCTAAATCACCTGAGACAATGGCCGAGATTTACTAATGTGTCTGGGCTAAAAATCTATCCATGGTGCAAATTGGTGCTTCTAGGCTTTGTACGCTTTTCTCCCACATGCCCGATAAGGTATGGGGCTTAGGAAAAAGGGGTCATTTAACCGCCGTTAGACGGGTGCACCCCTCTCAATCGGCTGTTAAAAACGGTCCCATTGATTTCAATGGGGTCTGTCCAGCTGTGAAAACTGACAAACATAGTACATGTCCTATTTTTGGACGGACGCTATTCATTGGCCATTAAAAGAACGGCCATGTGAATCGCCCCATAGACTTTCACTGGTGCTAAAAATGGCCGTGTGACAGCCGTTACTTAGACGGCCATCACACAGCCATTTTTCACCGTCGTGTGCATGTAGCCTTACTGCTTTTATGGCTTCTCAGCAGTCTGGTGTGTCCAGATTTTTACTATGCAGTTGACTTTTAATATTGTGCAAATGTGGTTCCTTTTTCCATTGTTCATTGGTAACCCTGCCCTCTTAGGTTCCTCCAGCTGCCAGTCTGGCTTGATAAAGATTAAAATCAACAGACTTGACCGGACAGAACATGTTGGCAGTTTTTGTAAAAGGCAACTACGTGAGTGTGTGATATATGAAAAAAATGCCTTTACTTGTCACTCCAATACACCAAAGCCATGCTGCGCCTATGTTTACATAAATCTACCACAGAGGTTAAATGAACAGGTTATATAACATCAGAATGTACTAAGTACTTGTGGACTTTGTGGTTTTTATCCGGATTTAGTGAATCAACTGCTAATCAAACAGTTCCGTTACTAATGGCGACCTCCATGGTCAATAACTCCTACAGCTAGACACAGATCACACATCTCCGATAGTGAAGTAATGCTACATTTGAAATCCATTTATGCAGCATATAAAACCACACAGATCCCAGAAGCTGCCTGACTCAGGTTTTCCTATCAAGCTAGTACATATTTAAAAGATCAACCCAAGGATACCATATTTTTATATTTACATACAAGTAAAAAATACGACTTTGACCCCACACACTATATTTCACAGACTACAAAATATAGATCACCATATGAAAAAGTAACCTCCTTATCGGTAAAATCGTAACAATCTGTATTTAAGTCATGTGACAAATATCAATTAGTTCAAATCCAAAATCCAAGTGGCCAATACAGGTGATTTATAAACTGTGATTGCTCTTCACACTCAGATAGAAAAAAGCTAACCGATTCACATCCTCTAAAAAATGAATGAAGGAAACCCTCTATACGTGTGTCAGAGTGGATATTGTAATCACTGGCCAACCAATCAAACCAAGAACCAGCGGTACCATATATGAACATCCCCATTGTTACAAATTGGATGTGGATCCACTGTGTCTACTGAATGGATTTGACTTAGGACTACTCCTAAGGGAGTTATCCTGGCATTCTCCTAGTCTTTACTCTTTAACCCCAATAAAGGGATCTTGGCTCTGCTGCACGAAAACCACCAGGCTACTACCTCCTGGAGTAGTCTCTGTTCAATAGATGGCTGGCCACAGAGTCTAGAGACAGGGCAGGCAGAGTTTGTATAAACCAGTAATCAGTCCTAGGTCAGGACAGGCAGTGAAGGGTTTGTATGGAGAACAGGCAGAAGTACGGTAATGCAGTGAACGGTCAAATACAGAAACTAGCAGAGGTCGGCACATTAGTACAGTGGTCCCCAACCTTTTTTGCACCAGGGACTGGTTTCATGCAATACAAATTTTCCATGGACTGAGGAGCCGGTAGGGGCAATCGCTAATCACGCACATAACAAAACATAATAAGTGCATATTACAGAATCTGTGGCCAACATTACCAATAATAACATTGTATAAAGGCCAAATAATACTACTCCACTGTGACCATACCGATGTAGGTCCCAGTCATTAATAATCCCTTTTAGGCCCCCACTCAGTGACTTACATGTCTCCTCTGAGTTGTTCTCTTTCCTTTTTTTTTTTCTCAGTTTTGCATAGATTTTCTGTTTCTGCATAATTGAACACACCTATTTAGTATTAATACCTCCTTTTATGCCCCTACTTAGTAATCATCCCCATTAAGGCCCCAGTAGATATAATGTCCCCCCAGTAGTGCCCTATGTACATATAATGCTCCCCAGTAGTGCTCTTTTCACATATAATGCCCCCCAATAGTGGCCTCGTTACATATAGTGCCCTCCGGTAGTGACCTCTTTAAACATTGCCCCTCAGTAGTGGTTTCTTTAAATATGCCCCCCCCCCCTCTGTAGTGCCTCTTTACTTATAGTAGTTTCCCCCATTAAATAATGCAGCAATCTCCTCCCCTGTAGCACCCCCAGTAGTGTTCACAAACCAAAAAAATAACAACATACCTCGCACTCACTGTCTGTGATGCAGGCCTCTTCCAGCCTGCTGTCCCGGCTGCCTGCATTACAGCACAGGTGGTCGCGACATTTGTGACCTCCTGCACTAGGTCTCTGGTGACATGATCACTCTGTCTGTGATCCGGCGCAGCAGGTCATAATTATGTCATTGCGCCTATCCTGCACCTTATCACTGCCTTATAGACCTCAGCTTGTGAGGCTAAACGGCGGTGTTAGGGACCAATAGTTCCTGTCCCCACCATTCAACTCTTGCACTCCCCGCAGACCAGTACCAGATAACCCACAGCCCGGTACTGGTCTGTAGCCCAGTGGTTGGGGACCTCTGCATTGGTAGATAAAATAATTGAGGAAGGCTTCTGGTTCCGGCGCTGGTATGAGGAGTCGCGCTTAGCGGAGCTCCGCCACTCTCCCGGACAACTTTACCCTCCGATCGCCGCCTGCGGGCTCGGTTAACCACACAAAGTGTTGTGAGTGTTGGAAGACAGTTTACCTTGTATGGAGAGGTACCTGCTACGTAGCGGGAAGAAGCCGGAGGAAGGAGACGAGCTTCGGCCAGAACGGCTGCATAAGGAGGCCAAGATGGCGGCCGAACATGAGGTCACACCGCAAGCTGCTGAATCGAATCAGCCTTTGCTCTCTTCACAGGAGGATATGTTTCATTATACTCCGCTACCAGCTGCGGATCTCAAGAGGTTGGCGATAGAGGTTGCCGCACACCTGGCACCTGATCTCAAGTCCACACTGGTAGCGACTATACAGGAATCCCTCACAGAGCTGCAGGAAGCCTACAACCAGCAGGGGTACCGCATAGAGGAGCTTGAACAGAGGACGTCCTGTGTGGAAGAGGATCTGCAAGGCACGCAATCACGAGTGAAAACGCTGCTGCAAACGGTGAATGAGCTGAAAGACAAGGTAAATGATCTCGAAAACTGCTCACGCCGTAGTAACCTCAGGTTAGTGGGTCTCCCAGAGGAAATACCGGGCTCGGAACTTAAACATATCTGTGAGTCAGAACTCCCCAGAGCGCTGGGACTGTCGATTCCCCGCAAAGTGGAAAGAGCGCATAGGTTGGGGTCACTGCAAAGCCCTCCTGGGGATCCAAGGAGATATCTAACCGGTCTCAGAGGGGTAGACAGGTCATAATGAAGTATCTCGATTTCTCTGATAAGGAGGACATTATACGTGCTTTTAGGGCGCGAAAGGAACCTCTGACTTACAGGCGTCAAAAAAAAAATCATTCTCTTCAATGATTACTCTGCAGTGATCACAAAAAAAAGAAGAGGTTTCAGTGAAATATGCACGTCATTGTTTCAGAGGAAAATCTCTGTTTCCAACTACTCTACCCGGCAGTTTTGAAGGTGAGGTGTGCGGACGGAGTTTATAGGAACTTTAATAACGCCTCAGATGCTGCAGCTTTTTTTGCGCAAGGCCCATACATCTCAGATAACGAGGGTCAGGCGGAGAAGGAAAGAAAAGGGCTGCATAGCACACAGCTTAATTCGCAAGGGACTTTTCGTGACAAGTCGCAGAGGAAGGAGGAGGTCTTCACTTCTTCATCTAGTAACCAACGGCGGCAGTGAAAGTGAAGGTCGCTATACATAGCATATAAACACCTCCGTAAAGGGGGGGGGGGAGAACTTAATAAGGGGGCTGTTTTGGTCTGGTAGTTCTCGATGTGAGAAAACCAGAGGGAAGTATGTGGAATGTATTATGGTACCAGAAAAAAGTGAAGCCCACGATGTGATGTTTTGTTTACTATCCTATACAGGATATTCAATGCTGTTCTTATACGTTCTTTATGCAAGTTACAGTTATGTTAGAATTATCCTGTTAATTTTTAATGCATTTACATGTGACGGCTGGGGGAAGAGCATTTTGAAAATGTGGTGTAATGGTTAAGATTATTACCTGGAACGTCAAGGGCCTGCGTTCCCCGCAGAAACGCATAATGGTGCTACGTCATCTGAAGCGCCTAGGGGCAGATATTGTGTTTCTGCAGGAAACACACCTTCTAGAGGAGGATTTTATTACAATGTCGAGGTTGTGGGTGGGAAGGGTCAATGGGTCTCAAGCAGTGCAAGGTAAAGCAGGTGTGATCACCCTGGTGCATAATAATTTAGTGCATAGGATCCAAGGGCATGCTGCAGACGATGAGGGCAGGGTGCTAGTACTAACAATGAAAGATGGGAACAGAAATCTCAACCTTTACAATGTATATGTCCCCAATATAACGCAAGGTCGCTTTTTTGCCTCCCTGAGAGATAAAAATTTGACAGATCCTGTGGGCGACATACTGGTTGGAGGGGATTTCAATGCCACAATGGTTGAAATTGAGGACCGTAAGCATTTAGATCAGTTGAGGAAAAAAGTCCATGGGAGGAGAGGGGTTTTGTCTTCTTTTACAGAGGACACTGCAGTGGTGGATGCCTGGCGGATCTCGCATCCTGATGACCGGGATTTCACCCACTTCTCCCATGCACAAAATTAATTGTCCCGCATAGACTACTTGTTTGTTAAACCGGAACTTCTACCCAGAGTTAGTGACGTAGCCATTGAAAATTTGGTGATCTCGGATCATTCACCAGTGGTTTTGACATTGGCGGATGTGGAACCGAGAGGGGCAGAGCGAATCTAGAAATTCCCATCTTTTTTGGCAAATGACGAGACTTTTGTAGAATTATTAAGGGGTTGGTGGCTGGAATATAGCACTCTCAACCAGGTGCATGAAACGGACCCTCTACTTTTCTGGGAAGCGGGCAAGTCAGTTCCAAGAGACAGGTTGATAGCGTATGTAACAGGTCTCAAGAGGGCTACTAAGATCCAGTTCGTTAAGAGCAGCCAAGAAGTCCAGAGTTGTTACAGGGCTTTTGTGCAAGCTCAAACAATAGAAAACAAAGACAAATGGATTGCAGCTAGAAGAGATTTTGAACTTTGGGCAATGAGAAAGGAGGGTTTCCATAAAGCCAGGTGGGAATTGGAGCTACACAAATTTGGTAACAAGGCCGGCAGACTCTTGGCCAATTTGGCTAAGGGGCGTAGACAAACAGCCCCAATAACTCATCTACTGGACTCAGCAGAGATTTTAAGGTCCCAGCCCCCCAACATTTTGAAAATCTTTAGAAATTACTCTGACCTATATAGTAAACCATCCGGTAGGGTAGAGGCAGAACCCAGTTTCCTAGATGGTTTAAATCTCCCGAAAATTGCACAGGAGGATTTGGCCCAGCTCAATATGCCCATTACGGAGGGGGAAAAAATGAGTACGATATCACAATTACCTTGGAATAAAGCGCCAGGACCAGACTGTTATCCAGAAGATCTTTTATAAAGCTCTAAAAGTACAAATATCTCCAGTATTATCTAAGTTGGGGAATGTTCTCCTACAGGGGGGAAGGCTGTCCACCCAAATGAACATGGCGCATATACGCATGCTCCCAAAGGAGGGTAAGCCAGCTGAGGACCCTGCATCGTACCGACCGATTTCTCTCATTAATCAGGATGTGAAAATCCTTTCGAAACTTATGGCTAACAGATTAGCACGTATCCTCCTGAGTGATCAGCCCACTGCAGGTTGGTTTCATAAGAGATCGATCGGCGGTCACCAACATACGTAGGGTCCTGGCAGTTTTAGATGAGGTAGGCCGGAGAGAGGGAGGTGTGTCGGCACCCTCCATAGTCACCCTAGACGCTGAGAAAGCCTTTGATAAAATACACTGGGAGTGGCTAAGGAGGGTGCTGGACAAGTTTGGGGTGAGGGGCTCTTTCAGGGAGTACCTTTCTCAGTTATACGCGACCCCTATGGCCAGGATAGGCATGCAGGGCTTTCTTTCTGACCCTTTTAGCTTGCATGGGGGAACCAGGCAGGTTTGTCCCTTATCCCCTCTGCTGTTCGACCTGGCTGTGGAGCCACTGGTTCGACTTTTAAACTCTGGTGGGATTTTTGAGGGCATTAAAATAGGGAACACTGAACTGAAAGCTATTTTTTTCGCTGACGATATACTTTTATTTATGGAGAACCCTGTTTCAGAGCTACAAGAGGTACTGAACACCGTAGCAGACTTTGGTCAGTTTTCAGGCTTCAAGATAAATATGTCCAAGTGTGCTCTTTTACAGTTGAGGAGGGAGGGGACAAGATTGAACCCGGGGAGTGCTATAGGCGGAATACCAGTAGCTAAAGATTACATTACATATTTAGGGATCAAGATGGGTCCTAGAGCAGAGTCCTTATATGGTTTGAATTATACCCCTCTTCTGAGCAAGGTGACGCATGAGTTGCGCAAATGGCAGAATCTACCCCTATCCCTACTAGGCAGAATTCATTTAGTCAAAATGATCAGTTTCTCCAGACTTCTTTATCCTCTGCAAACGTTGCCCTTACTGATTAAGCATGTGGACATCACTAGATTTCATAGCGAGGTGACATGCTTTCTCTGGAAAGGTAAAAGACCAAGAATAAGTCTGAGGAAGCTGATGGCCCTTAAAATTAAGGGGGGGAATGAATATGCCTGACATCAGACTATACAATCATGCGCGTCTTCTCAGACATATTATTGATTGGTTACGCCATACCAATTTCCACTCTGACTATACTTTGGAGAAGGAACTTTGTGCACCATGGGATCCTTGCACCTTGCTACACACGGCCTTGAGAGCCCTCCCCATGCACTTACGGAATTCGATTATATTCCGACACACTTGGGCAGCTTGGCGAACTATTAGGAAGAATTTACGACTTTTCAAGAGGGTATCGAAATATATGCCTTTGTGGGGGCATCTGGAATTCGAGCAGGGTAGGAGTAATGCTCTGTTTAAGGAATGGAAACAGAAGGGAATACTAACAACCCAACAATTGTTACATACAGCCGAGAATAGGTGGTTGTCTTATCAAGAGATAAGGAAATTTTCCAACTGAGTCCTTTTCAAATTATTCAATATGCCCAGGTCAGTAAATTCCTGACTGATAGGTTGAGGGATGTTTCAAAGGAATCAACGAAAAATGAATTCGACAAGATAGTACTAAAGGGTACAGGCTCACAGTCCATATCTCTCTTGTACTCCCAATTATGTGAGATTTTGGGGGATGGTCTGCCACATCTGGCGTTTCGCCCATGGGCCCGTATCTTGGAGGACAATGAGGCAGGGGAGAAGATCTTAAAAGGATGGTGGGCTCTAAGGAACTCCATTGTCAATGAAACATGGAGGGACACACATTTTAGGCTAATGCATCATGCCATCTATGCTTTCAATCTCCCGGCAGCTCCCAATAGGCCGCACAGGCTCACTAGTTGTCCAAAGTGTAAGACAATGTACACTGACCTTTTCCATGGTCTGTGGTCCTGCCCTCAAATCCAAAGCTTGTGGAACCAGGTAGCTCAGATATCAAAAGATAGCTGGAATCTGACAGTCCCTTTGAGCCCTGTGGCATTTTTGTTTCATTACTGGGAGGAACTGAAGGATGGGGTCCTTTTGGAACGTAGATTGCCAGCCCTTTTCCATGCATTATGCATGGTAGCTAAAAGGAGCATACTGCAACACTGGCTTCAGCCCTCAGTCCCCTCTAGAGATGACATTTTAACCTATCTCAAAGATTTACTGGCCTTGGAGCGTAGGGAGGTAGAAAGACATAAATAAGGGAAGGGAGGCAATTCCTGAAGAGATGGAGAGGCTTCCTGACACAGTTCTTCTCCGATTCGGAAATCGGTAGTTAGTCTTACCGGTAACGTTCTTTCCAGGAGTCCAACATGACAGCACATGGGGGAGGATGTCCAATCCAATCTCTGTAGGGATAGGAAGTGAGACAGGTTAAAAGCCCCCCCCCCCCCCTTCCCTCCAATCTCCAGTGTCTTCTAAATTACTACACCGGATGGATGCAACTCAATTTTATTTCAATTGTGATAAACAATGTTAACTTCACACTGCACCACATATTTAGGGAGGGAATTAGGAGTGTTGTCATGTTGGGCTCCTGGAAAGAACGTTACCGGTAAGACTAACTACCGATTTCCAGGACGTCCCCCATGACAGCACATGGGAGAGTAACCAACTTAACCATCAGAGAGGGACCACAGCCTGTAGAACCTTTCGCCCAAAGGAAAGCTGACGATTGGACGCCAGGTTCAACCTGTAATGTTTACAAAAGGTGTTATAACTTGTCCAGGTGGCTGCCTGACAAATCTGATCTATAGAGGCGTTTGCTTTCTCCGCCCAGGAAGCTGCGACTGCTCTAGTGGAATGTGCTCTGATAGAGATAGGACAGGGACTATTCTGAAGGCGATATGCTTCCTCAATTGTTGACTTGATCCACTGTGTCAGAGTCCTCTTAGTCACTTTCTTCCCTCTTCCTGCTTTACCGAACTGTACAAAAAGATTTGAGTCCTTTCTTTCTGTTCGGCGAAGATATTCAAGGACTGCCCGACGGACGTCTAGGCAATGGAATTTCTCCTCTTTCGGATCTCTAGGAGAGGCGTAAAAAGAGGGTAAGAATATTTCTTGTTCTCTATGGAAGGTAGATACGACCTTTGGGAGGAACCATGGGTCTAGCTGTAGATTTATTTGATCCGGGAAGATTCTTAAAGAGGACCTTTCATCAATATAATTTTATTTAAATGACCCCCCTACCTAATAGTCCGGCATCCACTGATGTTCCCCCTTTTTTTTTTTTTTTCAAATCGACCCCCGAATCTTGAAATAACAGCCTTTTTCTTCTGCTGCAGCGTCTGTCAATCAGACGCTTTTTTGTAGGGGGCGTTGCTCAAGTCTTTTCTTTGCTATTCTCCTTGGCTGAGAGCGCAGCCAATCGCAGCGCTCTCTCTCAGCCAGGGAGAAGGAGCTCAAGTTCTCGCGAGAATCGCGAGAACTTGAGCTTCCTAACATCCGGTTCCAGCGCCATCTTGGATTCCCCTGACGAGGATCGCGGCGGGTGAGGAAGCAGCGCAACGAGCGGCAGGGTAAGTATTAGAATATACCCCTTTTGCTCGATGTCTAGGGGTATATTCTAATACTTACCCTGCCGCTCGTTGCGCTGCTTCCTCACCCGCCGCGATCCTCGTCAGGGGAATCCAAGATGGCGCTGGAACCGGATGTTAGGAAGCTCAAGTTCTCGCGATTCTCGCGAGAACTTGAGCTCCTTCTCCCTGGCTGAGAGAGAGCGCTGCGATTGGCTGCGCTCTCAGCCAAGGAGAATAGCAAAGAAAAGACTTGAGCAACGCCCCCTACAAAAAAGCGTCTGATTGACAGACGCTGCAGCAGAAGAAAAAGGCTGTTATTTCAAGATTCGGGGGTCGATTTGAAAAAAAAAAAAAAGGGGGAACATCAGTGGATGCCGGACTATTAGGTAGGGGGGTCATTTAAATAAAATTATATTGATGAAAGGTCCTCTTTAAAAAAGGTTCCTTCATAGATAAGGCCTGAAGTTCACCAATTCTGCGTGCTGAAGTGATGGCTACTAAGAAGGCCGTCTTCCAGGAGAGTAATTTTAACGGGATGGTGTCCAATGGTTCAAAGGGCACTTTACAGAGGGTATCTAGAACTACAGATAAGTCCCAAGGAGGGACAGTCTGTCTCAGAGTGGGTTTTAGTCTGGATATAGCCTTTACAAACCTTTTCATCCAATGATGCTCTGCTAGCGGGTAGTCCAGAAAGGATGACAATGCTGATATTTGCACCTTGATCGTGCTAGGACGTAGCCCTAAGTCAAAGCCCCTCTGTAGGAAGTCAAGAATCTGAGCGATGTAAGGAGTTGATCTGGACGGATGTGTATCTTCCAGCCAGGAATTAAATCTGCTCCAGATTTTCTTATAAATAGCATTTGTCACTGGTTTCCTACTTTTTTGTAATGTGGAGATCA
Source organism: Bufo gargarizans (assembly GCF_014858855.1). NCBI lineage: Eukaryota > Metazoa > Chordata > Amphibia > Anura > Bufonidae > Bufo > Bufo gargarizans. The sequence goes on along the minus strand of NC_058080.1, from coordinate 506,489,197 downwards.
CTGCATGTGACAAGCCCTGCCTACTCAGCATTCTCCTTTCAGGATCCAGGCTTTCAGATTCCATTTCTCCAGATTCAGGTGGAGAAGGGACCCCTGAGTGAGAAGGTCTGGCCTCAGAGGGAGTGATATCGGTTCTTCTATCTTTAGCCTGTCTAACAGGGGATACCAGCTCCTCTTCGGCCAAGCTGGACCTATGAAGATGAATTTCCCCCGAACACTCGCTGATCTTTCTCAAGGTGGCCGGGATAAGCAGGATTGGCGGGAAGACATAAGCTAGATCCATATCCCATGTTTTTGACATGGCATCTATCCCCAGAGGATCTCCGTTGGGATCTAGGGAAAAAAACTGAGACGCCTGGGCATTTTCTCTGGAGGCTAGAAGGTCCAACTGGGGGTACCCCCATTTCCTGCAGATCTGATGAAAGACCTGCCTGTTCAGCATCCATTCTCCCGGATGGAATCTTCTTCTGCTCAGGTAGTCTGCTGTAACGTTGTCCTTCCCTCTGATATGGAGGGCTGAGATAGATAGAATATTTTCCTGTGCCCAAAGAAAATTATTTTCTGCGACCTCCCCCCTTGATGTCTTATATAACAGACTGTAGTTATATTGTCTGATAGTACTTGTACATGATTTCCTCTTAGGAGAAGTTCTGCTGCTTGGAGAGACTTTAGTACCGCCATTAATTCCCTTACGTTTGAGGAATGCTGACTCTCTGCTAGGGACCATGAACCCTGAAAAAAATGATGTGTGAACCCCAACCGGACATGCTGGCATTGGTTACCACTGTCAAGCAAGGTCTTCTCAACCAGTGTACCCCTCTCTGCAGGTTCACGGGAGTTATCCACCAGTTCAAGGACTCCTTTATGGACATTGGAATCTTGATCTTTCTGTCTAGAGACCTTTGGTCTTTGTTCCACTTGGTAAGAACTAGACCTTGTAGAGGCCTCGAGTGGATCTGAGCCCACTGGACCATCTGAATACAGGATGTCATCAAGCCTAGTATCCGCATAACCTCTCTGATGGAGCAGTGTAGAATAAGCCACGGCACTCCAGAGGGATTCCAATCGATTTCTTTTTATTACACCTTGTGCAGCAACGTTTCAACCTAACGGTCTTTATCAAGCTCCCAATACACAGGTAACACAGTGAACATTAAATACAGTCCCATAGCCCCGCATTGGTTCCTGCTAGGCCCTTCCCATTAACCCTCCCTTTACTTTCCTAAAACAACATTCACATATTGCCCACTCCATAATCTATCTAAAACAACATATACTTTTGTCTGTCACATTACCATGCTGTAGGAGATTCTGCCTTCTTTATTCGGGTGCATATTCATGCTTTCGTTTTCCCATGTGTTCTCGGCGTCCCTGTATGCCTACTGCGCCTGTGCGGCATCGTCACTTCCGCCCTTCCATGTGTACTTCCGCCAGGCTATGCCCAGCTTTCGAATCATGTGATTCTGTCGCTCTGGTGACGTATTATCATATGATCGTACATCGATCATTTATCTAAATGTCATTAGATGTTCAGGCTCAGTTACCCTAGATATTTAAACATTATAGGCAGGACGAGACCTGTGGTTTCATGGTGCGGGCCGTCTGGTGCATATCAAATACAAGCCGATGTTTTATCAAACTATCAGCTGTACCATTTCACTACTATTCAATTGCTATTAAGAGGCTGCAGCTATCGGGTCCATTATTACATCCCTAATGCATCAGCATTTTCTTATTACATCTCCAATACTTCAGAATGAATCTCATGGCGTTCTATTCCCAGGTTATTCTTGCAGGTTTGCCATCATTCATCCAGTGGCTGGTGTATAGAGCTAGCGTTCTAGGGGTGGTTAGCCCCCAGTCCACCGGCTCATCCAGTCCCATACTGTCATTCATTCTTATAGGAAAAGTTCCAATGGGAGCACATAGGGTAGCCCCTCCTTACGGGGAGTCACCCTCATCCTCTCATGACTTCCTGATATTTTATGGCTAATCCTGCTACATTTTTAATAACCTCCAGCGCCATTTCACTCAATTTACAGAGAAATTCTCAATTATAGGATATCAAGGACTGGGTCCTTCTAGCTGCAGTCTCAAAAGGCATAAAAAAAGACGTTTTATATATGGTGCAAACCTTGACAGACCCGCATCACCACCAGAGGACCCGTTCAACTATTTCCCATGCTTCCTTATCAATTATAGGCCTTTCATTTAGAGGCATCGCAAGCGTCAAGAGGCGGTTCTCCCACAGCATGTATGTAGACACCATCTATAGACAAAAGAAAAGGTTTTATTAAATGAACTCTTACCATAAAAATGGAGACATAGGCAAATAAAAAGAAAAAAGGAGTTAGATATTGTACATCTATATATGTATACATAAAACCGGCTATTCAGCCTAATGTCTTTTACGCACAACCCAGTAGAGAGTCAGAAAAGGGAACCAACCTTAAATTCCCTATTCAGGCCCTTAGGTTCCATTGTTTCCAACTCATAAATCCACCTTAGCTCTTTTTGTTTTAGCAGCCTTCTCCCTATCTCCACCCCTCCTTAAAGTTGGAACATTATCAATGATCCTGTATCTCAATTGAGAGACATTATGTCTATATTTCCAAAAGTGCTCAGGCACTGGTAGCTCCGTTTCCTCATCACAGTCTAGACTTAGCTGATTTTTTTCTTTTTCTTTTTTCGCTAAGTAGCTTGCGTATAGTGTACCGATGTTGATTTATCCTGTTCTTACAGGGCTGCGTCGTCTCGCCTATATAAAGAAGGCCACATGGACACTGCAAGCTATAAATAGCGAAATCTGTGTTACACGTGTAGTGTCCTCTAATGTCGTATTTCTTCCCTGTTCTAGGGTGGCAGAAGGAGTCACCCTTGATTAGGTTGCCGCAATTACAGCAACCCAAGCAAGGGTAACACCCCCTTCTGCCAACCTCTTTTTTCTTAGTTTTAACATCCGCTGATGTCAGGCTATCCTTGAGGTTTCTAGGCCTCTTGTATGACATCAGTGGGGGGGATTGGAACTCAATTACATTAGGGAAAGAATGTGTCAATATATGCCAGTTGTGTCTTAATATGCCTGAGATGCGATTACTTATTTTACTGTAGGTTGATACAAATGGAATCCTGCCTGTTTTTCCTTCTCTCTTTGTTGTATTGACTAGTAATTGCTGTCGATTGGTGTTTCTGGCTTTTTCCAAATGTCTATCTATCAATTTTTTGGGATATTTCCTTTCCCTAAATCTCTGTCCCATTTTTTCCAATCTATCATCTACCAGACTTTCTTCAGACACTATTCTTCTCGCTCGCAGGAACTGGCTAAACGGTAAAGACTCCACCGACCTCCTAGGGTGTGCACTATCAAAGCGTAACATGCTGTTCCTATCCGTTGGCTTAATAAAGAGATCGGTTTCTAATTTACCTTCCCTTACATAGACCAACGTGTCTAAAAATTGTAATGATTCCACTGAATACACTTTTGTAAATTTCAATTGATCATGCAACTGGTTAATGTAACCATGAAATTCCTGTAGTTTTTCTTCTGTACCATTCCATATAAGGAAAATATCGTCTATATACCGCATCCACCCTCTCACATTACTGTAGAAGGTGGATGGGTATATAGACGTCTCCTCCATTTTCGACATGTATATATTCGCATATGTCGGGGCCACGTTGGACCCCATCGCGGTGCCCCGACATTGCTCATAAAACACGTCCTCAAACAAAAAATAATTATGATACAGTAGAATTTCAAGTAGGGAGATTAAAAATGATTTAGTGTCAGACCCAAAATCCGACCTTTCCAGGGCCCATTTGACTGCCTCCAATCCCAGTTCATGATCGATACTGGTATAGAGGCTGGTTACATCAAATGAAACCAAAAAATCTCCCTCTTGAAATTCCAGTGTATCAATTTTTAACAGAAAATCTGTGGTATCTTTCACATAAGATTTAGCTTCCATTGCATAGGATCTTAAAACTTTATCCAAAAAAGTTGCTGCATTGGAAAAGACTGACCCCATGCCCGACACAATGGGGCGACCTGGCGGGTCTATCAACCCTTTATGTATTTTAGGGAGGATATATAAGAGAGGAGTCACCGGGTTCTGAGGCACAAGGTAAGTATGTAAATTTGCATCAATCAGGTCATTCGCGAATGCATTATCCGCCAATAGTCTGATCTTGCGTATAATGGTCCATTTTGGATCTTGACTTAGAGGTTTGTATATCTCCTTGTCATTCACTTGTCTCATCACCTCCATTTTATACTTCTCTGTGTCCATTACCACGGTGGCTCCTCCCTTATCTGCCCTTTTGATAGTGATTTCCCTTCTATTTTTCAGGGTTTTTAAAGCTACTTTCTCTCCCCTTGTCAGATTGGTGACATTAGGATCTATTTTCGATCTCTTAAGTTTTTCAATCTCCAGTCTGACAAGGGAGACAAAGGTCTCAATAGCTTTATTATACATTGGTGGTTGGAAGTCACTTTTGAGAAAGAGGCCCACGCTTTTAAGTGAAAGGATCTCGTTATGTATCTCCTTATCATCTACAGGCGCCATTTCGCAAAAGTGTACCTTAAGTTTAATACGCCTGAAGAAATTATGCAAGTCCATTTCAATCTGGAACCAGTCGATCTCGGTCTCTGGACTGAACGTTAGTCCCTTATTCAGGAGCAATACTTCATTTCTAGATAGTTCACAAGAGGAAATATTTACCACTAGAGTATTGTCCCGTTCTTCATTTATTTCTTGATGGACTTGGTTCCCGTCGGTGGCCTCTTTGATCGAGTGACTCTCGCAGCTTCTTCTCCCTTTTCCCCTGTGTCGGCATTTTCGTCCCCCTCTCCGTGTGCTTCTCTTGTTCTTTCTCCTAAAAAAGCTTCACTTTGTTCGCCTGAAGACTCTGTATCTGTCAAGTTCCCACGGATAGTTCTTGGTATCTGTGTCTTGAATTTTCTTTGAGGCCTCTGGTTTCTGTTCCTATTTGTTGTTGTTGTTGTTTTGTAGATATTCCCTTTACTATAGTCGTCTTGGTCCCTGCTCCACTTTTGTCTCTTTGTTGTCTCGATGTTATCACGATATTTCTTTAAATCCTGCTCCATCCGTTCTTTTATTATTTGATACTCTTGTTCTGTTTGAAGGGATTGTAGTTGTCTTTCATACTCTGTTATTCTAGTTTGTATTTTTAACATATCTTGTTGCAGAAAATCCATGTTTAATAACATCATATCCATGGAGAATCTATCCGCCAGAAACGCAAACTTGGTCAGGAACTCCGGATTATTGGGAAACAGAATTGGTCTCAGATGTGTCCTCAGTCCTCTCGGAATACGTTCAGCTTTATAATACTCTCTTAAGGTGGATAGGTGCAGTTCGGTGTTTGTCTATAGATGGTGTCTACATACATGCTGTGGGAGAACCGCCTCTTGACGCTTGCGATGCCTCTAAATGAAAGGCCTATAATTGATAAGGAAGCATGGGAAATAGTTGAACGGGTCCTCTGGTGGTGATGCGGGTCTGTCAAGGTTTGCACCATATATAAAACGTCTTTTTTTATGCCTTTTGAGACTGCAGCTAGAAGGACCCAGTCCTTGATATCCTATAATTGAGAATTTCTCTGTAAATTGAGTGAAATGGCGCTGGAGGTTATTAAAAATGTAGCAGGATTAGCCATAAAATATCAGGAAGTCATGAGAGGATGAGGGTGACTCCCCGTAAGGAGGGGCTACCCTATGTGCTCCCATTGGAACTTTTCCTATAAGAATGAATGACAGTATGGGACTGGATGAGCCGGTGGACTGGGGGCTAACCACCCCTAGAACGCTAGCTCTATACACCAGCCACTGGATGAATGATGGCAAACCTGCAAGAATAACCTGGGAATAGAACGCCATGAGATTCATTCTGAAGTGTTGGAGATGTAATAAGAAAATGCTGATGCATTAGGGATGTAATTATGGACCCGATAGCTGCAGCCTCTTAATAGCAATTGAATAGTAGTGAAATGGTACAGCTGATAGTTTGATAAAACATCGGCTTGTATTTGATATGCACCAGACGGCCCGCACCATGAAACCACAGGTCTCGTCCTGCCTATAATGTTTAAATATCTAGGGTAACTGAGCCTGAACATCTAATGACATTTAGATAAATGATCGATGTACGATCATATGATAATACGTCACCAGAGCGACAGAATCACATGATTCGAAAGCTGGGCATAGCCTGGCGGAAGTACGCATGGAAGGGCGGAAGTGACGATGCCGCACAGGCGCAGTAGGCATACAGGGACGCCGAGAACACATGGGAAAACGAAAGCATGAATATGCACCCGAATAAAGAAGGCAGAATCTCCTGCAGCATGGTAATGTGACAGACAAAAGTATATGTTGTTTTAGATAGATTATGGAGTGGGCAATATGTGAATGTTGTTTTAGGAAAGTAAAGGGAGGGTTAATGGGAAGGGCCTAGCAGGAACCAATGCGGGGCTATGGGACTGTATTTAATGTTCACTGTGTTACCTGTGTATTGGGAGCTTGATAAAGACCGTTAGGTTGAAACGTTGCTGCACAAGGTGTAATAAAAAGAAATCGATTGGAATCCCTCTGGAGTGCCGTGGCTTATTCTACACTGTTAACTATTGGAATCCTAGGACCAGGATTTAATGTTGCAGGCACCACCACGTACTGGAGTAACTATAATAATAGTGAGTAGTGCTGTCTTATTGTCTATTTCTTCTCTCTGATGGAGCAGATGTTTCTTCTTTGGAAGGAGGATATTTCTTCTATGAATGCGTTGCATTTTGATTCTGAAAGAAAAGACACCTGTTTCTGGGAGTCCAGAAGGGTTCCTAGAAAGATCTTTTTACGCTCATGCTGAGATCTGATTTCCCTAGGTTGATTATCCAGCCTAATTTTGTAGAACCTCTAAAGTCGTCTGTAGATGGTTCTGCAGAAGGACCTCTGAGGATGCTGTCAGGAGGACGTCGTCTAAATACGGAATTATTGTTATTCCCTGTCTCAGGAAAGCCATTATCTCTACTATTAGTTTTGTGAAAATGCGTGGAGCACTTGAGATCCCGAATGGAAGACATTGGAACTAAAAGTGATGAACCATGCCATCTAACATCACCGCAAACCTGAGGAACTGATGATGGCTCGGATGTATGGGGACATGGTAGTAGGCATCTTAGAGATCGATGGTGCACATTAATTCCCCTGCTGGAATCAGTGGAACTGTTGAACGTATTGACTCCATCTTGAACCTGAAATATTGAATCCAATTGTTCAGGAACTTCAGGTTTATGATAGTTCTCAGCGAACCGTCTGTTTTTTTTACCCAGAACAGCTTGGAGTAGTTGCCTCTGCCCTGTTGGGGCCTTGGAACAGGAACTATTGCTTCCATTGTGCAAAGTTTCTCTAAGTCCTGAACCATCTGGTTCTTTAGTGACGGAGACTGGGGTGTGGTAACACAAAATCTCTGAGGAGGAAGACGACTGAACTCTATTTTGTACCCCTCTCGTACTGTCTGAAGTACCCAGGGGTTCTGAGTTACTAGAGACCATTGATGACTGAAGAACTGAAGTCTCCCTCCCACTGGTCTGGCGTCATTTGTTCTGGTAAGAGGAAGTGTTGGGTTTGAGAAGTAACCCCCTCCCCTTCCGAACTTTGGGGTAGCTCCATCTGCCCGACTTGGCTTTCCCTCTACCTGAAAAATTCTGTGTCTGTCCCTGGCCTGAATTTTTCCGAAAGGACTGAGTTTTCTTAGATTTCTCCTCCAGAAAACCCTTCTTGTCCGCAGCACTTTCAAGGATAGTATCTAAGACTGGGCCAAACACATGTGAACCTGAGGAAGGGATCGAACAGAGCTTATTTTTTGAAGCTATGTCCCCTGAACAACTTTTTAGCCACAGGGCCCTTCTAGCTGTATTTGCCAGGGTGCTGTTTCTAGCCGAAACTCTAATAGATTCGGCCGAAGCATCCGCCAGATAGGCCGTAGCCATCTTAAGAAGGGGGATGGATTCTAATATGTCCTCCCTCGGGGTTTTTAATCTGAGGTGGTTCTCTAGCTGATTCAGCCATAACCCCATAGACCTGGCTACCGAGGTGGCAGTAATATTGATATTAATAAGTGCAGACGAACACTCCAAGGCTTTTTTTAAGTAGACCCTCTGCCTTCCTATCCATAGGATCTTTTAGATTTGAGAAATCCTCAAAGGGAATGGAGGTCTTCTTTGTGACCTTAGCCACTTGAATGTCTATCTTAGGAACTTCATCCCATAATTTAGTATCCTCAGGATTAAATATCAAATGATTTTTAAATTCCTTAGGTATAATTAATTTCTTTTCAGCCTCCTTCCATTCCTCCAGAATTATTTCCTTCAGATGGGAATTTACTGGAAATAGGCGAGTCTTTTTTGCCCCTAACCCCCCAAACATTTCATCCTGAATGGATATGGGAGGGCTAGCTTCCTCTATTTGCATGGTATCTCTAACCGCATGGAGGAGGGCGTCTAGGTCTTCAATAGAAAATAGATATCTTTTAGAGTGATCTGAAGAACCTGAAGCAGAGATGGTGTCTTCCTCAATCTCTCCGTCTGAGACTTCCTGATTATCAGAATCAGAGTCCTCCTGAGTCCTCCTTCTTTTTGAGGGAGGGGAGTCGGGTTGAGAAGGAGGTGGCGGAGGGTTTAGAGAAGAAACCGTAGCCTGCACCTCTTCACAAACAATATTTCTAAGTTCTGTGAGAAAGGACGGCTGCTCATCCTTCATTAACCTGGCAATGCAATCGGCACACAACTGTTTTTTGTATGATATATGCATCTTTTCCCCACAAGTCGCACATTTTCTCGGTTTCCTTTTGGAATCTTGGAGAGCCGACTGCCCTGAACTTTTTTTATCCTAGGAAAAAATCCAAGAAAGCCGTGCTTAATGACTGGGGGAAGTACACCAAGGAATTAGGGTTAAGAACACTTACATGGGCTGCAGCAGAGGAGTCAGACACAATCTCAGACTTGGCTGACACCTGGGGCTCCATGGTGGCCAAGGAAAACACACAGCAGCTTAGTCTTCCCCACTGGGGCTTACCTTCCACCTCTGCTGCCGCGCTGCTCCAATCTTATAAGGGTGACTCAACCCCCAAAGGGAGGGAGTCGACCCCTGAGCGCGAGACCGGGTTTCCGTGCCTCTAGCGCTTGTACTGGGCACCGCCATCTTGTTTCCGGTTGACCCCAGAAGTGACGTCATAGCCACGTCACGTGATGCCGCGTCGCCGGGTCAGGAGCGCGCCGCTGAGCCCAGAGCTCCCGGAGGAGAAGCGGCTTCAGCATCCCGCCTACCGCCGTCCATGGTAGGCCGGGACAGAGCTAGAGAACCCCCGAAGGGGGAGCTAGCAGGGCCATGCGGGTCGCCGCCCAACCTGGGCTGTGAGGAGAGTGCGGGACCCCCGACCAGACCTAGCCCCTGGTGCCTGGGTAAGCACCCTGAATCCTAGCAGGAAATCCTGTCTCACCATCCTATCCCTGTAGGGACAGGAAGACACTGGAGATTGGAGGGAAGGGGGGGGGGGGGGGGTCTTTTAACCTGTCTCACTTCCTGTCCCTACAGAGATTGGATTGGACATCCTCCCCCATGTGCTGTCATGGGGACGTCCTGGAAATAGAGAGCATTATGAAACCTTTTACACTAACAAAGTGGTAGTTAAAGGAGCAGCTGAAAGGGACGTTAGGCCGTTTGGCTCAATGACATTTTTTTACGACTGAACAAGACGTTACTCATATTTTGACATAATACCTCTAGCCCATGTCTGTCAAGCTGTATGGTAAATGCCGAATCGGCAGTTTGGTATCCTAGCAGGATGAAAGTTAGGGTTAGTTCGTGTTTAGGGGAGGGGAAGGGATGGGGGGAGGGAGGGAGGGAGGGAGTTGGTCTTCTCAGATCCGGGAGGGGGACTATTAAAAATAAAAAATTAAAAAATGAATAATTGACAATGGGGATCGAATTGTATGAATCTTTTACTTTCTAACTGATTGGTCAAATAGTCATCTTTATTCTATATTCTTTCTCCATGTAAGCAATGTCTGTTTATGGGAATGATTTGTAACCGATAAGTTATGCTTTGAACCTAATCTGTACATGTCTTTTCCTGCAAAAAAAATTAAAAATTTTGTTTAAAAAAAAAATAAGTGAGATAATACCTTTTACAGGATACTAGAATACAAGAATCTTTTGCTCACTCACCCTCCCATAGGGAAAGGTGCCTTAAGTATCTCAGGGTGGCCAGCCATTGGTTGGGGAGGACTAGGGTGTGTGCTAGCCCTTTAAGAGCTGGAGCGAGCATGCACCCTATGGGCAAGAAACAGTGGCAGAAAGCTGGCCTTATCCTGTGGAGTGCACTCAGCAATGTTGCTCTGGTGGGCGGGCCACAGGATAGGGATTCTGGGAGGTAAGAGCCACCAGAGATCTGGAACAAGAGAGTGGGGAGGCAATATGGTGGCTGTGCCTGGTTGGTATGGATGGCTGCCAGAACAGTAATCCCTCTTACACCCCCTCTTCTTTAGTCTTCACTGTCGTAAAAATAAAATTTAGAATGGCTGGTACATAATTCAGTAGGTTCCTGGGATCTCTCCTCTGGATCAAAACCCATCCAGTCTACCAAATAGTAGGTTCTTCTTCTAACTCTCTTTACATCCAAGATGCTCTTTAGTTCAAACTCATCCTCGGGAGTGGGGGTAGTGACAGAGGATCTGGAGTATCTATTAAACACCAAAGTTTTGATATGAGACACATAGAAGCACTTGGGGATGCAATGAAATGGTGGAAGTTGCAGCTTATGACAAACAACAATAATAACAATAACATTTGTAAAGTGCTTTTCTCCTATAGGACTCAAAGCGCACAGATATGTCTCAGATCAATACAGGGTTGTAGGCTGGACTGTGTTACAGAGGAAATAGTAGGTGGCTTTTCAGTTTGGACTTAAATGCTTCCATGGATGGAGATGTCTTAATTGGGTGTGGCAGGGAGTTCCAAAGTATTGGGGCGGCATGACAGAAGGCTCTGTCTCCAAAGGTTTTGAGGTGGACTCTGGGGGTGATCAAGTTATGAAGATCCTTTTGCTCTAAGATTGTTGGGGGTGTGATGCAGTTGCAACAAGTCCTTCAGGTATCCAGGGCCTTGATTGTGCAAGGATTGATTTGTCTAAATACGTCAAATAGACCCACAAAGCGAATGTGTAGGAGGATACCTTTAAACAAATATAATTGTTCCTGGGAGAGAAGTGCTATGATATCTTCTGTCTGCAACAAGAAAATCTAGACTAGCGCATTCATAATCGCAGGTGCACATCCATAAAGCTAGCATGTAAGAAGCAAACAAAAACAGGTATGGCAGCACAACATTACACATGCAAACAATAAAACTGGGAAATAGGGATTATACTAAATTAAAGCGGTATTATACCTACTATAAATGGAAAAAAAAATATATATATATATATAGAAGCTCTTTGCACACATTTTTGATCAAACATGTGTCGGGCCCATCTACCAGGCGTCAAGGTGGCTTCTGCAGACTTTTTCATCTTCTGTCTGCAGACTTTTCTAGAGAAATTGATGCCTTGGCCATGGAACCCTTACTCTATTGCTAAATCTGGAAGAAACCCCAGATGGTAAATCAGAGGCAGTGGTAATGTGAAGAGGAATACACAGACGCTGACCGTACACAATGTAAAATGGTGACAGTCTAAAAGACCTCCAGAATCTTACTGTAAATTGCACTCCTCTGTCAAAGACAATGGAGGTCATTTATTAAATAGAAATACGCCTAAATTAGCATATTCCTGGAGAAGATTGCCGCACAAGGGTCCTCTTCCCGCTCACGCCAGGTCTAAAAAAGTGGGCGGGGAAGGGGACTAAATGTAAGACAGCAAGGAAGCTGTCTTACATATAGAAATGGTGGTGGACCAAAGTTATGCAGAGGCCGGCGCCAATGCAGGGCATTATTAAGACCAGCATTTAAAACGCCGGTCTTAATAAATGTGCCCCAATGTGTAGAAGCAGGAGATGCAGCTGGAATATGAGCTTGATAAACAGGTTAGCCAGTTGAATTGTGGAAAGAGGACCAAAAAGGGACAACTTGTCTTACCATTCATCTGGAGGTCCATTTTGTTGCCACGGAGCATGAGGTGCATGTAAAGAAACGAGCAAACCTACAGGCCTCTGTATAGGAGATTTATTATGGGCATTTGAGACACAGGAGGCAACAAAGTCTCAGATGTCCTTGGGAAGAGAAGGACACCAACAGTACCTGGAAATTAGATACTGATGACCTATACTGAGGATAGGTCATCAGTAAAAAAAAAATCCTGGAAAACCCCTTTAATAGGTAGTGTGCATATATACATAAATAGCAGGAATTACATCTATATGCAAATATTTATGGATAATGCATCAGAGGCAGATAGTATTTGATCCACCAAGATGTAACAATGATGGGAGCCTCTCAGATTCCGAGGAAAGTACGTTATGGAAAACCTAATTACATATGTGCCATTATCTAGGCATAGCTCACTAGGAAATAGACACTGTGAGCACATATAAGAAAATCTGTATAAAAAGGCACACCATACAACATTGAATTGAGTCTGGTCTACGGGCCAACTGACGTTGTGCTCCTAGGACATCGACATCTCTCTGCTGTAGTAGCTTGAATAGAAAAGCCAAGCTGAAGGATACAATTGCCCATATGGTCAGCTAGGTAACAATATTAAAGCTTTACTTAGCTAAGTAACATCAGTTTGTTGTTATTAGTGACTAAGTTTTCATATTCCTTATTGTATGTTATCTGTTTCTGTATAAATTTGATATTAGTATTGTTATACTTCATTATTGTTATTTGGTGCATATAAATTTTGTTCTGTTATCATATACTTGCCTATTTTATATAACTTATAAGTGTTTGTGATTAGTGAATTACACATTCAGAGGTATACTGAAAGATCCTTCAGGGGTAAGATTAAAGTTTTCACTTCCTGATACAGGATTTCAGAAGACACAGAAACTGTCAATTTTGGAGAGCGCTTGTCTTCACCTAGGGTAGTCTCCCTAGGCACTGGAGTTTCCCGGCTTCAGTGGGCAATGTAGCAGATAATAATCCTTGCCACCACATAAGAGACACAAATTTATGCTGACGCTCCTCCTCAGACAGTTTGACCCTTCATGGATTCCACACAGTGCTGCAGTCTGGAATTTAAAGTCCTCATATAGGCAAATTTTGTGGGCCCCCTTGATCCTGCCACTCCAACCTGGCTCCACCACTGCCCTGCACCTGCATCCTTCCCTGAGCAAACATTAATAGTTCCCATCCTACACCATATCACATACAAAACCATTAGCTTTTGTTTTGCCCAAAAGTTTTTTTTAAGTCTGCCACCATAACAAGATAGACTCTTTTGGCAGGGCCCTACTGTATGGTAACTTATTTTAAATTTATTCAAATGTGCAATAACCTTTCTTGATTTAGTTTTATTTATTTTGTAGCATAAAATAGAGAAAATTAGCAAGGGCGGCACCGCCCAGTGTACACCCCGCAGGTCAGTGGCCTGAGGAAGTGCCTAACGGCCGTCGCTACTTAGCGTTCTGTGAGATAGCAAGTCCGCCCTACCCCGATTTCATCTGTATCCATATGGAAAAATAAAGATTTACCGTACTATTCTAGTGCTGCCTTCTTTTCTTTTTATCTACAATCAATTTATTTAGTTTGTGTTTAAAGGGAATGTGTTGTCTACATTTTTGCTGATTACAGATAATATGTATTTTTTCTGGATTGAGCACTAGCTTGTACATTCTGACCTGGTAGTTCGTACTTGATGCAACCTGACACACTCTCCCAGAAGGTAGCCACCAGGCCCTCGTTGTTCCCAGCCATCTCTGAAAGCTTCTCCAGACAGAAGGGAACCAGGAAGGTGACCTTGTACCAGTTGGTGGAGAACTAATGAGCCAGCAACTCAAAGTTTATGGTACACTGGTTTAAAAACCAGCAATAGGACTTGGGATCCCACTCAGAGTGCTCCCTCAGAGACAGATGCAGCCCAGACCATTCATAGTAGGAAGCTGGCTTGTGGAGGTGGTGTGAAGTGGAAAAGACCAAGGAGTCTATATGAGCAGAGATAATTTTCAAATATTGTAGTTGCTCCAGCAACCGCACTGATAAGTCAGCTCCTATAGTTAGTTCCATATATATTTGGACAGAGACATTTTTCTAATTTTTGTTCTGTACATCACCACAATGGATTTTGAACAAACCAATTCAGATGCAGTTAAAGTTCAGACTTTCAGCTTTAATTCAGTGGGTTGAACAAAATGATTGCATAAAAATGTGAGGAACTAAAGCATTTTTGTTAACTCAATCCCTTCATTTCAGGGACTCAAAAGTAATTGGACAAATTAAATAATTGTAAATAAAATGTTAATTTCTAATACTTAGTTGAAAACCCTTTGTTGGCAATGATTGCCTGAAGGCTTGAACTCATTGACATCACCAGATGCTGTGTTTCCTCCATTTTAATGCTCTGCCAGGCCTTTACTGAAGCGGTTTTCAGTTGCTGTTTGTTTGTGGGCCTGTCACAGTAGGTGGGGAAAGGAAAAACACCAAATAAACTAACTACAACAGTAATACAGACTAGGCCCCAAAGCTATTGAGGAGGGGGGAAGTTACCTAGTTATCCCTGAGCATCTCCCTGACTAACAGTATGAGCTAATCCTAAGGGTGGAAGAACTCATGCACAGGAACCTAAGACCTGCTGAAACTGACACAAACCCTAAATTAGGGAGCGGAGATGAGACTGCCGGGACCTTCCACCGTGAAGGGACCAGCGTCTCCCTGAGACCTAGACACAACACACAAAGTATAAACAAGACTTAGCTTGAGAGGAGTAAGAAGTAGGAGAACTTCTAGCAACCAGCTTGGAACTCCAGAAGGAAATAACAACCGCAAGGTCTGCAGTGAGAGGCGGGCTAAAATAGAGCCACTGAACAGCAAATGAGCAGA
Source organism: Bufo gargarizans (assembly GCF_014858855.1). NCBI lineage: Eukaryota > Metazoa > Chordata > Amphibia > Anura > Bufonidae > Bufo > Bufo gargarizans. The sequence continues at coordinate 506,474,145 of NC_058080.1, read as the reverse complement.
ACCTGTGGAGAGGTGAGATCCTGCCCACAACAACAAACAGGAAGGAAACACAGAAAGACCTGTCAGATAGACTCATGTTCTGCAAAACTATCCGATCTTCTCAGATCCCTCATAGGACAGGCAGTGACAGTACCCCCCCCCCCCTTCTACGGGTGACCTCCGGACACCCAGGACAGACCTTATCCGGGTGTGCCCCATGAAAGGCCTTCAGAAGGCGACTAACTCAGACATCAGTCGCCGGAACCCACATTCTTTCTTCTGGACCGTAACCCTTCCAATGTACAAAGTACTGAAGGGAACCACGAAGAATACGTGAGTTAATTATTCTGGAGATCTGAAACTCCAGATTACCATACATCATGACAGGAGGAGGTGGCAAGGGAGATGGTTTAGCAGGTTCCACATAGTTTTTCAACAAAGATTTGTGAAACACATTATGGATCTTCCAAGCCTGCGGATGTTCAAGATGAAACACAACTTAATTAATAATGGCAGAGATCTTGTAAGGACAAATGAATCTTGGGCCCAACTTCCTAGAGGGTACCTTCTACTTAATGTTCTTAGTGGACAACCACACCAAATCACCCACACACAGGTCCGGACCAGTCATACTTCTCTTGTCAGATATACGTTTAAATCTTTCGCCCATTTTTTTCAAATTGATTTGAATCTTCCACCAGATAGATGACAATGAGGAAGATAATCTATCCTCTTCAGGTATACCAGAGGACTCAGTCCCAGAAAAAGTACCAAACTGAGGGTGAAACCCATATGCACCAAAAAATGGTGACTTATCAGTTGAATCCTGTCTACGGTTAGGAAAACTCAGCCACAGACAAAAATGAAGACCATTCTTCCTGATTGTTATCAATAAACACTTGAGCGAGAGTTGCATTGCCAAACCTGATAATGGTATGAAGTCCGGCATCTTACTGAAGCGGTCTACCACCTCCAAAATCACAGTCTTCCCAGAAGAGCTAGGTAAATCAGTGATGAAGTCGATGGACAAATGCGTTCAAGGATGGGATGGACAAAGGAAGAAGAGATCCTGAAGGCTGAGTATGAGTCACCTTGGCACGTGCAATGGTCTCACAAGCTGCCACATAGCCCTCCACACTTTTATGTAAACCTGGCCACCAGAATCTCCAAGAAATAAGATCTACAGTTGATCTGCTCCCCGGGTGTCCCGCAAGGACAGCATCATGATGCTCCTTGAATACCTTGTGTCGAAGCCCAGAAGGAACAACCAACCTCCCTAGAGGACAGGAATCAGGTGCCTCACCTTGAGCTCCCAACACCTCCGCCTCAAATTCAGGATAGAGGGTGGATACCACCACCCCATAAGCCAAAATTGGAGCAAGATCCCTTGAATCTCCCCCCCCCAGGAAAGCTACGCGACAAAGCATCCGCTTTGACGTTTTTGGCCCCAAGGTGATAAGTAACCACAAAATTAAATCTGGTAAAAAAAAACAAGGACCATCTGACCTGCCTTGGGTTCAAATGCTTCGCTGATTGCAGGTAAGCCAGATTCTTATGGTCAGTAATTACTGTAATGGGATGAATCGCTCCTTCTAACCAATGGTGCCATTCTTCAAAAGGCCAATTTAATGGCCAGCAACTCTCTATTACCAACATTATAATTTATTTCGGCAGAAAAGAGTTTTTTTTAGAAAAAAAAAAGCACAAGGGCGCTATTTGCCAGGAGAGGGACCCTGCAACAACACTGCTCTGACTCCCACTTCTGACGAGTCAACCTCCACAATGAAAGATTGAGACACATCGGCTTGCACCAAAATGGGAGCAGAAGTGAAACCTTCCTTTATTACAGAAAACGCATGTAATGCCTCTTCCGACCAGACTGAGAAGTCCACACCTTTCTTGGTCATATCAGTCAAATGTTTGTCAATAGTGGAATAATTTGGGATAAACTTTCTGTAGTAATTAGTAAATCCCAAAAACCGCATCAGCGCTTTCTGATTCTCAGGTCGATCCCAGTCTAATACCGCAACAACCTTTTCGGGATCCATACAGAAATCTGAGGAAGAAAGCAGGTAACCCAGGAACTGCAGCTCTTGAACAGCACACAAACATTTTCAATTTAGCATACAACTTATTCTCCCGGAGGATCAATAATACTTGTCTTAAATTATCCTGATGAGTCTCCATATCGGGTGAGTAAATTAGTATGTCATCGAGGTAAATAACAAACCTCCCCACCAAATGTTGAAAAATGTCATTGATAAAGTGCTGAAAGACCGCCGGAGCATTAGTCAAACCAAAGGGCATGACCAAGTGGCCCTCAGGGGTATTAAAAGCCGTCTTCCATTTATCCCCCTCCCTGATTCTTATCAGATTATAAGCCCCCCTTATATCCAACTTGGAAAATACCTTGGCTCCAACAATCTGATCAAATAAATCAGGGATCAAGGGAAGGGGATAAGGATCCCGGACAGTGATAAGATTTAGCTCCCGGAAATCCAAACACGGTCTAAGGGACCCATCTTTTTTTTTAACAAAAAATAAGCTGGCAGCCATAGGTGACTTAGATGGTCTAATATGTCCTTTTGCCAAACTCTCGGTAATATACTCTCGCATGGCTTCTCTTTTGGGTTGAGAAAGATTATACAACCGAGACTTTGGCAATTGAGCTCTGGGAATAATAGTGACCAGACAACCATACTCTCGATGAAGGGGGTAACTCCTGATCTCCACCCTCAGAGAATACGTCTGAAAAATCAGAAAGAAACGTAAGGTAACACCTTAGTGGATACAACAGAAAGTAATGCACAGAGACAGTTGTCCATACACAAATCACTCCAATTACTGATTTGTCTTGCTTGCCAATCTACGGTAGGATTATGTCTGATCAACTATGGTAAACCTAGCACTAGAGGAGCAGGCAAATTCTACAGCACAAAAGAAATGGACTCAACATGAAAATCACCCACCCTCAAATGAATTTCCTGCACCATATGAGCCAGACACTTTTGCGAGAGGAGCGGAATCAATAGCAAACACAGATATCCCTTTGTTTAATGCACTTGTTTTAAAACCATGAGTCTGAACAAATTGATAAATCAGCAAGGTTAACCCCTGCACCACTGTCAACACTTCTAATTCAATATTTTTGGAGTCTAGCACCACCATGGCAGGCAGGAGAAATAGGGTACTACAGGTAAAAGACAAAATACCTTATCTGACTCCCCATCCACTCTACCAAGAGTAAGAGCACTAGATCTATTAGTGATAACCCCCTTTTTTCTTTTTCACCTTGAGGTTTATTATAAGGACAAACGTTAATAAAAATAGCCTTCTTTTCCACATAAGAAACAAAGTCTTCTCTGAACCCTGAAGTTCCCATTACCAGGGCCTGAAGAGACCTGTCCCAACTGCATAGGCTCATCATCAGACACTAGCTTAAGTGACTCAGTACCCCGAGGGAAAGAAGAGATTGTTTCCCCATATGATAGTGCATCCCGAGAGAGGGGAACCTTGCATCTCTCTCTCTGGTGTCTATAAATCCGTATGGCCAGGGACATAGACACCTCCAAAGAATCAGGGTTTTGTGGAATGCCAGGGTGTCTTTTAGTCTCTCAGACAACCCCTGACAGAACTGACTACAGAGTGCTGGGTCATTCCACTCCAAATCAGTCGCCCATCTCCTAAATTCAGAACAATATGACTCTGCGGAACGTTCTCCCTGACTCAAGCTACGCAGCTTAGATTCGGCCAGAGAAACCCGGTCTAGGTCATCATAAATAAGGCCCAGGGCTCTGAAAAATTCATCCACCAATCGGAGGGACTGGGAACCGATCGGTAGAGAAAAGGCCCAGGACTGAGCATCACCTTTCAGCAGAGAAATAATAATCCACACTCTTTAATTCTCGTCCCCAGAGGAGATCAGACGCAGACAAAAATACAATTTACAAGATTCTCTGAAACGAACAAAATGATCACTTCCCCCAGAAAACCTGTCTGGGAGGGCGACCTTAGGTTCAAGGCTAACCTGGTTCCCACTGGCTGAACCAGACGCCTGAGAATCCTAAAATTGTGCAACAGCATGACGGAAGTCAGCTACCGCCAAAGATAATCCCTGCATGTGATCAACTAGTGCATTAACAATATCCATATCTGCACAGAGCAATGAAAATAATGACGGTAAGGAGGGTTGTTAATGTCATGGTAGGTGAGGAAAGGAAGAACACCAAATAAACAAACTACAACAGCAACACAGAATAGGCCCCAAAGCTAGTGAGGAGGGGGGAGGTAACCTCTAGTTATCCCTGAGCCTCTCCCTGACTGCTAACAGTATGAGCTAATCATAATGGTGGAAGAACTCATACACAAGAACCTAAGACCTGCTGAAACTGACACAAACCCTAAATTAGGGAGCGGGGATGAGACTGCCGGAACCTTCCATCATGAAGGGACCAGTGTCTCCCTGAGACCTAGACACAACACACACAAAGTAGAAACAGGACTTAGCTGGAGATAAGTAAGAAGTAGAACTTCTAACAACCAGCTTGGAACTCCAGAAGGAAATAACAACCGCAAGGTCTGAGGTGAGAGGCGGGCTAAAATAGAGCCCCTAAACAGCAAATGAGCAGAACCTGTGGACAGGTGAGATCCTACTCACAACAGACAGCAAGGAAAAACAGAAAGACCTGTCAGATAGACTCACGTGCTGCAAGTCTATCTGATCTTCTCAGACCTCTCACAGGGCAGGCAGTGACACTTTCTGTCTGAAGTTTAGTCTTGAACCAATAAAATGCATGCTCTATTGGGATCAGATCAGGTGACTGTATTATGAAACACCAACCAATCAGTTTGGCTGCATTTAAGCACACAGTATGTCTCTGAAAACCCCAGAATTCATCTGGCTGCTTCTGTCCTCTGTCACATCAATAAACAGTAGGGACCGAGTGCCACTGGCAGCAATGCATGCCCAAGCCATCACACTGCCTCCACTGTGTTTTACAGATGATGTGGTATGCTTTGGATCATGAGCTGTACCATGCCTTCGCCGTACTTTTTACTTTCCATCATTCTGGTAGAGGTTGATCTTAGTTTAATCTGTCCAAAGAATGTTCTTCCAGAAGTGTGCTGGTTTTTTAAGATGTTTTTTTTTATAGCAAAGTCCAATCCAGCCTTGAGTCTTAGGAGTAACTTGCACTGTGCAGTGAGCCCTCTTTATTTACTTTAATGCAATCTTCTCTTTATGGTAGATTTTGATACACATATCCTGGAGAGTGTTGTTCACTTGGTTGGCTGTTGTGAAGGGATTTCTCTTAACCATGGTCATTATTCTGCGATCATCCACCACTGTTGTCTTCGGTGGGCGTCCAGGTCTTTTTGCATTGTTAAGGTCACCACAGCTTTCTTTCTCAGCATGTACCAAACTGTAGATCTTACCACTCCTAATAGTGTAGCAATTTCTCGGATGGGGTTTTTGTGTTTTCGCAGATGAAGGATGGCTTGTTTCACCTGCACGGAGAGCTCCTTTGACCGCATGTTTACTTCTCAGCAAAATCTTCAAAGTGCTTGTCTTTTTGCATTGTTACGGTCACCAGTGCTTTCTTTCTTTCTCAGCATGTACCAAACTGTGGATCTTACCACTCCTAATAGTGTAGCAATTTCTCGGATGGATTTTTTATGTTTTCGCAGATAAAGGATGGCTTGTTTCACCTGCACGGAAAGATCCTTTGACCGCATGTTTACTTCTCAGCAAAATCTTCAAAGTGCAAACACAACACCTCAAATCAACTCCAGGCCTTTTATGTGCTTAACTGAGAATATAATAATGAAGCAATTGCCCACACCTGCCCATGAAACAGACTTTGAGTCAATTGTCCAATTACTTTTGGCCCCTTTAAAAACAGGGTGCCACATGTAAAGGAGCTGAAACTCCTAAACCCTTCATCCAATTTTAATGTGGATACCCTCAAATGAAAGCTAAAAGTTTGGACTTTGTCTAACTATAACTTGAATATGTTTTAGTAAACAGATAAAAACAAAATTTGTGTCAGTGTCCAAATATATATGCACCTAACTAAAATACTTCAGGCTATCACAACTTTGGTGGGCCTGCAGGATCCATTGCCTGAGCATACTATTGTGGATGTGGGTCTGCTGTGTCCAAAAAGATTTGGCTTAGGGCTACTCTTAACCCCTTAAGAACACAGGGCGTACACGTACGCCCTGTGTATTTTTGATCACCGCCGTGCGGCGATCGGAACCCCGTGCCTGCTCAAATCATTGAGCAGGCACTTGGGGCAAATGCGTCGGGGGGGTCCGGTGACCCCCCATGTATGCGATCACAGAAAACCGCAGGTTAATTCAGACCTGCGGTTTTCTGCGTTTCCGGGTTATTCGGGTCTCTGAAGACCAGATAACCCGGAACAGGATGGTGATGGTGGTGTGATTTCACCCCACCAATCACCATCCAACGATCCTGAGTGGCGATGGTGACATCACCACTCAGGATCGCTTTTTGATTGGTCTGTGGGCGGTCCGGCGCGATATTCAAAAGAGGCAGGCGCTCCTCTCCTCCTCCATTTGTGTTCCGGAGCCAGGGGAGCTGCCTGCACGTGTCTGCCACCGCTGCCAGCACCCCAATCTGTGCCCCCAGGACCCGATCTGTGCCCCCAGCACCCCATCAGGTACATAGGGACAGCATAGGGAAAGTTTGGGTTAGGCAGGGGAAAAAAAAAGGGAAAGGTAGTTTTTGAACTTTGATTGTATCACCCTAAGTTAGGGTGTCTGGGGTCCACAGCACAGCTGTGTGACCCTAGACCCCCCCCCCCCCCAGGGGTGCTGCCACTTGCCCCCCTCCCACACCTTTTATGGGGTGCTTTTTTTTTTTGTACGCTGACTGTGGCCAGCACTTAGCGTCCGGCCACTGTTAGCGCATCGCACACCCCACGGTTGATCAGCGGTTTTGAATTTTTTCCCCCACATTTTTTGCCCTTTTTTTTAGTTAGGTTATTTATTTTTTTCTGTTAGTTTTAGGGTGAGTTCGTGAACACCCGTGCCCCCACACACACCAAATAAAGAGTTACACACACTCCCCTATGGCCCGCCAGATGTTCTCGGCCGAGGAGGCATACGCCCAGCTTGCCTCCAACTCCGAGAGTCCCAGTGAGGATGACCCCACATTCCTGTTGTCATCCGCATCCTCCTCATCATCTAGCAATGATGATGAGCCCTCAAGGCGGCAGAGACACTGCCAGGTGGAGCAAGGGGACCGCCATGTTAGGGCCCACACTAGTACGAGCAGCTCTGGGGCTCGTACTGGTTTCCCAGCTCACCAGTTAAATCCACCAGAGCACCCTGCCGGTGAAATAGTCTGGTGTAGCCCAGAGCGATACGAGCCCGTGATTCCTGATTTTGTAGGCCAATCAGGAATCCAGATTTCCACAGTGGGCTACACTGAATATTACTTTTTTTTGTCATTTTTTCAGTGACCCACTGGTAAATCTGATGGTGGAGCAGACGAATCTGTACGCCCAACAGTTCGTCGCTCAACACTCGGGCTCCTTTTTGGCCAGGCCCTGTGGCTGGGCGCCGGTCAGTGCAGCCGAAATGAGGACATTTTGGGGCCTCGTGCTGCATATGGGCCTGGTCAAGAAACCCAGTGCCAGGCTGTACTGGAGTGGGGACGTCCTATACCAGACCCCACTTTACAGTATGGCCATGACACGCTCCCGGTTTGAGGCCATCCGGAAATGTCTGCATTATTCCGATAATGCAGCATGTCCCCCCCCCCCCCCCCCCCTTCCCGAGGTGATCCATGACCGTCTGTATAAGATACGGCCGGTCATCGATCACTTTGGGGCCAAATTCATAGAGGTCTATGTACCTGGAAGGGAGGTCGTGGTTGACGAGTCTCTCATTGCGTTCAAGGGGAGACTCATTTTCCGCCAGTATGTGCCTTCCAAGCGTGCGAGGTATGGTGTGAAGCTATACATAATTTGTGAGAGTACCTCAGGGTACACTTACAAATTTTGTGTATACGAGGGGCGAGATTCCCGGATTCAACCCCCAGAATGTCCCCCCACTCTGGGTGTTACCGGGAAACTTGTGTGGGACCTTATGCACCCACTGCTGGATAAGGGTTACCACCTGTGCATGGATAACTTTTATACCAGTATCCCCTTGTTCCAGTCCCTTGCCGCCAGATCCACGTCCGCTTGTGGGACCGTGCGGAAAAATCAACGCAGCCTCCCTGCCCACCCCCTCCAGGTACCTATCCCCAGGGGTGAGACCCGTGCCCTTACCACTGGAAACCTGTTGCTGGTCAGGTATAAGGACCAGAGGGATGTCCTTATGGTGTCCACAATTCATGGTAACGGCATCACCCCTGTCCCTGTGCGAGGTACCACGGCAACGGTCCTCAAGCCCGATTGTATCGTCGACTACAATCGGTATATGGGAGGAGTTGATCTTTCGGATCAAGTCCTCAAGCCATATAATGCCATGCGCAAAACCCGGGCATGGTACAAAAAAGTTGCAGTCTACTTGGTACAGGTTGCCATGTACAACTCTTTTGTACTATCCCGAAGCGCTGGCAGCACAGCAACATTCCTCCAGTTCTATGAGGCAGTCCTCAAGGCCCTGATCTTTTCGGACCGGGAAAGAGCAGTACCCAAAAAAAGTGCAGAGTGTGTCGCAGGAGGGGGATACGGAAGGACACGACTACTCAGTGCGACACGTGCCCCGATCATCCGGGCCTCTGCATTGACGGTTGCTTCAGGGAGTATCACACTTCCATGGAGTACTAAATTCATATCCCAATTTAGCACTGACATCGGAGTAAAAAAAACTGGTTCTCAGACTTGACACCCAAAAAAACTAAAATAATTTATTAAAAGTAGACATATTTGGTATTGCCGCGTCGGTAATCTCCTCTATAAAAATGCCCCATGACCTAACCCCCCCAGATCAACACGGTCCAGAAAAAAAAAAAAAAAGGTGCAAAAAAAGTTTTTTTTGTCACCTTACATAATAAAAAGTTTAATAGCAAGCGATCAAAAAGTCATATAGCCCCCAAAATAGTGCTAATAAAACCGTCGTCTCATCCTGCAAAAAGTAGACCCCCCAGATTAACATAGTCAAAAAAAATAAAAAAAATTGGTGCAAAAAAATATTTTTTTTGTCACCTTACATAACAAAAAGTTTAATAGCAAGCAATCAAAAAGTCATATAGCCCCCAAAATAGTGCCAATAAAACCGTCCGCTCATCCCGCAAAAAATTAGCCCCCACATAAGATAATTGGATAAAAGAAAATAAAAAAATATGACACTTTAGAGATACCCCCCAAAAAATTGTATCAAAAAGATAATAGTCAAAAAATAATTGTAATTATTAGGTATTGCCGCGTCCGTAAGAATCTCCTCTATAAAAATATCCCATTACCTAACTCCCCAGATTAACACGGTTAAAAAAAAAAAAAACTGTGCCAAAACCGCTATTTTTTGGCACTTTTCCATTTCAATCCGTTTTTTCCGGTAACAAAACAAGGGTTAACAACCAAACAAAAGTTAAAATTTATTACCCTGATACTGCAGTTTACAGAAACGCCACATTTGTGGGCGTGAACTGCTGTATCAGTAAAAGGGAGGCCGCAAAAGGAAAGGATCGATTTCTGGAAGGCCGATTTTGATGGCCTTTTTTATTGACACCATATCCCTTTTGAAGCCCCCCTAGAGTAAAAACTCCCTAAAAGTGACCTTATCTAAGAAACTACACCCCTCAAGGTATTCAAAACTGATTATACAAACTTTATTAACCCTTTAGGTGTTCCTAAACAGTTAATGGCAAATGGAGATGAAATATTAGAATTTCAATTTTTGGTAATCTTGCCTCCACAAAAATGTAATATAGAGCAACCAAAAATCATATTTACCCGAAAAATACTCCCCAAAAAAATGCCACCTTATCCCGTAGTTTCCAAAATGGGGTCACTTTTAGGGAGTTTCGACTCTAGGGGTGCATCAAGGGGGTTGAAACAGGACACGGTGTAAATAAACTGGTCCATAAAAATCAGCCCTCCAAAAACCAAACGGCGCACCTTTCACTCTACGCCCCACTGTGTGGCCGTACAGTAGTTTACGGCCACATATTGGGTGTTTCTGTAAACAGCAGAGTCAGGGCAATAAAGATACAGTCTTTTTTGGCTGTTAACCCTTGCTTTGTTAGTGAAAAAAAATGGGCTAAAATGAAATATTAGACAAAAAAATGAAATTCTCAAATTTCATCCCCATTTGCCAATAACTCCTGTGCAACACCTAAAGGGTTAACAACGTATGTAAAATCAGTTTTGAATACCTTGAGGGGTGTAGTTTCTTAGATGGGGTCATTTTTGGGTGGTTTCTATTATGTAAACCTCGCAAAGCGACTTCAGACCTGAACTGGTCCCTAAAAATTGAGTTTTTGTAAATTTCTGAAAAATTTCAAGATTTGCTTCTAAACTTCTAAGCCTTATAACATCCCCAAAAATAAAATATCATTCCCAAAATAATTCAAACATGAAGTAGACATATGGGGAATGTAAAGTCATCACAATTTTGGGGGGTATTACTATGTATTACAGAAGTAGAGAAACTGAAACTTTGAAATTTTCTAATTTTTCAAAAAATTTTACTTCATTTTACCAGTGTCATGAAGTACAATATGTGACGAAAAAACAATGTCAGAACGGCCTGGATAAGTCAAAGCGTTTTAAAGTTATCAGCACTTAAAGTGACACTGGTCAGATTTGCAAAAAATGGCCTGGTCCTAAGGTGTAATAAGGCTGTGTCCTTAAGAGGTTAAAGGCTATGTACCCCTTCGGGAGCAATTTTGTTTAATTATTGCATCTTACTCGATTTAAGCTAAAAATATATTTTTTTAATTGGTCTTTATTAAAAATATGGCTTCCTTTTTTCTGTAGGGAGCCGACATTCTTTAGAAACACCCTTTGCATTATCTATCGTTGCCGTCAGACCAGGAGCAGACGGATTCCTTATCCCTGCTCTATGACCTGTTAAACTCTTATAGCTCAGTTCTTATCTTAAATAAGTTTTTATGACCTCTTAGTAGTTTAGAGATATGGTTTATTAGATGACGGGCACAAAATGAAAGTGAAAGTCAGAAAGAAAACCAGTTAACCCCTTGTGACAGAACAGCTCAATATTTTTAATAAAGGCGAATTGAATATTTATTTATTTTTGCCAAAAATGAGTAGCATGCAGGGCAAAAATGAGCCACCACCACCTGAAGTAGTCTCTGTTGCTTTGACGGCCGAACTACAGGGGTCTAGAGACATTGGTGCCGAACCCCAATGGGTCAGGCAAAACCGCAGTCAGGAAACAGACAGAGGTCAGGGTACGTAGAATTTGTGTAATCCAGTAATTAGTCAGGTCAGGGCCGACAGTGAATGGTCAGTACAGAGAACAGGCAGAGGTCAGGTAGTGAAAGGTCAAAATATGAAAACTAACAGAAATCAGTAGATGAGATGGTACCTTAACGGGACACTAGAGTACTACAACCTATTGCCCAGGCACCCTCCTCTAGGAAAATGTGCCTTAGGGATTACAGTGTATGCACTGACCCATTTTGAGCCAAGCAAGGAACAGAGGGAATAAGCAGGCATCTGCCTATGGAGTGGACTGTAGTTGCATGAGACTTTTCAATCAATAAAAAAAGTTGGTAACCTCATTCATTTACAGCATTACTACAAAACCTGCCAATTTTCAAAGCAGAAAGCACAGTAGGATGGAGCTGTATTTAATCCATGCAGACGTTCAACATGTCGGATGGTTTCAGTGCTGCCTGCATGGTCATTGGATGGTGCAGAATAAATGGCAGGAGGTCACAGTTTAAATGCAACAATTTACCTAGTACTCTGGCATATGAAGCAGAGAGGTCTCACTAACAAATTTACATAGTTCATATACTTGGAGGTAGGGCTGCCATCAGGAATTTAAAGGCTCCATACAGGGAAGCTTTGTGGGCCCATCCTGCATTTGTTCAACCCCTCCCTGCACATTCCTACCTTCAGCATGCTGCCTAGTCATACAGGAGAATACAACACTATATAACTCTTATATCCAGTGATATCTCCTCTAATATTGACATTCCATGTTCTTATCTTCCCTGTTTATAGCAGACCGACACAATGAGTTCTTTCAGCAACATCTCATCTCTGCAGAGTTTATTATAGACATTTTAGATTCTGCACTTTTACATCATACTCCCTACGTTCTCAACCCCCCCCCCCAACATTGTGTTCGCTGTGCTCCCCAATGTCACCACTCTGCTCTAGAAATAGTGCTCCCTAAAATATCCCCAGTTATAATGCCCCAAATATTTATAATGCCCCTATAGTATCCCCCAATAAAAATAGTAATGCCCTCTATTGTTCTCCCGTTACTAGACATCCCTACAGGCACCCCAGTAATGTCCTGCAGTATTAGACATGTGCCCAAGTGGCTAGGTAAAAAATTTAATCTAATACACCCTGGTCCTGTTCCTTAATGCTGTCCATGGAGCAGGCTGCAGACCTCTTTCAGCCTGCATCCCAGATGTCATTTTCCACGCGAGACCCGGCGTAGGCAATCTCGGTGATATTATCGCTTTGTGACTGCCTGCCTTTTTGTACTGCCTCATAGGCTTCCGGCCTAATAGACTAACAAATAAATTCAGGGGGGAACCTGTTCCCAGCATTAATTATTATAGAGTTGGGCCCCTTTTACCCTTACAAAAGCCTCAGCTCTTCTTGGAAGGATGTTCACAAGATTTTGCTATATGTCAGTGTGAATTTTTGCCCATCTAGCTAGAAGGGCATTTGTGAGGTCAGGCATCAATATTCAATCAGGAGGTCTGGCGCACAATTAGTAATTTCTATTCCAAAGGCATTTGGGGCAAATTACGTTCTTCAATACCAAATTTGTCAAACTGTGTTTTTTGGAACTTGCATCGTTCTTATGGGCATATAGTCAGTCAGCATCACATTTTATTATTGTCAATAGGGTCAAAATGTGAATTGCAAAAATGTGACACACTTGGATTTTTTGTTACATATGACTTTCCCATAATCACAATACAAGTCACATTAGCACCAAGGGGTCACTGTAATTGAATGAAACTTTATATGTGTGAATACAATTATATATATATTTACAATATTGAAGCGAAAGTATAAGTTTATTGGGGACATTTTTTTTATAATTGAAAGGAGGCCCTGTACCCTGTTGGGCTACCTCTAGCCTGGACACAACATGAAATACAGTTTGGCATGGAGGCATACAGGTTCTATATGGTATCCTGCTGCATATTTGCCCATAGATGTTGCAGTTAGGCCTGTAGATCCTGCACACTCCAGCTGGTCTTATAAATGCTTAAATGGGGATAAATCTGCCATTTGGGCAGTCCAAGGAAGTGTTGCAATCTGGCAGAGACATTTCTGGGAAAGCCTGCTGTGTGTGGGCAAACATTATCCTGACTAAGAAATAACTGTGTGAAGCTCTTAGGTGTGCTAGCAGTTTAGACATTAATGGCCATGTGGTGGGTTATTTTGAGGGCACACCAAATTTACACTGTTATACAAGCTGTACACTGACGACTTTACATTGTATCAAAGTGTCATATCTTCAGTCTTGCCCCATGAAAATATATATTAAAGGGGTATTATGATCTTAATGATCACTGTTAAATCTGTTAATGATTTAACAGTGATCATTTTTCTAAATATATTTCATTAACAAATCCCCACCCCTTAGAAAAAAATAAAACTATACTTACCTGACTGTTGTCTTCCGTACATAATACAATGTGAAAAGAGCCATAGCCTAACGACAGATCGGAAATGGCTGTATGCTTTGCAACTGCAATGCAATGCTATGACTATGTTATTGTCATTACTGTACTGCTGATGGAATTATAATTATATCTTTAATTTGTTACATACAGTTGAGGAAATTGTCACTTTGACATAAAAGATAGTCAAACAAAAACAGAAGTAACATTTACATAGCATCTACTTGTAATTATGCTGTCTGTCTCCCACAGTTCCAAAGCATACCAAAAGACTTCTAATTTATTACAATGTGTTTTAAGATTCCGACTTGCTCCACTACTTTGAATAAAGGGAGTATGTCACTAGGAGAGACCCTTTTCTCTCAGAGAATAATACCCTGAAGAATTCCCTTTACATACTACATAAGTGACATAGGCACAGTCAAGGGTCCATTTTAAGAACTGATACATAAGAGCAGGAGACTAAATATATATATATATTATATATATATGCCCCCGCTGTTCCAGTGACATTATTACTTATCCAGCCATAGCTGCCCTAAAACCAGTCCACACAACTATACTCAAAACTATAAGAGTCTCTCTGCTCAATGTTAGTTTAAAATTCACAGTAGCAAGTTTGCCGTTAAACTCAACCTTATACAGGCCCCTGGTCCTTAGTACTTACAGGCCATCCAGGCCTACCCGTCGGTTTTAACCAACTTCCGACTCTTGGGCCCCGAAGTAGCCACACAATTAAATTGATTGACATATACACGCAGTCCGGCCTACTCCCCTTAGAAGACATCTCTCATATTATACCTTCGACTCCTGGGCGCTGGCTCCTTTATTTTCAGTTACGAAGCTATGTTAACTCCCTGATGCCCGGATTACAGTCTTGCCCACCCTTAACAGAGTTTTAAAAGCTGTGTACGGCTAGCTCTGCACCCAGACACGCTATATCTCTTTTATATGCCATGTTGAACTCTGGGGAGATTGAGGGCTCTTCCACGGGTTCCCATGGAGCTAAACCTAAATTCATGTCTGACTGGGAATCAGAACTGGGCTCCACCTTCTTGGTAGACCAATGGTCTCGATCTCTTATCTTTACGCATAAATTAACTGTGTCCTGTATCTTGCAGGAGCTCAAATATAAAATTCTCACCAGATGGTATTGGACCCCAGTTCGATTACACCAGTTTTATCCCTCGGTAACGGATGTCTGCTGGAGGTGTCTCGCAGCAACGGGCACAATGACACATATATGGTGGGATTGCCCTGGAGTGGCTCCTTTATGGCGTGACATTTTTGCTCTATACAAAACTGCTATTATACCTAATCCTTCTCTAGCTCTCCTATCGATACTCCCAGGGCGAATTTCTCAGATTAAGAAAGGGGCTTTACGATTATTCATTTTGGCAATGAGACAGATAATTCCCTGCCAATGGCGGTCAACCGAGAGTCTCTTAAGAGTAACCTGGTCTAGTGCCATGTATGCTTTAGTTCATATGGAAGAGTTAAGTGCCTCTGAAGAAGACGCTACCTCGGCATTCTGGAGGACCTCGGATCCATGGAACCAATTCCGCACCTCTACTTCTTTCTCAAGGTGGTTGACAACTGGCACCATACCCTTTAGTAGTTCTTAAAAGGCTGACTAGGATATATTAAGCCCATTCCTCTACCCTTTTCCCCCACCTCATGTACATGTTGTGCCCTTGTCTGTCTTGTCCTTTCCCCCTGTTAATGTGAATGTTTGGCCAATTAATTGGAAATGTATGCCTTATTTATACCAACCTGACTGGCTCCATCAGCCTATTTTATGTTGTGTCATACATGATTTGGCTTACCATACATTTTACTATCTCTAAGGCCCATATGTGGCCAATAATTGTTCCTTATTTATACTTATGTACTTGATATTCTTGTTATATCATATAATTTTATGCCTTAATAAAACAAAGATTGAACCGTAAAATTCACAGTAGCATTCAGGATTTCTCCAACTGCAGACTAAAAAGTTTCTTAGCCACCCGGAGTAGATACCGGTATACAATAATCCACTGTGCTGCACCACCACAATAATGTTAAACTTGATGTAAACTCTTCCCACCGCAATTTATCAGCCTTTTTAGTTTTCTACTTTTGGGAGTATAATAAAGCATTTTTTTCTGATTAAACTTTGTTGCGGTTTTATGGTATGTTGGGTCTTGCTTATTTTAGCTTTGAAGATTCCAGGACACTGTTTTTCAAATGACTTGATTTGTAAACCGAGAATTGTGCGTTGGGAGAAATACACATTCGGTCCTCCATTATTGCAGCACTGCAACAATGTGGATGATCAGCTATCTAGATTATGTAGAGAAGGCAATCATCTTTTCAGTGTGCATGCGACAAAGCAAAAACATCTCAGTGTGCAAGTGGGACTGTTTTAAAAGCTACTGTAAATTTTAAGCTAACATCAAGCAGTAAGTGTATATATACATATTTTTTATTTTAAGAAGTTTTCTGGGTGAATTGTGCTTCTTAATCAGCTCAGTTTTCTTGCATATATTGTTTAGTTGGGGAGTTTTTATCTTTGCTTTTGAAGTAACATTTGAATAAATGTTATACCCCAGTTCCTAGTGGGTAGTCCATGCCATTTGGACCAACAGCTTTGAGATATTGACTGTACATGCTTGTGGGAGTTTTCTTTTGTTTTTACCTACCACTAGCATACTCAACTGTGAATGAAACATTTCTAATAAAAGTACATGAAGAAATTGCTATACAGAATTAAAAGGTGGCAATCTACTTTGATCTTATTGGAGATATTTTATTTAAAAATATATATATAGCTTTCAAAACATGAATTGTGATGTAAGTAATGATTACTTTTTATGGTACTAGTTTACAAGTTAGTGATTGCAAATAACTTTGCAACTTTTGATAATGCAAAAACTGCAAAATAGTAAGGAAGCATTTTGTGTAATGACCAATTTTATTCCTACATTGAAGTCAGTGCTTTCATCTATGAAATTCAACTGAACATCTTTCACTTTTTCTATTACTTATGCATGTTATATCTTGTGATTTATCCAGTTTTAAGCAAGGCTCCCAAAACTAATATTATGAATACAGACAACCTCAAAATGGCTGGATTAAATTTACATTTGAATACAATTTAAATCAGCTGGCAATTTATCAACAGTCCTCCAGTAATAACGGTGAACATTAGTGAAACAGCAATTTTATCCCTTCCAAAATATCTAGTAGATCTTGTCTATGTGTACTGGGATTGGTTTTGTGAAAAGCTGGTTTCAGGAGGTTAACTACTGTATGTCATCATTTGTCAGACGATTTACTATTCAAGTCGTGCATCTTGGTTCAGCCATAAAAATATTAGCGGCCACAAGGATATGGAGCATCAAGTCACGTGCTAGATTTCTGGTAACAGTATAGCACTCAATCCTCTTCCAAGCATCTTCATTAGGATACCATATTTTTGGTCAGTCTATCTTCACTCTGGATATTTTCATCAGTTTTGATTTCTGTTGTTGTAGAACAATTATTCAGTAAACTTCTATCATCAAGTAAGGGTCAAGGAGATCAAATGCGGTAAATAAGATAAATGTATGTATCTACAGTGGGCCCTGAAGATACAATGGCCTCAGGATACAATATTTTAAACATACCATGGTCTTTTCTGGTCCAAACTAAGTTAAAACTAGACTTAACATACAAAGCCTCAGACTCAAATCCAACCAATCAACCTTTTCTCTGATAAAACTGGTGTCTAGTAGCTCCTCCTTACAGTGCAGTACTACATGCCCTGTACTGCTCTCTGTGCAACGATAACCTGCTCCTTTAGCCAACAGGTGAGGATGGCACAATTTTTGGGTAACCAATTACCAGTTTTCCAGTAAGTTCTTGACTCAAGCTAGTCGTTTCAAAATACAATGGTCATCCAGAAACCAAATAATATAATTCATATTCTAACTTGAGGGACCACTATACATATATGAAAGCTTGTGATAACTAATCATTTCAGGCTTCGGTGCTAGGAAGCCCTATTTAGACTTAAATGCCATGAACCGGCCAAGCATATTTAGTGCTAACAGAAAGCATCCATTATCCGTAAGAATTGGGAAAATCATCCATCATTTTCTTCGCTATTAAATCGGTTGTGTAACGAAGCATATTCTACATTTTTCAAACCAGCACCTCGATCTGAATACTTTTGGAATTGCATAATTAAAATTTTAGTATAGCCACTTAGCTATTCAATAAAATATATCTGAATAGCGCCACCTGCTGTTTGTCCGTCTTGCTGAGCTGGCCCAACGGGCTCAGTTTAAATCTTCAACTGCCACCAGCCATATGCTCTGTTAGAAGCTGTGGCAGTTACAGGGAGAGAGCTGCAGCAGTTAGGACACACACCCTGAGCTGCCAGACTGAAGCTCAGGCAGCAAAAGTGAAGATCTCTGGATCCAGGTGAGGTACAGGGCTGGTTCTTGCTTTATTAGAAAGGTATAGTCGTGTACTATATAACTGTCCGATTTTCTTTTTTTTTCCCCCAATCAATCATGGCATAACCTCTTTAAGCCTTAGTTTTGAGAGCGCTTCTAAAAGCCATAAAACCGATGTCTGCGGCGAACATTTAGGCGATGCCATCCTGGAAAACCCAGACACCATGTTCACCTTCTCCCATAGCGGGGCATATTTCATGATCTGGAGACTTTTCTGGCATCTCAGCCTGGGAATCACTGCTGTAAAATGCACTGTTCCTGGATGCTGGGGCTCACTGCTAGTAAAACAGGTTTCCATTTCTTTCTCTTCACAAAGTGTACTTTAGGCAATTGAAACGCTGCAGCTAAACACTATATATTCACATCGAGTTAACAAAGAGCGTACATCAATTCTGAAAAATACAATATTAAATTCAAGCCATAAAACTGGACTAACCCTGCTCGCCTCCACGACACAAAACCTCCACTCATTCCTGAGTTACTGAAAAGCATTGGACAGACACTGCCTTTCCTGTCAGAGGCGTCCTCCCGCCTAACTTCACAGATACTAACCCCTCCTCCCGCTCCTGCAGCGTCGGCCATGTTTCCCCTATAGACACACGGCATGAAGCGATACCAGACACGTAGCAGGAAAGCACAGAGCCGCTAGTTCAATCACCTCACGGAAAACACGCCTATAAAAGCCATGTTTCCCCTATAGACACACGGCATGAAGCGATACCAGACACGTAGCAGTCATCTCGCCTACAGGAAAGCACAGAGCCGCTAGTTCAATCACCTCACGGAAAACACGCCTATACAAGCCTACACAGACGCCGGGTCTATAACGTGAACACTGCCTCCCCTCGCCCGGTACATCCCGCCGGAGAACGAGCCGTGAGCCAGCAGCTCGCCAACAACCGCCCTGCACAGCGCGCACTCTACACTCCCCCTCCCCCAATTACGGGGTCTCCTGACTGTGACGTGCCCCGCTGGGCGTGGTCTAGTCCCGGTGACGCAGCTCCTGGCTCGGTCGTCCTCTTTTCTTCACATTCCTTTAAGAGACGTTGTGTGGAGACGGTGAAGCGTTTCTGGAAGGTTCACGGATGCCCAACGTGAAAGAACGTTGCCCCTAAAGCCAAGAGGCAGGTTTTGACCGGAGACGGCTGTAGGTCTTTGTCTTCTTCCGCGTTTACGTCAGCCCAGTACAGACGCTTCCCTTCTTCTAACGGGAGCGCGCTCGCGAGCATTTGGGCGGCAACTGCCGAACTTTGCGCACTGCGGAAGGGGCGGGCATTCTCGCCGGAAACCGAGCTGTGAGAGCGTGAGTGTAATAGGGTTTATGGAGAAGGGCGCAGCGTAGAGTTTAGTTGGACGCTCGGTTTTAGGAGCACCTGTGAGGTGGAAGGTGGGTGTGCTTTATTTTTTCATTTCATCCCGAAACGTTCATCAGGGCTGAGAGCATATCACTGATGAAAGGGCAGGGTTTGGACATTTACAGTGATGGAAGGGCTTTCTGCCAGTTTGCAAATGTCAAGTAGATATAAGTGATGGAATATTATTGGTAACTTTGACCAATTCTGTTTATTTGCAGATACCAAGGACCTGGTGTAAAACATAGATCTGCCACTATGGGTCTCGACTATGGCGAGATCCACCACCAGTAACTGTTGACCCTTAGAAGAGCTTTCAGAAAACCGTACGATTGCAGCGAGGTCCATTTATGTGATTTGAAAGACCAGCCATTGACGCGTTTTTATATTTAGGCGACTTTGTTGCGGAGAGCTGAAGTCATGGCCTTTACGAACTATAGTAGTCTAAACCGTGCTCAGTTGACTTTTGAATATCTACACACTAACTCGTGAGTATTTCTCATGCCGAGAACTGTCTGCTTTCTTATTGACCTCTGCATGCATCAGAAATCAGTTTGGTTTGCTGGTGTTCAGGTCTTTCCATGTGATATTCCAAATATTGTGTATATATTTTCAATGGAAAAATTGTATAATCCACTGCTAGGCTCGTCCGATAGTGATGTGCCTGCTATGGGCATTTCCTCCTACATCTTATGTTGGGAAAGAGTAGTTACACCTTCATATGTGTTAGTTGATTGGCCTCACGGAAAGGAAAAACGGTAAGTTTGGTCAGCTTAAAGGGAACCTGTCACCGGGATTTTGTGTATAGAGCTGAGGACATGGGTTTCTAGATGGCCGCTAGCACATCTACAATACCCAGTCCCCATAGCTCTGTTGTGTGCTTTTATTGTGTAAAAAAAATGATTTGATACATATGCAAATTAACCTGAGATGAGTCAGAGCTTGAAAATATGACTCTTCTCTGGTCACACAAGTAAGACTCTTTTATGCTAATTTGCATATGTATCAAATGGTCTTTTTTACACAATAAAAGCACACAGAGCTATGGGAACTGGATATTGCAAATGTGCTAGTGGCCATCTAGCAACCCGTGTCCTCAGCTCTATACACAAAATCCAGGTGACACGTTCCCTTTAAATCTAATGTGTATGGGCACCTTTATGGAAGTTTTTGGGTCACTTGCTAATCAGTCCCATACAGCCCAAAACCTCTGAATGAATTAGCCTTAAAAGATTATTGGCCAGATTTGTCATAGACCGTGCTCTGCTGGATGCTGCACCTATATTGGTGCCTACACCAGTCCCTGGTTGGAGTAGATTTCAGTGTTCTTTTACGCCAGAAACTGGCGTAAAAGATGTTAAATATGGCAGGGCCAACAGTTCCTCCTTTGCCAAGCTCCCTTTTAGGGAAATTGGTGAGACCGGTGGAAAAAGTCGCAAATGTGCAGTTTGCTACTTTTTCACGCCACAAAAATGGCATAAATCTCCCCCTGTGATAGAAAAAGGAAAACCTGGATCCCCTTGGCTGGTCAGGAGTGTAAAGACAACTTGTTTGATAGTATTTCTAGCTGCATATATTTCTGTATTTAAATTTAAGAATTCTCCGGGCCCGGAGAATTTTGCCAGGCTGTTCTCTTCTAAAACGACCTGCCAGAATTTAAGCCAGAGATGTTAAAATAGCCATAGTTAGCTCTCCAACCTATTTCCCCAACCCGAGCATGTATATGTTGTCAATAGGGTGAAAGTTGTGGCTAGACATCTCTGGCAGTGCCTTATATTCCTTACGAACAAATGATTGAGCAAGTCAGGATCTAACCAGGAGACCACTACAGCTATCACATAGAGGGAGGGGCTGTGAAACAGCTGAGAGTAGAGGGTTTTCTTCACAGTGAAGCACCTCCTACAGGGTTCTTGCAGGCGTTGTGCCCAGCAGAATAAAAGTTAATATTCTCACTACTCCTGATGCGAAAGTTCACAGAAGGTATGTTTGTCTTGCTGTTCCCAGCCCTCTGTTGTCAGCAGTTTTTCACTGCTGGGCAAGGACTTTATGTAATAGCACAGTCTGAGAAAAGTGGTGGGGAGGATGATGACTTTAATGAGGATTGTATGTTAGACAGTGCCTGAGAACCAGATCAAAATGATGAGGAGGGGAGCGTAGTTATGTCAATAAAGAGCAAAGGCAACGTATGGACAAAACAATGCCAATGTAAATTTTGCTTCTGGTCAGCTCAGGAACAGCTGATGCTATTTGGCTAAAAATGTGTCAGATATTAGGCAAACTAAGTTGCTAGTGGCTCTGTGAATGTATCTCCTGTATGGGAATGTTTCTCCAAAGTGCCTGCAGACAAAACCAAGGCACTGTGTAAGCTGTACAAGCTGAAAATTAGCCATGGGCGTTCTAGCACAAATGTCAGAACTATAGTTGTCATACAGCTCACGAGGCATCATCGCCTGCTTTCTTTCAGTCAGGTCACATCCATGAGCAGTATAGTTTTGTAATTGTTGTCATCAGCATCATCACCTACTGCTTCTCCGTCTCAGACTACTTGTCCTCCACTCCATCAACCGTCCTCCATAATGGAATTTGTGGGCAAGAAACAATGCACTCAGTAATCAGTTTCTATGCAGACAGAACTGCAAGTTCCACCTGGCCAAGTTGCTGGGGATGCAGTTAACAGAGGTACTCGCATGGATCCAGAGATCTCCCCATTCATTCATTCATTGCTCTGCTAGATTTATATGGCTCAAGCGGTGTGTCTGTTCTGCTGCAGCTCCTGGGGATGTCCATTCTGCTGGAGCTTTCTCCCTATCACAGCTCAGGAGGCAGTTGAAGGATAAAACTGAGCATTCTGGGACTTCTCAGTTAGCTGGACAAAGAAATAAGAAAAATAACAAAAAGCATGAGGCGCTATAAAGATACATTTTATTAAATAACTCTGAGGCTATACAAAATTTACCTGCAGTTACTGAAGTATTCAGAAGTATTCAGATCCAGGTGCTGGTGTGGCAGTGGCCATGTTGCACCACAGCAATGAAGTTATGTGTTATTGGCACCTCCACATATATGCCGCTCTGGTATTAACACAAGTTGCTTATCAAACTCCTCAATGGAAACCCTCCTATCCGCAACAGAAACAGAGCATTGCTTCCACTCCACCTTCCTCCTTCCATACACTACTCACAAAAAGTTAGGGATATTTGGCTTTTGGGTGAAATTTATAGAAGCACGCAGTGGTGATTTCCTCATCTGAACCAATTTATTAAAACAAAAGCCAACAACAGTGGTGGGTATACCCCCACAGAAAATGTCAATGTCTCAATAACTTGTCATTTGGTTGTCACAGTGCAGTTCATTGTGACAGTTTTCCGTGTAGGCTGGCTGCATGCTCCCTTGCGTACTGGTGCAGGCCGTAAACTGTGCAGGCTGGTTGCTTGGGGCTGCGTGCTGGCTGCGGTGTCTTGAACTTGCCCGTGTCTGTTGTGTCTCGGGATGCTTGCTGTTCCCGTGATGCTTCCCTGATTGTGGTGTCACAGGTTGGTTGTGTTCTGGCGTACTGGCTGCGGTGGTCTCCATGTATGCTTGTTGCGGGGGCAGCAGCCTGTGTGTCTTTTGTTCTGTTCTCTGGTTTTGTTGGGGTTAACTCCCCTTGCCTGTGCCTGGGTGGGGCTTTCCCGGTGCCCTCGTTATCCAGCCTTATCCTGCTGGTGGCTGTGGGGTTCTGGTAGTTTTTGTTCGGTTGGTTCAGTCTTGTCTGTGCCTGGCTAGGTGAAGCACCTCGCTTCTGTCCTGGGGTTTCAGTTAACCTTCTGCGTGGTGTCACCTGGTTTTGCATTGTTAGTCTCTGTTCGTCTATACCTGCTCTGTTTTGGTGTTTTGTCATGTCCTGTTCTGCTCTGTACCTGCCCTGTAGTATGTCATGTTTTGTTCCTGTTCTGTTCCTTGTTCGCCTAGCAGTGCGTAACTGCATCCGATAGACTGGCAGTGCTTAACTGCTTCCGTTTGTTATCTGTTCTGTGTCCTGCCTTCGTGAGAGGGTCCCTGGCTTTCCCAGAGGGGGAATCTCTGGCCTGTTCTGTGCCTTGTTTCCCTGATCTGTGTTTCTCTCTTTTTGTGCCGTTGTTCCTGGTTTTGTCTCTGTCTGCCTATCTACATTTCCTGCTGTTACCTATACCTTATTTAGGTACCTCCTGGTCTTCCTGGCTGCCACTGACTCAGGGATTGCTCTGGAGTAGCCCCTGGCAACTACTTTACTGGCTCAAGTCTATCCTCACCATCTGAGGCTCTAGTGAATACCAGGGAGTTGCTTAGTTATGTTCCTCCAGAGTATTGCCAGTCAATGGCACAGTGGGTCCAGACCCGCTGTTTTGTGTAGTGCGCCTGTGCGTACGTCTGTAGGTCCTGCTGCAGCTCTTGCTATTTGTTGCTGCTGGTCTGTGTTGCCGTGTCCTGTTTCCCTGACGTCCCGGAGGTCTGCCTTGGGTCTCCAGCACATGACTGTGGCCTTGAGCATCAATTACAGCTTGCCAACGACGCTTCATGCCTTTTCACAAGTTGACTTGTCTGCTGAGGCATGGCATCCCACTCTTCTTGAAGGGCAGCTCTCAGGTCATTGAGGTTCTGGGGTACAGAGTTACGAGCCTCTACACGGCAACTGAGCTGATCCCATAGTTTTATAATAGGATTCAGGTCTGGAGAATTGGAGGTACCCCAGTCTCCAGCAGCTGATTTAATGAGACAGGGGGCACACCAAATAGTTCAGGGAGTGCAAGGGGTGGTGCAACTGCGTGTAACACATAACCTGACCCAAGAGAGAGTCAAAAAGAGCCACCCCATAAATGCACATCCAACAATAAGAGAATATTAAAAATATATATAAAGTTTATTAGACACAACAACAGACACGCATAAAAAAATTGTATACAATATAGAACAAAGTGCGGTATGCAATAAGATAAATGTAACCGACACACACAGGTCCACTGGGTTACCACAAATAAATGTACGCGTTATCAACCAGCATATACAGCAATACAATGAATCCCATAAAGCAAATGGGCCACAATGGCAATCCCAGACAAGCTGGTGAGCAGTGAGGACGATATTAGAAAACCGGAAGTGGAAGGCACGTGACCGGAAGTCAGGTGCCGCAATGGAACGCATAGTGCGCTCCACAGTAAATCACACGTGCCTTCCACTTCCTGTTTTCTAATATCGTCCTCACTGCTCACCAGCTTGTCTGGGATTGCCATTGTGGCCCTATATAATTGCATTACCATATATCTATTCATTAGAGTTTTGCCCCCCGCCTCCTATCTTGCCAGAAGGCTGTGATTTGGCTGGTGGAACGCATATGCGTTCCACCCGCCGATCATGTGACTCCCACACTTTGGGGTTTGGCTCTTGATATTTGACCTTATGTCGGTCTGTCCTTATCCTCATCTCTAGTGGTCTTACCTTACATTTGCTTTATGGGATTCATTGTATTGCTGTATATGCTGGTTGATAACGCATACATTTATTTGTGGTAACCCAGTGGACCTGTGTGTGTCGGTTACATTTATCTTATTGCATACCGCACTTTGTTCTATATTGTATACAATTTTTTAATGCGTGTCTGTTGTTGTGTCTAATAAACTTTATATATATTTTTAATATTCTCTTATTGTTGGATGTGCATTTATGGGGTGGCTCTTTTTGACTCTCTCTTGGGTCAGGTTATGTGTTACATGCTGTCTCCAGCAGCTGTTCCCTAATGATATGACCTCCATGAGCTGGTGCATTGTTTTCCATGAAGATGAAACTAGGCCTGTGTTATTCATGCAAAGGAACAATGACTGGATTCATGATGTTATTCAAGTAGTATGGATTAGTCACTGTATTATTCACAAAGTCTAGGGCAGTTCTGTATTGACTAGACAAACCTGCCCACACTAACGCCACCACCACCAAAGACAAACAGTGGTTGATGCACAGAGCTTTTCTTGATGTCTCCAACATTGTTGGCGGCCATCATTTCTACTCAGCGTGAATCGACATTCATCTGTGAACATCACTGAGGCCCACCGGTCCCTCTTCCAGCATAGATGCTCCCTGGCCCATGCAAGGTGATGACTCCTGTGCCTGGCGGTATGGTCAGGTACCCTTGCAGGTCATCTTCACGTAGACCATGCTGATGTAAACAGTTTCAAATGGTCTGATGTGATACTTTGGTGCCTCTCGTCTCCCTTAAATGTGCCTGGAGTTATGTGGCATTCATCATCCGGTTCCGCAGAGCAGTTATCAGTGTGGGATGTGGCCAAAGGACATCCACTTCTATGCGTTCCTGTGGCTCTTCCAGTCTCCCTGGGTCTGTGTTGCAACCTGCTGATGACACTCTGCGACACTCTCAGTGGCCACTTCCGTCTGAGAACATCCTGCTTGAAGCCTCTCAATTGCAAGGTACGGTTGATCAGTTGTTCGTTGTTGTTTTTGGTCTCATGATGTCAAAATGTGAACAGCGTGATGAGGAGGACTGTTTTAATACCAATTCTAATTTAACCAGGAACTTTATTGGGCAATTCATGGATTAAACACCTGTTGTGAATGTTGCCGTTAAGCTCCTTGTTAGAGAACAGTAAGTCTTGCAAAAAGTACTGAAACATTGAACAGTTGGACATCTGCATTCAAAAGTGAGATTGCATTTTAGGTTCATCCTAAAATTTCACCTGCAAGTTAAATATCCCAAACTTTTTGTGAGTAGTGTATGTATAAACTGAAGCGTTGCCATGTTGTCTTACAATTGATGTGCCTGGGCAAGAGAAGCTGCACAGCAAATCAGTTGCTAATGTGCACCAAGGAGCAGTTTTTTCCATTGGGTCACCTGATCAGTTTATTTTGGTGCAGTGCTTCTTGAAAATATATTCTATACATAAGATGCTGGCTATGTCCAGGAGATGGTATGTAGATTTCAGACATCCTCATGTGCTTTAGGGGATTTATAGCAACAGAACGGTCAGCCTTTGTCCCTCCTTGATCTGTATGTTGAAACTCTCTGGTATTCCACCTTGCATATGCTGGACCATCTGTAAAAAGCAGTGTAAAGCAGTCAGTTATTATACCATGCAGCAGACTACCAAAGCAGATAGCATGTGCTATTTTTCAGCTCAGGCAGTGGAAACTCATCAGGGATGTATGTCATACTAAGTGACTACCAACCAAACGTTCTAGCAGACAACTAGTATTTAAATGACAGGATTATTGTGTAAAATGTAGGATTTTTTTCGATCGTATAATCGTTGATACGCCTGCCTACATGGGGCTCTCTCTCGTCAACAATGCACTCAATGCACATTTACATAAAGCAAATCACTAACGACAAATTATGATCGCTCAATCATTAGAAACATTTACATGCAATCTTTCATTGCTTGCGTTTGAATCCTAATGATTATCTGCCCCTTTGAAGAAGCCCTTTGTGAGTAGGAACATCAGTGGGATCAATGATGTCATCCCCCTGATATTTGAATTAGACCACACACGCTATAGCTCCAAAAGATGAAGAAGAACAGCATCCACATCTTGCTTTCCGCTCTGTCTGTTAAGGACCAAGACAAAGTCGCATGGAGGAGGAAGTGGAGAAGTTGCTTCAAGAAGACCTGGAGTTTTCCCAAGGATAGCTAGGGGCCAAGGCTGACACTTGTTATGGCAGACATGATGATGGCAACATTGACCATGACCATCCATTGCACTGCAGGACAGAACCTTAAACAACTAGGTCCTTGGGCATGCTGGCGAGCATGGCAAGCTGTATGTTTTGTTCCTTATGTGCTGACGAGCATATCGTTCGCATCAAGCACAGTGATGACTATTGGCTAGCCAAGCTTTTAGACTCTCTGTATAAAAGCAGAATGGGGAATGTTTTCTTGATACTTAAAAGGATCCAAAACTTATTACCAGGATACTCTGTACTCAGCTGCAGCTTTCACCAAAGAAATGTCGGCTGCTCGTGTGTCTGACCAGGAGTCCTCTATCTGCCCACCGCTGAGTCGCTGCCCTCTCGTCATCGCTACCACTGCAACAATTATCAGATGCTGCAGTAGTGAATACAGTTTGTTGAACATGATTAAACAGTTTATTCAAGGGTCACACTAACCTGGCAAACATCAGCAAAGTGATAGAAATCGCTTGAACAACCAGGTTTACTCATATCTGAACTGTTCTCTTTTTTTTGTCAAATACCTTGTTATCTAATCAGTAAACTTGTCTTTTCCAGCCTTTAGTGTACTGTCAGAGAGAGAGATTCAGTGCAGCAGGTGGTGTCATCACACCGAAGTGGGCAAAATTGCCCAAGTTTAGAAATATTACATTTGTAAAAAATGGATCTGTGAGGATTTTCAGCATCTCTGACTGATGCTAATAAATAGATATGCCATGGCTGACAGTGTCTATTTATCACAAGCCCAATGATGCTACTGCTGATTTCTGTATGTCCATCATGTTCCATACTGTACTGCTGCTGGAGCGACTACCCCTGCTACTGCGCCTTCACAGCTACACATCTCATGCCTTGTCTGTCAGGTCCCTTACTGTACTGCTGGTGCCTCGATTACTTTATACCTTACACAACTGTACATCTCTTGCCTTGTCTGAAAAGGTCCATACTGTGCTGCTTTGGCTACCGCTATTACTACCCCCTACAGAACCAAACACTTGTTTAGAGCAAACTATTGCTTCTTCCAATTACTACTGTGTGTGTGTGTATAAACAATAGCAGACATCTTCCCCTAAAAGGTCATCTGTAATTGTGACATAATAAATAAATGCCCGCCCAAATATTTATTTTTACTACGTCACTTTATGGTGTATTTACCCGACAAAATCTGTGCCTTTACCCTGCTCACGCCACTTTTCCGAAGTGGCGGAAAAGGGGGGCGTGACGTGGTTAGAATGGGGGATGGGCCAGCCACTCTCATTCATCATTTCCCACACCAATTTATGGCTTGGAAAATGACTTTAAACTATGCCAGCAAGGGAGCTGGCATAGTTTAAAGCATGGCTGGTGGCAGCAAGACCCGAAGTTATGTAGAGGCCTGTGCCTCTACATAACTTTGGCGCATCGGGCTCCAGCGCAGAGAGACCGGAATGAAAATTGACGGTCTTAATAAATGTCCCCCTTGGTCCATAAAAGGTCTTTAAAATTGTGTAAAAACAACCTCAAATGAATTTTTAAAAATTTAACCAGTTCCACAATTTCATTTTTCGAATGATTGTATTATTCAACAAAAATGTATCCAAAATGGAAAAGCCATGTATGAAAAACTAATTACACTCCGTGAATCTATAGCTTGTAGAACCACCTTTTGCAGAAATAACTGCAACTTTATCAATGTCTAACATTGTTCTGAAGCAATTATGTCCCACTTTTCTTTACAACATTGCTTTAGCTCATTGAGGTTTATAGGCATTTGTTTATGCACAGTTCTATAAGGGTACAGCTACATGGTTATACTGGTTTTGCGAAGCCGTCGCAGCCAATGCTGCTGGAATTCTGTCACTAGCGACTTCCCTATCCAACTATTTTCATATACATATAACTGAGGTTCACCTGATTAATATACTGTTTTTCTTTCTTGCGTAGATCCAAGTCTCTGTTCCCGACTTCTGACTTTTTTTTCTTAATATGCATAATAGGCCTGTGGTACAATAAGGGCGTTCCTGTTGCTCTTGTTTCACCCAAGCTCTGCTCTTTCTGTGGCCAGCCCCTTGGGAATGGAACCTCGAATCAACTAAAGAAAAATATATTTTTAATCAGGTGAACCACAGCTATGTGGCTTTGCAAACAGTTGGATAGGAAAATCGCTGGTGACAGAATCCCTTTAAGGTCTCACCACAGCATTCCAATTGGGTTGAGGTCGGATTTTTGACTGGGCCTTTGCAACACCTTGATTCTTTTATTTTTCAGCCATTCTATTGTAGATTTGCTGCTGTGCTTGGGATCATTGTCCTGTTGCATGACCCAGTTTCGGCCAAGCTTTAGCTGTTGGATAGTTGGCCTCAAATTTGACCCTTAAACACTTTAGTATACAGATGAGTTTGTGGTCAACGCAATAACTGCAAGGTGCCCAGGTCCAGTGGCTGCAAAACAATCACACATCATCACCCTCTACCACCATGCTTAACAGTTCGTATGAGGTGTTTGCTGATACTCTATTTGGTTTCAACAAACGTGGCTGTGTATATTATGGCTAGACATCTCAACATTGGTCTGCCCAACGTACATTGTTCCAGAAGTCTTGGAGTTTGTTCACATGCAACTTTGCAAACTGAAGCAGTGCTACCATGTTCTTCTTAAAAAGAAAAGGCTTTCTCCTGGCAACCATTCCAGACAAGCCATACTTGTTCACTTTTCTGATTGTGCTGTCATATACTTGAACCTTTAGCATGCCAACTGAGGCCTGTAGAGTTTTAAGGTGGCCATACACATTCATGATTGTTTGGCCGACAGCTATCTCTCATGACTCCTTCCCGTCTTCCCCATACACCTACATGTTTGATTTGGCCACCTTCCAGGAGAACAAAAAGATTGGTGAAAATATAAATTTCACCCAATTGTCATCTCCCTCGATACACACATTAGAATGTTAACTTGTGAATAATCGTTCTTACTGTAGAATGATGAACTTCAAATTGTTTAGAAATGGCCTTATAATCCTCCCTAGATTAATGGCAGCAACAAATGCTTCTCTAAGATCATTACTCATGTTTTTTCTCCTTAGGCATTGTATCAACACACATGCCTGAATGCTCCAGACCCGCAAACTGCCAAAGCGTCCTCTATTTATAGAGGTGGTCACACTTGCTGATGTGCAGTTGTTTACCTGAGGTTGTATTCACCTAATTTTAAGACCTGGTGTTTTTGTTTTTTATTATGCCCTTATGTAAAACTATACAATTGAAAGAAGTTGCACTTTATTTTATTATTGTATACTCCACATTACCAATGGGTGTATAGCTGTATTAATTACATGTATATGGGTAAGGCAACACAGAGCAGTGGTTCTTTTACTATCAAAAACCACAAAGACATAAACAAGCATTTGAAACCGCATTATGCTATTCATTTCAGCCAAACATCAACTGCTAAGGACAGCCTTACCTACCTGTTGTCACTTGCAACTTAACCCCTTAGTGACCACCCATACGCCTTCCAGTAAAAAAAAAAAAAAAATGCATTTTTTTTTTCCCATTGAAAATACATGCAATGAAAAAATAAATGCAAAATAAAAATCTCCCTCGTATGTTTGGTATCGCCACGTCCGTAACGACCCATACTACAAAAATATCATGTAAATTATTCCCCACTGTGTACGTTGTAAAAAGAAAAAATACAGAATTGATCATTTATACTTAGTTGCCACAGAAAAAACTTATTAGCAAGCAATCAAAAAGCGTAATTTACTCCAAAACGATACCAATGAAAATCACGGTCTCTTCTGTGACAGGGGTCAGAAGATCTAGGAGACTGGCTGCACGTGATGTGATCTGACAGCCTCTCTGGTTTCAATCTTCTGTGTTGTTACTGGGTTTGACTACACCTCTTGTCTCAGGTGTAGCTTTAGTGGTAATTCCTACTCCTCTATTTAGTCTGACCTCACCCATCAGGCAATGCGCTTTATAGCTCCTTTTGGTTGCGAAGAGCTGGTGTCTGGTTCTCCTCTGAGTTCCTACTCGTCTGAATATTTTGGAGTTAAGTGTCTTTTCCTTATTTCTTGCTCCTGCGGTTTTCCAAAATTTTGTTAATGATATCTTTCCTCATCTGGTGGGGAAAGTTGTTGTGTATCTGGATGACCTACTAATTTATTCTCCAGACATGGAGACTCATCAGAACATGTAAGACAGGTGTTACAGATCCTAAGAGAGAATAAATTGTATGCTAAGTTGGAGAAGTGTGTATTTGCAGTTTAGGAAGTGCAATTCCTGGGTTACTTACTCTCATCTTGAGGTTTTCGTATGGATCCAGAGAAGGTCCGTGCTGTGTTGGACTGGGATCAACCCGAAAATCTGAAAGCGCTTATTCGGTTTTTGGGGTTCACCAACTACTACCGTAAATTCATTTTTAACTACTCGACTGTGGATAAACCTTTAGCGGACATCACATCGGATGTCTGTTTGGTCTAATGAGGCATTACAAGCCTTTTCACTGGTGAAGGAATGTTTTGCTTCTGCTCCTATACTGGTGTAACCGGATGTGACACAGCCATTCATTGTGGAAGGTGACGCATCCGAGGTAGGGGTAAGAGCAGTCTTGTCGCATGGTCCTTCACCTAGTAAATGGCACCCATGTGCATTCGTCTCTAAGAAACTCTCGGCTGCAGAAAGGAATTATGACGTGGGTAATAGAGATTGTTGGCCATTAAGTCGGCTTTTGAGGAATGGCGTCATTGGTTGGAAG
Source organism: Bufo gargarizans (assembly GCF_014858855.1). Classification (NCBI taxonomy): domain Eukaryota; kingdom Metazoa; phylum Chordata; class Amphibia; order Anura; family Bufonidae; genus Bufo; species Bufo gargarizans. The sequence goes on along the minus strand of NC_058080.1, from coordinate 506,442,081 downwards.
GAGCAATTCATCCTAATACTGCGCTTACTGATCACAAAAATCTGGCTTACTTGGAGTCGGCTAAGTGACTGAACCCAAGGCAGGCCAGATAGTAGTTGTTTTTTTACCAGATTCGATTTCATTGTCACCTATCGCCCTGGCGTTAAGAACGTCAAGACGGATGATTTGTCACATAGCTTTCCTGGGGGAGGGGGGTGATTCGGAAGATCCTGGTCCGATATTGTCTGAAGGGGTAGTAATATCCGCCCTATATCCCGACCTTGAGGCAGAGATGTTGAAGGCCCAGGGAGATGCACCGGATTTTTGCACTCCGGGGAAGTTTTTTTTTTTTTCCTTCTGAGCTATGTCACAAGGTGTGCAAGGAACATCACTTTACAGTTGTCACATGACATCCGGGGAGCAGATCCACTGTCGATCTCATCTCTCGTAGATTCTGGTGACCGGGGTTGCGTAAGTGTGTTGAGGACTATGTGTCAGCTTGTAGTACTTGTGCATGTGCTAAGGTGACACATATTAGGCCTTCCGGATCTTTACATCCGTTGCCTATCCCGTCCCAACCTTGGACTCATTTATCCATGGATTTTATCACAGATTTACCAAACTCTGCAGGAAAAACTGATTCTGGTGGTTGTTGATCGCTTTAGTAAAATGGCGCACTTTATAGCATTGCCAGGTCTACCTAATGCTAAAACTCTGGCACAAGTGTTTGTCGATTAACATTGTGAAATTACATGGTATTCCTAATGGGGGACTCAGTTTGTTTCCAAATTCTGGAAGGCGTTCTGTACTCGTCTGGGGGTACAATTGTCCTTCTCGTCGGCCTTTTATCCTCAGTCAAACGGACAAACTGAATGCACTAACCAGAATCTGGAGACTTTATTTGAGATTTTTTGTCTCAGAGAACCAGGAGGAGTGGTCCTCATTTTTGTCTTTAGCAGAGTTTTCCATAAATAACCATAGACAGGAGTCCACTGATAAGTCAGCATTTTTGTGGCATATGGATGCCACCCGCAATTTGGCACATTTTCTAGTACGGGGACTTCTGGTATACCTGAAAAGGAACAATTTTCATCTATTTGGCAGAAAATGTAAAATAATCTAAACAAAAAATGGGAAACAAGTATAAACATATGGCTGACAAGAGACTTATGAATGGTCCATACCTGAGAGTGGTGATTCTGTGTGGCTGTCCACAAGAAACATTAAGTTGAAGTAATCTAAAAAAATATGGGAAACAAGTATAAACATATGGCTGACAAGAGACTTATGAATGGTCCAGACCTGAGAGTGGTGATTCTGTGTGGCTGTCCACAAGAAACATTAAGTTGAAAGTACCTTCTTGGAAGTTGGGTATAAAATCACTGCCATTATTAACCCGGGCCGGTAGCCTTTCGTCTTGAACTGTCTCAGGCTTTGAAGATTCATAATGTGTTCCATAAGTCATTGTTGAAAAGCAACCCTGCAGTTCTAGGGGGAAAAAACAACCTTTTACATTATATGGGGAACTGAACAGGACATTTACCTGGTGACCTCCATTTCATCTTTTTTACCTGCAGATGCTCCAAATCTCAGGCTCCTATTCTACCATCCAGGATCTGATACTTGTTGTGCATAGGTAACCCAAGACACTTCCTGCTTGTCCAGCCCTGCTCTTGAATTAGCCAGTACTGTTCATGTGAGCTGTGTTGGCCAATCCAAGGGCAGCAGGTAGTGCCTCGAGCTACCAAATGCACATTTTCTGGAGAAAAAAAAAATCCCTGCTGTTTGAGAGATTTAATTTCAGATCAAGGTATTGAGGTGGACCCTGAGAACTGCAGTTCTGGACTGGCCTCGTCCAACGGGCCTGTGAGCCATACAGCAGTTTCCAGGCTTCGCCGATTACAACCCACAAATCATCTCTGACTTTTCTGCCCTTACTGCTTCTATATCTGCCATTACTCAAAAGGGGGTGAACACTAAAGAATGGATACCCGAGGCTGAACATTTTTGCCTCTCAAGCAGGTCTCTTTAGCTTCTATTCTGCACCGTCCAGATGTCTCAAAGTAGTTCTTCCTGAAGATGGACATGTCCTCTGTGGGAGTGGGAGCTATCCTTACCCAGAAAGGATACTCCGGTAAGAGGGTCACCTGCATTTTTGTTTCTCCAGATCCTTATCCTCAGCGGAAGGGAATTAGTCAGTTGAAGACAGAGAACTGTTTGCTTTCAAGATGGCTCTGGAGAAATGGCTACTTAATCACTGTCAGGCCTGATGGTCACCATTTTTTGCCTGATTTGATTTCATCTTACACTTCCTGCAGGCAGGAAGTGTATCAAAGCAGATGCCCTTTCTTGTTCTTTTGACTGCAAACTGGGTGGAGGAGCCCTGTCCCATTGTTGATCCCAATAAAATCATCTCAGTGGAGCCTTGTCCTGGTCAAGGACATTCCTCGGGGGAAGACATGTTCCTGTGTCCAAAATAAATCAGATTATTGCATGGGGGGATAAATTTATATTTCTGGGATATCCCAGATCTCGTAATATGCAAGTCCTAATTTCCAGATGCTATGGGTGGCCTCCCAGATGTTGTTGCTTCCTTTGTCATATGTGCCCAAAACAAGTCTCCTATACAGATGCCTGCTCCTTCTTTTATCTGTATCCGATGCTCCATGGCAACATATTGGGATGGATTTGTCACCTAGGCTAGCTAATCCTTTGCTAAGCTCTGGCCTGTTTAGTGTCCCATGCAGTCTTAATATAGCACAGATTGATTCTGCTTCAGTAAAAGAGTGCTTCTAGCTATTGCCCCATCTAAGAATTTGGTATTCTTCAGTATCACTGCCATGAATGATGAATTAACAGAACAGAATTAGTATTTAAAGGGGTTGTGTCACTTCAGCAAATAGCATTTATTATGTAGAGAAAGTTAATACAAGCAACTTACTAAAGTATTGTTATTATCCATATTGTCCCCTTTGCTGGCTGGATTCATTTTTGCATCACATTATACACTGCTCGTTTTCATGGTTAAGACCACCTTGCAATCTAGCATCGGTGGTCGTTCTGTCGGTATACTCGTACCGGATACTGACAATAGCCGTAGCAATGTCTCGCAGATAATCTCAAACCTATAAGAACCAGTAGAATGATCTTTATTAGATACTGATCACTTTTGAGCAGTATTGAATGAGGTCCATGCTGACAGTGATGGGGGGGTGGGCGGCCACCTGGCTGGTCAGACAATGGACATGACTCATCCTTCCTTATACAGGGATGGGGTGTGTGCATTGTCTGCCCAGCCACATTGATTGCCCCTCCCTGTCCTTTGATATGTCATCACTTCCTGTATGTTATCACTTCTTGTATCCTTGTCTTGGGCCAGCCCCTTTTACACCTTTTGTGAGTAAATAAAAGGAACAGGTTGAGCAGGGAGGAGAGGAGTGCTCAGCAAGAATTCAGTCAATATGGTAACACTTGGGTCTTGCTCTGACTGCGGCTGAGGGCAGAGAGATTTACCTTTTTCCTTACACAAACTTTGATGCCAGCTGATTACAACTATTAATATTTCTACAACACTAAGGAGAGTCTATCTTTAAAGGCTATGTACACCTTTGGAGGTAATTTTTGTTTATGATTGCATTTTACAAATTTTGGGCTAAAAATCATAATTTCAGTTGGACTTTATTAAAAATATTGAGCCGTTTTGTCACAAAGGGTTAATTGTTTTTCTTACTATGTGACTGGTACTTTCACTTAGTACAGGTCATCTAATAAACCTTATCTCTAAACTAGTAAGAGGTCATAAACACTTATTTAAGCCTCATTCTTATCAGTAAGATAAGTACTGAGCTAAAATGAGTGTTTTTATAATGTCAGAGATAGCAAAAAAATTGACAGGCATCTAGTAGAGCATGTCAGCTCTGTTCACAAAAAAGTATTCCATGTTTTTACTAAAGACCAATTGAAAAAATTATTTTTAGCTCAAAATAAGTACAATGCAATAATACAAATTGCAACCAAAGGTGTACCTAGCCTTTAAGTCTTCTACTGAGTGCTGAAGACGAATATGTGTAAGAAGTCAGATAGGGAAATGGACAGTAATAGTTAGGGCATTTGTACATGGTCAGGGCCTGGGGTAGTGACAAGGGGCAGACTGGAAGCCTCTGCATGTTACACTCGGGCGTCTTTAGTGCTCAGTAAACCGCTGAAGACACTCTCCTTAGCAAAGCACAGTTAGAATAGCTTTTTTTTCTATTCCCCATCTCCAACCAAAAAAAGAAAGGGGTTTCAATGTATTATACATACATTATTACTTTTTTTTTTTTTTTTTTTCTGTCATAGAAAAATGCAGGGACTGAAAAGGGTTGTCTGTCAAGGGTAAACTCTATTAGTGCATACTGATGTCATGGCATACTGATGTCTTCTGCTTGGAACCCCCCTCTATGAGCCAGATAGTAGAAGGACTACTTCATGGTTTGATGGAATGGCCAGGCCAATGTTTTACATGATCAGACATTTACTTGTCGAGAAGATGATGATTCAGTTCTCCTGTGGCATCCAGCAAGAAAAACTGCTTTTCCATTCACAATTCATCTGTGAAGATCATCTTTCTGGACAACAATGCCATAAGTTTAAATTACAAATTGTTGATGAATTCGCCTTGAGCTTAGTTAGTACCTGGTAGTGTTCCTTGGTCTGAAACCCAGGCTAGTCTTTTAATAATTTGGTGAACATCTTTTCAAATATTGCCGACGACAGCATTTGAGAATTACCATAAAATTGTCAGATTGAATTCTTTACAGTAGGTGTTAGGAAAGAAAGGATCTCTAGTGGGAATAAGGGGTTGAACTCTTTTATCCTGGACAACAAAAATCCACTAGTGTTTGGTTGACTGTGCACTAGGGATCGACCGAATTGTTGGATTTACTGATGTTATCGGCCAATATTCATGATTTTCTAAGGTATCGGTATCAGCATCTAACCTTGCCAATAATGCGTCCAGCGTGCTATAACAGAACATGAGCCCTCTGCGGTCAGCGCGCCATTACCCTCGGCAGCACAGGGGAGAAGGAGTCACTCTCTCCTTCCCCCCTGTGCCCTGCTGGCAATGAGGAGAGACTGGAGGAGGAGGGGCGGGCGCACTGTGCCACCAATGAAAGTTAACCTCTTAGGCTCCATTTAGATGTCTGTGTGAATGGTCCGGATCCATTCCGCAATTATGCGGAACGGGTGCAGACCCATTAATTTTCGATGGGGCCGGAAAAGATGCGTACAAAACACAGTGTGCTGTCCGCATCCACACTTCCGTTCTGCGGCTCCGCAAAAAATTAGAACATGTCCTATTCTTGTCCACAATAGCTGACAAGAATAGGCACTTTCTATTAGTTCCGGCCATGTGAACATGGCCGGTGTCAGTGTTTTGCGGATTTGCAAAACACTTACGGACGTGTAAATGGACCCTTATACAAATACAGGAGGCGGTGCCTAGCCTATATGACTTGATGTTGTGATCAGCGACAGTTAACCCCTCAGGTGCCACACCTGAGGGGGCAACTGCTGCCGCTGATCGCAGCTCCCTGTCAGAGGCAGGGTGCAGGCTGTGTGATTCTGCCGCCAACACACTTGCCTCCTGTATTAAACCTTAATTATCATTGGTGGCGCCCTCCTCAGTATTAAAAATATTGGTGGCGGAGTGTGCCCTCACCCCCAGCATTAAAATCATTGGTGGCACAGTGCGTCTCCCCACCCCCCAGTATTAAAATCATTGGTGGCAGTGGCCACAGGGTCCCCTCCTCTTCATTGGTGGCAGTGGCAGCTTCTGATCGGAGCCCCAGCGTGTAATCCTGGGGCTCCGATTGGTTACCATGGCAGCCAGGACGCTACTGAAGCCCTGGCTGCCATGGTAAGCTCTTGCTGCTGTGTGCACTATGCACATGGCAGCAGGGATAGTGTGAAGTCCTATTCACCCTATTAGAGCTCTATTAGGGTGAATAAGACAAGAGATTAAAAGATCCCAGGTTCTAGCCCCCAAGGGGGGAAATAGTTATTAAAGTTTTGGGCTATAGAGCTGCGGACATGCACGGCTAGATTGCCGCTAGCATGTCCGCAATATATCTGTCCTATAGGGCTGTGTGGTTTTAATTTCTTTAAAAAATGATTTTATAGATATGTAAATGGGTCTTGTATGTGTCTAAGGGGCTGCACTAACCTTCCTGGAGCCCAGCCACAAGCACGCCTGTGAAGGAGCCCAGCACCGCCTATGTCCTCCGAATCTCCTCCTTTCATCAACTATAGATTGCCGTCATCTTTCAATGCGCGAGCTCGTGCATGCACAGTGCCGGTATAGTGTTCCTTCCCTGTGCTGGCATCAGCCTCGGGGAAGGAAATACGCATGCGCGAGCTCGCGCATCGCGAGATTACGGCACTCTATAGTTGATGAAAGGAGGAGATTCGTAGGACATAGGCGGTGCTGGGCTCCTTCACAGGCGTGCGTGGCTGGGCACGGCTGGGCTCCAGGAAGGTTAGTACAGCCCCTTGGACACATACAAGACTAATTTACATATCTATAAAATCCTTTTTTAAAGAAATTAAAACCACACAGCCCTATAGGACAGATATATTGCGGACATGCTAGCGGCGATCTAGCCGTGCATGTCCACAGCTCTATAGCCCAAAACTTAGTGACAGTATCCCTTTAAATAAAAAGTAAAAAAAACACCAAAATATTAGCAGCCGCAGTGGAAAAGGAGAGAGGAGGAGAGTAAACGGGCAGGCAGAGGCACACGGAGGGCAGGGTTATGAGCCGTTGAGGAGGTGCTGCCTGGGGCTTGGACGATTGCGACGCCGCTCTGGGCACTTGAGAGGGCGCATTTACAGAATCTTAGGCTACTTTCACACTTGCGTTCAGAGCGGATCTGTCTGAGACGGATCCGCTCATATAATGCAGACAGTGGATCCGTTCAGAACGGATCCGTCTGCATTATATTGTAAAAAAAATTCTAAGTGTGAAAGTAGCCTGAACGGATCCGTCCAGACTTTTATGAGCCATACTGTGTCATCTTCAAACGGATCCGTCCCCATTGACTTACGTTGTAAGTCTGGACGGATCCGCTTGCCTCCGCACGGCTAGGCGGACACCCGAACGCTGCAAGCAGCGTTCAGGTGTCCGCCTGCTGAGCGGAGCGGAGGCTGAACGCTGCCAGACTGATTCATTCTGAGCAGATCCGCGTCCACTCAGAATGCATTAGGGCTGGACGGATGCGTTCGGGGCCGCTTGTGAGCCCCTTCAAACGGAACTCCCAAGCGGACACCCGAACGCTAGTGTGAAAGTAGCCTTAAAAGTTCATTTTTGGCTGAAAGAAAACTCCATTAGATACAAAAAAGGTACAGTTTTTAAGTTCTTTGTGGCACATATAACGCTATTTGATCAGTCTAATCTGCTCAAATGTGGTGACAGACTCCCTTTAAGTATAAATCGCCCCTTTTCCCAATTTTACATATAAACTATATAAACAATAAACAAACATATCATATATTGCCACGTCCGAAAAGTCCAAACCATTAAAATAAAATAAATCTATGTGGTAACATAAAAAAAATAATTCTAAAATGAAAATGCACAGAATATCGGTATAAGTGGTATATATAGTGGTATAGGTTTGTAGAGCTACTAGCCAGAATTATTTTCCTGTTGATTTGTAGAGCATTTAGATTTGGGCAGCTGACCTGTTGGTTGTCAATTTGTCAGCTAGATTACATCGCAAGCCTGCTTCTTGTCATGTATTTATTTTATTTTTTTATATATACTTATATTATTTCATTTTTAAATAGGACAACACACGAGTTCCTGTTTGGAGCACTGTCCGAACTAGTTGATAATGCAAGGTATGTCTACTTTAAAGTTCAAGTTTTTATTTTGTTAAATTAGTTTCTTGGAGCAATATGTGATTATACAGTAAATTATTAATGCTTCGTCTTTTTACAGAGATGCTGATGCTACAAGAATTGATATTTTTACAGGTATGTTGGGATAAAATAAATTTACTTATTTAGATGTTTATTTTCTAATTGCATATATATTTTTAATGGGATTTAATTTGACTGTAGTAATCATATTCCTTAGCTTGAATCACTGTTTTTTTTTTTTTTTTTTGTTCAGAGATGGCTGTACATATCAGGGCGAACTAAAACCTATTAATTACATGTTTGGATTGTTATCTCTGTAATTTGAGAAGAATCAAACCCACAAATGTTTATCTGTAGTTGTCCTGTCCCAGCATTAAAGAGGCTTTGTTAACTGGATAAACCCTTTTAAACAGGACATACTGGCTGGTAGGGCTCATCATGCTGATTAAAACTATACATTTCTTTTGTCTGTATGATAAACAGCTGCAGAGAAATCTGCGTTTTTATTCATATTTTAGAGCACCAGGAGGCGGGGCTGAATTCTATGAGCACTGCTTTATAACACCCCCTGCGCTTTGCACACTCCCCCTTCCCCTTGATTGACAGGGCTAGAAATCAGGCTGAGGGCAGAGCTGTGTCCTAGAGCTGTATGCTAGCAATATTATATCACTATGTACTATAGCCTCACCACACTGAGATCTGCTCAGAAGCTAATCCACATATAACTGCTTTATTCCCACACAATATAGGACTATAAATACATCAGTAATGTGTATTAGCTTATAAACACGGCAAAAACATAGATCTTTGTGTGGTAATGTTATAGCTTTATGGTTAGGTTTTGCATGTAGAGATCCCAGGTTTGACTCTTGGGAGAGACATCAAATATTTTTTCTTCTACCTTTATCCCAAAGTCTATTCCCTTATCATATTGAGAATATTTTTATTTTTTTGTTTTTTTAGAAAGCTAATGAATATTACTTGTTTCTTTATGATCATATTTTGTGTCTGTGAATAAACCAGTATTATGTTTTGGCAAAAAAAATCAAATATTCACAATATAGTAAGGTATTTTATTATTTTTATTATTACTATTGTTATTAGCTTTTTTAATATGGTTTTAAATGAGAGAAAATAAAGTAACAAAATTTACATCTCTTCAGGGACTTGAACCTAGGATCTCTACATGCATGGTAGACCACTAAGCTATAGCATTACCACATAGATGTATCATTTCTTTCTATGCTTAGACGCTATCACATATTACTGGTGTCTTTCTAATCATACATTGTGCTTGTGAATAAGGCCTCTTGCACACAAACTTTTTTTTTCCATTTCCGTTCCGTTTTTTGCGTTCCATATATGGACTGTATATGGAACCATTCATTTCAATAGGTCTTCAAAAAAACCGGAAGGTACATTGTATGCCTTCCATTTCCATTTTTCCGTTCCGTTCAAAGATAGAACATGTCCTATTATTGTCCGCATAACGGACAAAGATAGTACTGTTCTATCAGGGGACAGCTGTTCCATTCTGCAAAAAACAGAATGCACACGGACGTCATCCGTATTTTTTGCGGATCCGTTTTTGGCTGACCGCGAAATACTGAAAAAGCCATACGGTCGTGTGCAAAAGGCCTAAAGCAGTAATATGTGGATTAGCTTTCTGAGCAGATCTCAGTGTGGTGAAGCTATAGTACATAGTGATATGATATTGCTAGCATACAGCTCTAGGAGGTGGAAGTGTGCAGAGTGCAGGGGGTGTTACATAGCAGTGCTCCAAAAATTCAGCCGTGGCGGCTGGTGCTCCAATTTCTAATTTGCATATGAATAAAAACACAAACTTCTCTACAGCTATTTATCGTACAGACAAAAGAAAGGTATCATTTTATTTTTTCATCAGCACGATGAGCCCTACCAGGCAGTATGTCTGGTTTAATAGGGTTGATCCTGGTGATCAAGCCTCCTTAACCCCTTCACCCCCAGCGCAGTAATAGTACAGCGCTGGTCGGGTCTTTAAAGATTGCGCCCGCTCCTGAGCGCTGCGGTCGCCATAGCCGCGGGTGGCCGCCTGTTTCTTATAGCAGACACCTGCGGCTCATGTCCGCAACCGGCAGTAATGCCAATCGCAGACATTTAACCCCTGAGGAGGTGGTGATGGTGAGTACAATAAAAGAATTCAAGAGGGGCTTGGATGAATTTCTGGACTGTAATAATATTACAGGCTATAGCTACTAGAGAGGGTTCATTGATCCAGGGAGTTATTCTGATTGCCTGATTGGAGTCGGAAGGAATTTTTTCCCCCTTAAGTGGGGAAAATTGGCATCTACCTCAGTTCCCCCCCCCCCCCCCCCCCCCCCTTCCTCTGGATCAACTTGCAGGATAACAGGCCGAACTGGATGGACAAATTTATTTTTTCGGCCTAATATACTATATTATTATGTAGCTGCCATGGTCAATCCTGACCACGGCATCTGAACGCGCTGAAAGCCAAAGGTGCGTGCTTTTGGTGGTGCTCATTCACAAAGACAGGGGCTGCTGCACACAAGCTCCAGCTCCTCCGATCGCCACACGGGGGAGCCGGAGCACCACCTGAGGGGTTAATTGTGTGGATCACAGCCCCCTGTAAGAGATAGGGTGCTGCCAGGCAGCAGGGGGCAGTTATGTACACAGTTCTTAGTATATTCTAACTTGAAGCGTCCCCATCACTAAGGGAACGCCTCTGTGTTAGAATATACTGTCAGATCTGAGTTTTTTCACGATGTGAAAATTCGGATCTGAAAAAGCTGTTATGGAGACGGATCCGTTCCGAACGGATGCAAGCGTTTGCATTATAGGTACCGATCCGTCTGTACACATACCAGACAGATCCGCATCGAACGCAAGTGTGAAAGTAGCCTAATGTATCGCCGGATTCGTACTGACCTGTAGAATAAACGTAACTGGTCAGTTTTATCGAACGTCGTAAATAAATAAAACGTAAAACTGTGGATGAATTGCTTTTTTTTTTGCAATTTCACCCCATTTGGATTTTTTTTTTCCCGCTTCCCACTACATCATATGCAATATTAAATGGTGGCTTTGGAAAGTACAACTTGTCCTGCAAAAAAACAAGCCCTCATATGGCTATGTGAACACACAAATAAAGAATGTTACCCTGCCTCCGCAAAACGAAAACTTTAAAAAAAAAACTCCAGGAGTGAAAGGGTTAAAAATGTATTTATTGTATAGATCATGCAAATAATAATCCAGTAAAGAATTATGACATTTACTTACATAGACTAGAGGCACCTGGAGTTCAAAGTATACTTACTGCTGGTGGACATGTATGCTTAAAGGGGTTGTCCAAGTTATATTTTTTGTTCTTTCTATGTTTCTCACTAAGCAAATGTAAGGCGTTTTCAATTAGTTTACTTCATCTACAGTGGACCCGTTCTCCTAGATAGCTGAACGCCACATGACATCTGATGTCAGCTTCTTTCCCTGCTCTGATGTTCTTTGCACAAGCCTGAGGGAGCAGGTCTGCCTCTGTGCACAGGATGCTACTGTGAAGGTTGTGCTGATTGAAGCGACAAGGCACGCCCCTCTTCAACAGCCCAGAATTGGTACCTTAAGATCTCCCATGCTTTTGGGGAAGAAAAGTCATCTTGAAAGTCCCTGCCTAGCCTTGCTCATATTTTAGAGGAAGCTGTTGGTGATCTGGATTTTTCTTGGTTAAAATAATCTCCTCTGCCAAACTGTAAACTTCACATACTATATGCAACAGCACAAAGCAGCACGTAAATGGAAACCTGCAACTTTTATGGAAGATTGTGATTGTATTTAAATCTTAAAAGGTCTTTTTCTAGGTTTTCATGTAGATTATGCAGACCTACCAAAAACATCACAAGAGTTCTAATCTCATAATGTTTTAAAAATTTTTATATTTATTTATGCTTTTTTTTAAACACTCAAAATGCAAAAGAATACATTTCACCTGCATACCAAGATACATTCAAAGTAAAATCTATGGGGGAAATGTATTTAACTGGTGCAAAGGAAAACTGATGTAGATGTCCACGGCAACCAATCAGATTGATCCTTTCATTTTCCAAAGGAGCTCTGAAAAATAAAAGGTGGAATCGGGTTGCTTTGGGCAGCTAAGCCAGTTTTCAGTTGTACTAGTTTTGATAAATCTCCCCGTATTTATATTTAAAAAAATGGTAATTATTTAGACGCAAAGTCAACCAAAATGTCCCACAAAAACACAAAGAAGCTCATAAACCCAACAGATGAGATTTTGCTCCAGTGTAACAGCATGGCAATTGAACACTGAGTATGAGCAAATTCAGGCAAAACAAGAGAAGAGAAAACACTGAGTGGAGAAGGGAAGAAAAAACAAAGACACAAAGAAAAAAATTAACTAAATTCTTTTTTAAAAACACTTTAGATACAAGTTAGAGTAAATATTAAGATAAAAAGTAATTATTATATTACAACAAACAATATTTTCCATTCTAAACAAATTCCCAATTACCTGATCTTAATATTCCAATCCACAGCACATTCATTGCCAACAATAGTGTAATGTTATAAATCACAGTGTGGCTGGTGTGTACAATGCAGTTTCAAATCCTCTGCACTAGAATCAATGGAAACACTAAGAGCCAAGACTTATCGCTAGAACTAATTGGACAGTCAGCGCCTGGCAATGTCTCAAATGTCTTTTGCATCAACTTTGTCAGGAAGTGTTCATTTATTTTTTGTTTAACCTTAAAGTTATTTATTGCCTTTTTTTTGTTTGCAAACTCTGTGTGCTGTGATTTTTCATTTTTATGTTGAAATGTGTCACCTGCAGTGCCAAGAGAAGAATTGAGAGGAGGTTTCATGCTTTGCTTTCTTGATGATGGAACAGGGATGGACCCAAGTAAGATAAATACTTTCATGTTTTTTTTGGTATTTTAGTAACCCATGTATTGAAGTCTTAACCCCATAAGGACCCGCGCTGTACAATCAGCGGCAGGGGTCCGGCAGTCACTGATAGCCAGACCCCTGCTGTATGCGCCGGCATCGGTGAAAACACCAATGCCTGCACATTAACCCTTGATGTGCCGCGGCATGCACAATATCTGTAGAGGGAGGGAGCTTCCATGTGACGGGGTCCCGATGCAAGGAAGGCAGCCCAATGCCTTCGTTAAGGCATCATGGCTGCCTTCCATGACAGCCTGTGAGATCCAGCCCCCCCTCATAGGCAAGCAGGCTGTAAGCGTATTACAGTGTGTAATACTCTTTACAGATAATGCATGACAATAAAGAAGTATTGTGATGCATTGTAAAGGGGATCAGACCCCAAAAAGTTGAAGTCCCCGAGTGGGACAAGAAAGAGAAAGTGAAAAAAAAAGTGTCCTTTTCCCAAAATAAAGTTAATTTTTAATAAAGTACATATTAGGTATCGCCGCACCCGTATCGACCGACTCTATAACAATATCACATGACCTAACCCCTCAGGTGAACTCCGTCAAAAAAATAAAATAAAAACTGTGCTTACAAAAACTTTTTTTTGTCAACTCGCATCCATAAAAGTGCAACACCAAGCAATCAAAATGGCGTATGCCCCCCAAAATAGTACCAATCTAACTGTCACCTCATCCCGCAAAAAAATGAGCCCCTACCTAAGACAATCGCCCAAAAAAAATATATTGCTCTCATACTATGGAGACACTAAAACTTGATTTATTTAATTTTGTTTCAAAAATGATATTTGTCATGGGTTCAATTGTCTGGGTACAGACACTGTGCCTTTAAAAATTCTCCTCCAACCTGGATGGCTCCCTGTATTTCTTCTTCCTTGGTTAGCTCTCTCAGGACGAGCCAGTCTGGATCCCTGCTGTAATGATTCAAATAAGTGCACACAACTTCCTTTGTTCTTTGAATCAGGCAGAATGCTCCCCTTTTATTAAAAACCACACATCTTATATAACCCTGGACACAGCAGGGCACAAAGAGATAAAACATTGTAGCCACTCCCTGGTGCCTCTGAGTCTGACAGATAGGGAAGCTTCAGTTTTCTGACTTCCTTATCTCTCAGATATGTAGGGGGGGGGGAGATACACAGAAATACAACACATTTCCCTTTAGGTGGACAAGTAACATGGTCCTGGGACAGAGGGACACATAGGAGCACACAGGGCAAGTCAATTGGGGGGGGGCAAAGGGCAACCAACAAAGTCTTAAAGTCACGGCGCTTGTGTATTGTGTAAAACTTCTATAAATAAATAAAAAAAGTATACATATTAGGTATCGCCGCGTCCGTAAGAACCTGATGTATAAAATATCACATGACTTAACCTCTCAGGTAAAAAGTGTGTCAAAAAAGCAATTTTTTTGTGACCTTACATTACAAAAAGTGTAATACCAAGCAATCAAAGTCATATGCACCCCAAAATAGTACCAATCAAACTGTTATCTCATACCGAAAGAAAGAGCCCCCTACATAAGACAGTTGCCCAAAAAAAAGTCTAAAAATGTATGGCTTTCAGAATATAGAGCCCAAAAAAATTATAATTTTTTTTAAAATGCTTTAATATGTAAAACTGAAACAAAACAACCCAAAAAAGTTGTCATATTTGGTATTGTCACGTCCGTAACAACCTGCTCTATAAAAATACCACATGATCTAACCAAATGAACATTGTAAATAACAAAAAATAAAAACGTGCCAAAACAGCTATATTTTGTTACCCTGCCTCACAAAAAGTGTAACCAAAAATCATATGTACCCTAAAATAGTTCCAACAAAACTGCCACCTTATCCCATAGTTTTCAAAATGGGGTCACTTTTTTGGAGTTTCTACTCTAGGGGTGCATCAGGGGGTCTTCAAATGGGACATGGCAAACGGAAATTATCCCAGTGAAATCTGGCTTCCAAAAACCATATGGCGTTCCTTTCCTTCTGCGCCCTGCCGTGGGCCCGTACAGCAGTTTACGATCACATATGGGGTGTTTCTGTAAACAACAGAATCAAGGCAGTAAATATTGAGTTTTGTTTGGCTGTTAACCCTTGCTTTGTTACTGTAAAAAATGGATTAAAATGGAAAATCTGCCAAAAAGTGAAATTCTGAAATTTCATCTACATTTTTCCTTTAATTTTTGTGGAACACCTAAAGGGTTAAGAAAGTTTACAAAGGAGTGTAGTTTCTAAAATGGATGGTTTCTATTATGTAAGCCTCACAAAGTGACTTCAGGCCTCAACTGGTCCTTAAAAAGTGGGTTTTGAAAAAGCCTTCTAACGTCCCAAAAAAAGAAAATGTCAGTTACAAAATGATCCAAACATGAAGTAGACATATGGGAAATGTAAAGTAATAACTATTTTAGGGGGTATCAATTTTAAAATGAAATATTTTTACTTAAATTTACCATTGTCATGAAGTACAATATGTGACGAGAAAACAAATGGCCTGGATAAGTAAGAGTTTTGAAGTTATCACCACATAAAGTGACACATGTCAGATTTTTTAAAAATGGCCTGGTCCTTAAAGAGGACCTTTCATCTGATCTGTACAGCGGTGCCCAGGTATCTCACTGCACTTACTATTATCCCTGGTCGCCGCTCCGTTCTCCTGCTATGCCCTCCGGTATGTTCGGTCACCTGGTTATAGTAGGAGGAGACTTAGAGGACTTGGTTATAGTAGGAGGAGACTGTCCTTGTTCTCCTGGGCGTCTCCTTCTCCTAGGCTGTAGCGCTTGCCAGTCGCCATAGTAAGTGCAGTGAGATCCCTGGGCACCGCTGTACAGATCATGACACTTAGTTCACAATGTTTTGCCAGATGAAAGGTCCTCTTTAAGGTGAAAAATGTCAGGGTCCTTAAGGGGTTAAAGGGGTTGTCTCACTTCAGCAAATGGCATTTATCATGTAGAGAAAGTTAATACAAGGCACTTACTAATGTATTGTGATCGTCCATATTGCTTCTTTTGCTGGATGGATTAATTTTTCCATCACATTATACACTGCTCGTTTCCATGGTTACGAC
Organism: Bufo gargarizans; assembly: GCF_014858855.1. NCBI lineage: Eukaryota > Metazoa > Chordata > Amphibia > Anura > Bufonidae > Bufo > Bufo gargarizans. Next base: position 506,426,191 of record NC_058080.1, on the reverse strand, counting down.
CACCTTGTAATTCAGTAGCAGTGGCCATGATTGCACACTAGAGAAAAAAAGGCTGGACTATGTGCAGACCTGTGAGCCTGGAGCTTTTTCCTAAATTGTGCAAGCATGGCCATCGCTGCTGGATTGCAGGGTGGTCGTAACCATGGAAACGAGCAGTGTATAATGTGATGGGAAAAATGGAATCCAGACAGCAAAGGAAGCAATATGGACAATAACAATACATTAGTAAGTGCATTGTATTAACTTTCTCTACATGATAAATACGATTTGCTGAAGTGACACAGCCACTTTAATCTTATGTTATAAAGTGATGGCGTACCACTGTAATATGCCATCACTTCATGATCGTCTAGAATCCAACCTCTGGGACCTCCACCAGTTCTAGAATGGAGAATGCTATTCCCTGCATAGTGTTCAGCTGGGTGGCTGCTGTGCAGGGAAGAACAATGAAGGGAATGCAAGTGGTAATCCAGCGCTATAGCCCTTCATTCTCAGGATCCGTGATTATAGACTAGAGATATACTATTAATTAGTAAGATGGAAATAGCCTTTGTAATTTTTATGTAATAACTGAAAGCAATTCTTAAGTGCACCTATCATAATTTCATGAAACTTTTGATGTGTCAAAGTGAGGTTCATAGAATGTCTTGTGAGTCTCTACACTGCTTTGCTTGCTCTGAGGAGATTCACTCTAAAGAGCATCTGTCACCATGGTAAACTCTATTAAACCAGGCCTGGTAGGGTTGATCATGGCGACTAAAATTAGCTCTCTTTCTCTGCAATCGGAATTACAGATGCAGCAAATTTCTTACTTTTCATTATATATAAAAAGGTGCCCGAAGCACAGAGGGGCTGTCATAGTCCCTCGGAGCACTGCTTCAGCTCCACCACTCCCTGTTGCCACTTCTCCTCCCTGTGAGATCGACACGGCCAGGCATTCCCACTGCTCCGATGCCTAGCCTTGAAATCTTCCACATGTGCTGGTGGCAGTACCATGTGCAGGAACACTTACTCCGAAATCTTAAATGTGCCAGTACATGTGCGAGATTTCAGGGCCAGACAATAGAGCAGTGAGGATGCCCGACCCTGTTAATCTCAATTGGAGGAGGAGTGGCAATAGGGAGAGGCAGAAGTGGAGCAGTGCTCCGAGCACCTAATTTCCATATTACAAAAGGGATTTCTCTGCAATTCCGATTGCAAAGAAAAATCTAGTCCTCTAATCCTCAGAAATGCTTCTTTCTATTTTTAAGAAGTACACCATGAACTGGGCCATAGATTTTGCAGCGTCATCAATACTGGCTCTGAAATCTCAGGGAGCAGACAGGGGAGTCTTGCAGCCTTACTGGTGTAGCGATAGTGTGCCAAACAGAGCTCTGTAAACCTTATTTGCATAAAAATAAAAAACATTTCTCACGGATTTTCACAAGAAAGTTATGGTTTTGTTTTAGGGTTCCTGCCCTACTTGGTGGTATGCTTACTTTGAAACCACTTTTGGAGGTGACAGACTCCCTTTAAGTTTTTATAACACGTTGAACTTGTATAGTCAAATATTTTGTCATATTTGCTGTTATATATTTTTCAAGTAGTAAATTATGTGCAATCATGTTAAATTTATTATAATTCACTTATTTTGTAATAGGTGAGGCCGCCAGCGTAATCCAGTTTGGACGTTCTGCTAAAAGAACTCCGGAGTCTATTCAAATTGGACAGTATGGAAATGGATTGAAATCGTAAGTATCTGTTTATAGCAGCTGTTAATGATTTTGCATTGAGAACAAAGTGCAAAAATAATTACGGTAGCTAAAAAAAATGCCTTATAAAGAATCCTTCGCCAGTTCTGACCATGCTAAACTAGCATCAGGTAGGGTCTGCAGAGAGTAGTACAAATATACCTTTTGTGGAGCTTTTATTAACAAGAATAGTGAGAATTATTAACTTTTATTCTGGCAGGTTCTGGTCCTGAAGGGGTTGTCTCACTTCAGCAAATTGCCTTGATTATGTAGAGAAAGTGAATACAAGGCACTTACTAATATATTGTTATTGTCCGTATTGCTTCTTTAACAAGAACAGGGGTTAAGAAGAACTAATTGCAATCTATCCTGTTAGATGTAGATGCTTGATGAGCTTCTGCCCACCCACACAACATTTTAAAGGGGTTAACCGGTAATTACTATTGATGACCTATCCCTTTGTGAGCTCTCCGGCCTCTTCCTAGATCATGTGGTGTCACCGTACATTGGTCACATGGTCTATTTGCAGCTCCGCCCCATTCAAGTCAATGGGGCTAAACTGCAGTACCAAGCACTATACAGTGTATGGCGCTGTGCTTGGAAAGTTGCCGGGAGTTGCAGCGCTCACCAGATTTCCAGCGCAGCAGCTCCTTGAAACAGCTGATCAGCAGGGGGTGCCAGAACTTGGGCCCCTGCCGATGTGATAATAATGACCCTAAGAATAGGTCATCATTATCTTTACCTGAATAACCCCTTTAAATTTGTGGGGTAGGCCGTTTAAGCAGCTTATTCCTTACTATTTTTTGCCTCTTTAAAAGTTTGTAAGCTTTTATTTTCTTTATGTTTCCTGCATATTAGTATTTTATATTCTTACATCAATACATTTTTACATGATTACTTACAATCTCATTTTAAAGTATGCTACAAACATATAATCAGGGATGCAGCATATGGACAACCTGAAGAAAATATGATCTAATACGCATGAAATTTTATATATATTTGCTGTTTACCCAGTTCTGTTTTTATCTAGTGGCTCTATGAGAATTGGAAAAGATTTCATTCTTTTTACGAAGAAGGGAGATACAATGACCTGCCTCTTTATGTCTCGTACTTTTCACGAAGAAGAAGGAATTGATGAGGTTTGTAGCTTATACATGTATGTACTCATATATACCTAATCCTAAAGTGGAATTCCTAATGTGGAATTAAAACTTGAAATAAATAGATTATATTATAAGGCCTCATGCCCGAATCCTTATTTTTCAGCTGCTATTTTTATGCTGAGAGACATAATGGCTGATATGGGCGCTCTTATCAGAGGTCTGATTGGGGGTCATTTACATTGGGGTCTGAGCTGAGGTCTGATTTGAGGTCTTATTAACATTGGGGTCTGATTGGGGCTGTGAGCTGAGGTCTGATTAACATTGGGGTTTCTGATTGGTGGTCTGACCTGAGGTGTAATGAAAAATATTTCTTTCTTATTGTCCTCCTCTAAAACATAGGTGCGTCTTATAAAGCGAAAAATACGTTACTTTTCCCACTGCTCGTGCTGGACTGGGGCAAAACAGTTAGGGGGTTTCATGATGAATATTTGAAGATTTGCCTAAAAGTGACTTAGAAATCTGGTAAAATTGGGAGTACTTCTTAATTTTACTTTTCACAACTGCTTGTTTTAACATGCTCAGAATTAGGATTCATACACACGGCCAGGGCCATATTTAATTCCACAAACCATGCTCCACAAGAATTAAAGGAAAATGGAGATGAAATTTCAAAATTTCGCTGATTTTTCATTTTAATCATTTTTTTCCTGTAACACAGCAAGGGTTAACAGCCAAACTAAATTCAGTATCTATTATCCTGATTCTGCAGTTTACAGTAAGACCCCATATGTGGTTGTCAACTTCTGTATGGGCGTGCGGCAGAGCTTAGAACAAATGGAGCACAATATGGCTTTTGGAGGGCAGATTTCACTGGAATAATTTTCAGGCGCTGTGTCGCATTTGAAGGTACCCTGAGGTACCCCACAGTGGAAACCCCCAAAAAGTGACCCCATTTTGGAAACTACACCCCCCAAGGAATTTTTCAAGGGGTGTAGTGAGCACTTTGGCCCAATATGCTTTTCATAGAATTTAGAAATCCTTGGCTGTAAAAAAATAAAAATTACATATTTTGCTGAAAAATATCATTTTAGGCCCAAGTTTTTCATTGTCACAAGGGGTAACAGGAGAAAGTCACCATAAAATGTGTTACCCATTTTCTCCTGAATACGGCATTAACCCATATGTGGTTGTCGACTGCTGTATGGGCAGAACTTAGAAAAGATGGAGCACAATATGGTTTTTGAAGGGCAGATTTCACGGGAATCATTTTCAGGCGCTGTGTTGCATTTGAAGTTACCCTGAGGTACCCCAAAAATGTGACCCAATTTTGGAAACTATACCCTCTAAAGTATTCATCTAGAGGTGTAGTGAGAATTTTATTATTTTACGATATTAATCTAGGGGTATAATGAGAATTTATTTTTAAATTTTGGAGTTTATCTAATTTTCCAAATTATAATTGACTAATAATGTAATGAAGTGGATTGCATAATAAATTAAAAATGACCAAAAGTGCATAAAAGAAGTAAAAAAATGTAAATTGATTACATTAATAATCTAAGTAAGTATGGTAAATGCAGAACACTGCTTAATGCAAAGCCCAGGCTTATCTGGACAGGTGTCACATTAATATATGGTATCCCACCGTATCCCATTCTTGTAACAGACCCTACATCTCTTTTGGGCTCTGATTTTTTTCGCAGTAGGGGGCAACTCTGATGGGAAATGTTGCCCTGGGATAATTCTAGATGACTCTATCCCACTGCTATACTGGCGCTGCTGTCCAAATATTAAATTTTTAATGATTTGTTCTTGAAAATCAAGATATGTTCCTTGGTTTCCTACTTTTTGGGACATGGCAAGAGAATTCTACAGGGCTACTTGCATAAGGTGGGCTGCAAGTTTCTTATACCAAATGCAGGATTTCCTGACCGCGCTGTAGGGCTTCGGCATTTGGTCTTCACGATCCACCCCACCCATATATTTATTGTAATCCTGTATGCAGACAGGCTTACATACGGTGGTATTTGTGCCACGGGCATCCATTCGGGGTCAATGGCGCTAGTGCCAGGCAAAGAGTCTCGTCTAAGACTTTGCTGTGGCTCGTCATCACCAGTGTTAGCGGACGATGACGAAATTTGAAACTGTTCTGTATTGCTTGTACTTTCTGTATCAGAACAGATAAATGTGTATGCCTCCTCTGCCATATACAGTGGATATAAAAAGTCTACACACCCCTGTGTCAGGTGTAAAATGTCAGGTTTCTGTGATGTAAAAAAATAAAATAAAATGAGACAAAAATAAATCATTTCAGAACTTTTTCCACCTTTTAATGTGACCTATAAACTGTGCAACTCAATTGAAAAATAAACTGGAATCTTTTAGGTGGAGGGAAGAAAAAATATAAACATAAAATAACATGGTTGCATAAATGTGCACACCCTTAAACTAATACTTTGTTGAAGCACCTTTAGATTTTATTACAGCACTTAGTCTTTTGGGGTATGAGTCTATCAGCATGGCACATTTTGACTTGCCAAGATTTGCCCATTCTTCTTTGCAAAAACACTCCAAATCTGTCAGATTGCGAGGGCATCTCCTGTGCACAGCCCTCTTCAGATCACCCCACAGATTTTCAGGTCTGGGCTCTGGCTGGGCCATTCAAAAACGTTAATCTTCTTCTGGTGAAGCCATTCCTTTGTTGATTTGGATGTATGCTTTAGGTCGTTGTCATGCTGAAAGACGAAGTTCCTCTTCATGTTCAGCTTTCTAGCAGAATCCTGAAGGTTTTGTGCCAATATTGAGTGGTATTTGGAACTGTTCATAATTCCCTCTAGCTTAACTAAGGCCCCAGTTCCAGCTGAAGAAAAACAGCCCATTGGCATGATGCTGCCACCACCATGCTACACTGTGGGTATGGTGTTCTTTTGGTGATGTGCGGTGTTGTTTTTGCGCCAAACATATCTTTTGGAATTATGGCCAAAAAGTTCAACATTGGATTCATCAGATCAGAACACCTTTTCCCACATGCTTTTGGGAGACTTCGGATGTGTTTTTGCAAAATGTAGCCTGGCTTGGATGTTTTTCTTCATAAGAAAAGGCTTTCGTCTTGCCACTCTACCCCATAGCCCAGACATATGAAGAATACGGGATATTGTTGTCACATGTACCACACAGCCAGTACTTGCCAGATATTCCTGCAGCTCCTTTAATGTTGCTTTAGGCCTCTTGGTAGCCTCCCAGATCAGTTTTCTTCTCGTCTTTTCATCAATTTTGGAGGGACGTCCAGTTCTTGGTAATGTCACTGTTTTGCTATATTTTCTCCACTTGATGATGACTGTCTTCACTGTGTTCCATGGTATATCTCATTGGTGGCGAACCTTTGGTACGGGTGCCAGAGGCGGCACTTGGGGCCCTCTCTGTGGGTACCCGCACCCTGGAAAAAGTCTATGGTGTACCAATATGTCTTAGACTTTTCCTGCTGTTCATCAGTGCTGGGTGCGCTATGAACAGCACAGGCAGCGCACTGAATGTAGGCAGACTATTATAGCTAAATGATAAAGTACATGGAAGATGCACTGTACTGGACTGTAGTATTCAGGGTAAATTGCCTCGTTGGCACTTTGCGATAAATAAGTGGGTTTTGGGTTGCAGTTTGGGCACTTGGTCTGTAAAAGGTTCGCCGTCACTGGTATATCTAATGCCTTGGAAATTCTATTGTAACCTTCTCCTGACTGCTACCTTTTAACAATGAGATCCCTATGATGCTTTGGAAGCTCTCTGTGGACTATGGCTTTTTCTGTGGGATGCGACTAAGAAAATTTCAGGAAAGACCAACTAGAGCAGCTGAAGTTTATTTGGGGTTAATCAGAGGCACTTTAAATGATGGCAGGTGTATGCTGACTCCTATTTAACATGATTTTGAATGTAATTGCTTAATTCTGAACAGAGCTACATCCCCAGTTATAAGAGGGTGTGCACACTTATGCAACCACATTTTTTTTAGTTTTTTATGTTTTCTTCCCTCCACCGAAAAGATTTCAGTTAGTTTTTTTTTTCAATTGAGTGGTACAGTTTGTTTATAGGTTACATTAAAGGTGGAAAAAGTTCTGAAAAGATTCATCTTTGTCTCATTTTTTTTACAGCACAGAAACTCATTTTAACAGGGGTGTCTAGACTTTATATCCACTGTAAATACGCTCAGCCATTTAAGGCTACTTTCACACTCGCATTTGGTGCGGATCCATCATGGATCTGCACAAACGCATCCGTTCAGATAATACAACCGCATGCATCCGCTCAGAACGGATCAGTTTGTATTATCTTTAACATAGCCAAAACGGATCCGTCTTGAACACCATTGAAAGTCAATGGGGGACGGATCAGTTTTCTATTGTGCCATATTGTGTCAGTGAAAACAGATCCGTCCCCATTGACTTACATTGTGTGTCAGAACGGATCCGTTTGGCTCAGTTTCGTCAAATGGACACCAAAACGCTGCAGGCAGCGTTTTGGTGTCCGCCTCCAAAGCAGAATGGTGACTGAACGGAGGCAAACTGGTGCGTTCTGAGCGGCTCCTTATCCATTCAGAATGCATTAAGGGCAAAACTGATCTGTGAGCCCTGAACGGATCTCGCAAACAGAAACCAAAACGCAAGTGTGAAAGTAGCCTTATATGATGAAAACTACATTATATATATATATATATATATATATATATATATATATATATATATATATGTATATAAAATCACAAATATCGCAGCAGCACAGTCATACGTTGTGCACTGGGTGCAATTCTTCACAGAGGTCGGCCTCTCCTCCACGATATATACTTAACAAATGACGAGGCAGCACTTCCAGCTTTAGGTGACAGGGTGAAGACCCCAAAACTTTAATCCCAGCAACGTTTCGGCCTACTCAATGATGCCTTGATAAAGCTTGATAAAGGCCTCATTGAGTATGCCGAAACGTTGCTGGGATTAAAGTTTTGGGGTCTTCACCCTGTCACCTAAAGCTGGAAGTGCTGCCTCGTCATTTGTTAAGTATATATATTATTATTTTTCAAACCACTAACTTAACTGCCAGTACTCAGGCTAACTAACTATGGCTAATTACCAGTAATTTTATATATATTATTTTTGTATATTTTTTCATTTATAATTTTTATTTATTTTTTACAAACGCCTAACTCTAACACTAACCTCAACTATTTCAAGCTACCTATTGACCTATATACTACTCTATTTTATAAAAAAAAAAGAAAACCCACTAAAGTTCTAGTGGGGAGGAAGGGTGGTTGGAGGATTGGGTGTCAGGGGAACAATGTGTTTGGGGCACTGTGTGGTGTGGTAATTTACTTGGGGGCACTCTGACAGGAGACCAGGGCAGCGCAGCTCTGATCTCCTGAAGTGTTCTGAGTGACCAATCACAGCGACCGGGAAACAGGGACCGCTGTGATTCGTCCCCTGACGGGTGCCCAGACAGCTATGCTGTCCGTGACACCTGTTAAGATGCCGGTGTCACTGCAAATTGCAGTGACACTTTAATTTCATTATGTAGTGTGCATGTCATGATGCAGTAACTCACACTACATCATGATGTACATAGTACATCATTAGTCACTAAGGGTTAAAAAAAAAATTAAAGAATTTTGGTTATGTTGCTTTGAGTTTTCCTTGTCACTGTATGTAAAAAGAAAATAATTAAATCCTAAAATCCTGCATCGGCCACTAAGTCTAACAATAGGCATTACTTCTTTTGCCTTTTACAAATCTCGTTTTGGCAGTCATGTCATTAGTGTCACAGGCAGGATTACAATTACAGATATCAATTTTATATATAGATAACACAGAATTTACCATTCACAATAGGTGGATGTCAGAGATGATCTACTCCTTCCTTGTACAATGTCCTTTGTACAGGTCATAGATAATGCCTAGAAAACTCGTGCATAGAACTCAATAGGGTCCTGTCCTGACCATTGTGTTCATGGCCCATGGGGCTGCTTTAAAGCACATTTCTAAATACTGTTATGAACAGGTCAGGCGAGATGGCAACCTGCATATTTACGTTCAGGGAAAAAAAAAAAAAAAAAAGAAAATGTAAAAACAGATTACAAAAAAGTGTCACTGGTTTTAACTGGCAGAAAATATATAGGTGACACATTCCCTTCAATAACAGTTGACAAAAGGTTAGCTTGTAGCTGTCTAAAATGACAAGCAGTAGTCTGTAGTGCCTACTATGGCTTAACATGTACATATTTGGCAGGAAATTATTTAATAAATGTCTTTTTTTTTGTTAATAGTTCTCATGTTCGTAACTGAATGGCTTGTAACGAAGACATACTTAAAGGGGTTTTCCCACAAAAAATAATTTACAGTTTTCAAACCAGCCCCTGGATCTGAATACTTTTGTAATTGCATGTAATTAAAAATGTAGCATAGCCACTGAGTTATTCGATAAAATGTATCTGCTTAGCGCCACCTGCAGTTTGTTCTTTTTCTCATTTCTTTGTCCTGCTGACTGAGATGGCCGCACATGCTCAGTTTCATCCTTCAACTGCCTCCTGAGCAGAAAAGTGCAACTCCATTCTTATGAGACATGCTTGCATCATTGTGGAGAAGGATAATCCAGCAGGATAATAACCTAAAATTTAGGCTACTTTCACACTAGCGTTCGATCGGATCCGTTCTGAACGGATCCGCTCATATTAATGCAGACGGTGGCTCCGTTCAGAATGGATCCGTCTGCATTATAACTTAGAAAAAGTAGCCTGAGCGGATCCGTTCAGACTTTACATTGAAAGTCAATGGGGGACGGATCCGCTTTAAGATTGAGCCATATGGTGTCATCTTCAAGCGGATCCGTCCCCATTGACTTTCATTATGAGTCGGAACGGATCCGCGCGGCCAGGCGGACACCCGAACGCTGCTTGCAGCGTTCAGGTGTCCGCTTACTGAGTGGAGCGGAGGCTGAGCGCTGGCAGGCGGATGCATTCTCAGTGGATCCGCCTCCACTGAGAATGCATTAGGGCCAGACGGCTGCGTTCAGGGCCGCTCGTGAGCCCCTTCAAACGGAGCTCACGAGAGGACACCTGAACGCAGGTGTGAAAGTAGCCTTACACCAAAGGTTTCAGAGACTAGCTTAAATGTAAAGAACTGCTGGCTGTTATGGACTGCACTCCTCAACACCACAATATACTTTTTGGAACACCTTCACATCATAACTTAACATCAAAATAGAAAGATACACACTGATCAGCCATAACATTAAAGTGAATAACAGTCTTGTTACTATGTCCCTATTTAGGTTACATTTGCAGAAAAAAATCCAATGTGTATTTGCAGTGTTGCAGTTTACATGATGCAGATCCTTTTTGATTTAGCCCCATTCAGTAGGCTTAATCCAATTCCATAGAAACTATAGTGTGGATTCTCTTTTACATCTATGGAATGTGACGTGTCTTTGCTGCAGGTTTCAGAGTTAAAAATGTTCTGAAGTCAACATACCTTTAAAGGCTATGTACACCTTCAGAGTAGGGTCGGGCGATATACCGGTATCCCGATATACCGCGGTATTAAAAAAACGGCGATATCGCTGTTTCCTAAATACCGCTGTATTTCGTGACGTCATAGAAGCGGTCATGTGCGCTGACCACTTTTAAATCTGCGGCCGCCCGCCCCAGCATGAACCGATACGGGACATTTGCAGAGTACTTGTACTCGTGCGAATGTCCCCGATACCTGCTGGCCGCTTGCGGCGGCGCTCTTAGCAGTTCGGCCGGCGTGGGGGAGGGAAGGAATTCTGTGATTTGCATTCCCGGCACCCGACCTCTGAGAGGACGCTGTGATCCGCGCAATTAACCCCTCAGGTGAATGTTCTTAAGTCCCTGCATTGGTGGCAGTGCACCCCTCCCTCCCCAGTATTAATCATTGGAGGCCACAGGGTCGTCCCCCCATCATTGGTGGCAGTGGGCCCCCCCTCCTCCCTCCCTCCCCAGTATTAATCATTGGAGGCCACAGGGTCGCCCCCCCATCATTGGTGGCAGTGGGCAGTTCCGATCGGAGTCCCAGCAGTGTAATGCCGTGGCTCTGATCGGTTATCATGGTAGCCAGGACGCTACTGAAGCCCTGGCTGCCATGGTATGTTAGTGAGCAGCATTATACTCGCGTGCGCCGTGGCCGCCGGGCGCTCCTTCTTCTCATAGGTCTGTGCGGCGCATTGCTAATGCTATAAGAAGGAGACAGAAGAAGGAGCGCCCGGCGGCCACTGCGCACATGAGTATAATGCTGTCTTTGTGGGGTTAATATGATTTTGGAGCGGAGACAAAAGTCCTGCATGCAGTACTTTCGTCTCCGCTCCAAAATCATCTTCTGAGCGTAAACCTAACGGACCCCATTATAGTCTATGGGGTCCGTAGGCTGCGTTCGCCTCAGTTATGTGCCCAATCCGTCCTTTCCGTTCTCCTGCTCCTATAACGGAGCAGGAGAACGGAAAGGCTGAACGCTGATGTGAACTCAGCCTAAGAGGTCATAAACACTTATTTAAGACACATTCTTATCAGTAAGATAAGGACTGAGCTATAAGGAGTGTTTAGGAGCTCAGAGAGCAGAGATAAGGAGCCGTCAGCTCCCCAGATGACGGAAAAGACAGAAAATCCACAGGCAGCTACTAAGCCATATTTTTAATAAAGACCAAAATGATTACAATGCAATAATAAATAAAATTGCCCCCAAAAGGTGTACATGCCTTTAAGGGGTAGAATATGTTGGGCTTCAATTAAACAGCCAGTTCTTGAAGTTGATGTGTTCAAAGCAGGAAAAATTGTCAAGTTTAAGGATCTGAGCAAGCCAGTTACTATTAGGGTGCATTCACACAACCGTGTTTTGCGGTCCGCAAATTGCGGATCTGCAAGACACGGATACCGGCCGTTTGTGATCCACATTTTGCGGACCGCATATGGCCCGCTCTATATAGAGAATGCCTATTCTTGTCGCAACCGTGGGCAAGAATAGGACATGCTCCATATTTTTTGCGGGGCCGCGGAATGGAACAACAGATGCGGACAGCACACTGTGTGCTGTCCGCATCTTTTGCGACCCCATTGAAATGAATGGGTCCGCACCCGTTCCTCAAAATTGCGGAATGGATGCGGATCCATTTATACGGTCGTGTGAATGCACCCTTAGAGTCCACACCTCGACAGGTCACAGTTGTTTTGTGTCTGGAGGGTTTATCTGTACAGTAGTAGGCAGGTTTTTTCAGTGCTATGGCAAAGAGGTGTATTTGTAAGGCACTGCTGAGGAGAGTTGAACCAACCATTTAGTTTTGGGAATTTTGGCAAGTATTTTTAACCTCTCAACAACCGCCATATCATATTTATACGGCGGCCGCTAAGGGGACTAATTCTGATATGCTGCCTTTTTACAGCAGCTCTTCCGAAGCAGAAAATAGTGCTACTTGCTCTGCAGTACTGATGCTGGGTCTGTTACTAACAGTTTTAGGCATTGTACGCTGGTAGGAGATCAATAAAGTTGTAGACCGATCGTGTTAACCCTTTAGATGCTTCAGTCAATAGTGAAAGAAGCATAGTGGCCACTACATCTAAGGTGTTTGACAGAGGGAGCACGCTACAAAAAAACCTTTTAATTTTAATGTGCATTAAAAAGAAAAGTAAAAAGGTTTGATGTATATGCTAATAGATAATCCCACATACTAATCTCATTGTGTTTTTTCTTTATCCCTGTTATAGGTGATCGTTCCTCTCCCCACATGGAATTCAAAAACTGGTGAGGCGTTGGCAGAAAATATGGAAAAATTTGCCATTGAAACAGAACTAATCTACAAGTATTCTCCGTTTCACTCTCACAAAGAAGTTATGGAACAGTTCAGAAAAATTAACGGAGATGCAGGTAATATACACAGTTAATAATCGGGCTGTATGGAATCGTTAAATTTTTTTTTCTTACGAAGTGCACTATAAACCAAAGATAAAATATTTTGTTATGATCGTCTTAGGTACACTGGTTGTAATTTTTAATTTGAAGTTAATGGACTCCGGGGAACCAGAGCTTGATGTAGTGTCTGATCCAAAAGATATTCAGATGGCTGGGACCCCACCTGAAGGAGCGTAAGTGAAAAGCTGAAAGTATGTGTGAAATTGTGTGTTAGAAGGTACTAAACTTTAACCCCTTCCCGCCATAAACAATTTTCATTTTTTTCCTCGCCTTCTTCCAAAATCCTTAACTTTTTTACTTTTCCATTCACAGTCATATAAGGGCTTGTTTTCTGCAGGACAACTTGTATTACACCAGTTACACTACAATATCATATGGGGAAAACATTCTTTGAGGGGTGAAATTGAAAAAAAACACAATTCTGTCATTAATTTTAGAGTTTATACTGTGTGGCAAAAACATTACCGTTATTTTGCAGGTTAGCACTATTGCAGTGATACCAATTGTATATAGTTTTTATTATGATCTACTGCTTTTAATTTAATAAAAAGCTTTTTTTCTGTATTGGTACTATTTGGGGGTACGACTACATATGAATGTTAATTATCATATGTAAAATTGGGATTTTAAATTTTGAACTATTCAAATTTTACTCTATGTACAGTACCCCCAGGGATTTTAAAAATGTTTGCTTCAATCGCGGATATCATAGACTGTAATATTCTATACAGTCTTTGAGGATGTTGTTGTGTTGAGTTGTAATGTCATGTCGCTTTTTTTAAGCCATGCCACAGGCAGAGCTTATTAGGAGAATTACAGTGGCAGGAAGCCTTCACTAGGCCTGGGATGCCATGACAACTCATTGGCACTCCACAACTTCACCGCAGAGGTTGGCAGTTGGTGGTCAGAGGGAGCCGTCTCTCTCTCTCTCTATCTCTCTCTCTCTTTAACTAACTGCTCAGATGCCATGGTCACTCTTGCCCGCCACATCTCAGGTTAAAATTTGATCACGGACACTGCTCTGGATAATCCCTTTAATCCGTTTTTTGGAATACAGCAGGTGATAGAATAGAACTAATAATCCAAATTTATTATCCTGATGCAGTTTTTTTAAATACAGTGGTTCCCTTAAGTTCAGTTTTTTAGGGAGTTTTCAGGCGCTACTTCAAGTTGTGGTGTTAAAACATAAGAAACCTCTCCTGGACCTATGTGGGAAACTACTCCCCTCAAGGAACTAAAGAGGACCTTTCATGGGCTTGTAGTGAGTGAGATAAATATCTAGACCTGTGGGGTACCCTCCCCCCGCTGATGCTGCCACCCTGGCAGTTTTTTTTTTTTTTAAATATAGCGCTCCTGCACCCCGTTATGCCCCCCCCCCCCCCCCCCCCCCCCGCAAATTTAGCGAGTGCTTGTTTTGCGCTACAACAGAGCTCCACTGGAGACGACATGTAATGTCATGATGATAGCTCATCAATATAAACGGCTGGACAACCCCTTTTAATGTGGGGTACCAGTGAGCATTTTTACCACACATGTGTTTCATTGAATTTATTAGCATTGGGGCATGAAAATAAAAAATTACAGGCTACCATATTTTTGGACTATAAGACGCTCCTAGGATTTGGAGGAGGAAAAAAAGACCCCTAAATCAGGCCCCCCATTCTTTATCAGACCTCCATTCTTAATCAGACCCCCATTCTTCAACAGACATTAGATGCCCAAATCAGACCCCTAAGCTCCATGAGCCTCAGATCAGACCCCTCAACCTTCATCAGCATCAGAACAGACCCTCCATCAGCCTCAGATCAGAACCATTAGCCTCAAATCAAACCCCCAGCCCCCATCAGAATTAGATCAGGCCCAATCACCCTCAGATCGGACCCCCTAGCCCCAATCATCCTCATATTGGATGCCCCAGCCCCCATTAGCCTCAGATCAGGCCCCCCATCAGCCTCAGATCAGCCCCCCAGTCAGACCCTATAAGCCTCAGATCGCACCCCCAGCCCCACTCGGCCTCAATTCGGATCCCCTAGCCCTTATCAAACCTCAGATCAGACGTTACAAAGAAAATAAAATAAACTTACCTTGCTTGCCAGGGCTCCAGATGGCGACCAAAATGGTCACCAATGCGACTTAGAACTGCTAAATGGTGACAAGACTTTGTAGTCTTGTCGCCATTTGCGCCTAGACTCTCCGCTCGCTGCTCTGCCTCTAAGAAGAAAAAAAAGGCTTTCATCCAGCAGACAGACACACGCTGCAGATGTCTGCTGGGTGAAGATCCGCCCCTCAGATTACCCGGCATAGAAAGTGGGCATGGCTTGTGCTCCCGCTTCCAGCAGTCTGGCAAGTTTTGGAGTTGAGTCTGTGCTGTGACGCTGAGCTGCTGGAGACATTTCAACTAGGGCCGCACAGTCCACGGCTGATAACACGAGGCGAGTCACCCGTATGCAGATTTATTAGTGTGTTTTATAGGACTGGGAGGGTCCTTATGGGGTCACGAGGAGAAGGCAGAGATCCGTAAGAACAAGTATAAACACTGGCTGTGCTGCTTTAACACTTGCTGTCCTGGTTTGCATAGCACTGCCGGGGTCGCATAGCATTATATTGATTTATGATGCTATGTAACCCTTAGAGGTCTGGAATGTACTGGATAAGGCTCCATTCACACGTCCGCAATGTGTTTTGCGGATACACGGAGCCACGGATCCGCAAAACACGGAAAGCGGCAATGTGCGTTCTGCATTTTGCGGACCGCACATTGCAGGCACTAATAGAATATGCCTGTTCTTGTCCGCAATTGCGGACAAGAATAGGACATGTTCTATTTTTTTGCGGAAACGGAAGCACGGATGCGGAAGTGCGGATCCGCAAATGTGGATGCGGACAGCACATTCCGGCCCCATTGAAAATGAATGGGTCTGCACCCGTTCCGCAAAATTGCGGAACGGATGCGGATCCATTTTGCGGACGTGTGAATGGACCCTAACACTGACCTATTGCGGTCAGTGTTATCCAATACATTCCTGAACTGTAAGGGTTACATAGCATCATAAATCAATATAATGCTATGCGACCCCGGCAGTACAGAGCTCCTGCAGACAGACTCCGGTGTGAAACCAGCGCAATCCTATCAATGCAGACTAGTAACCATTTCTGATCATAAATCATATAATCTATTCCCCTTATTTCACAAGACCAGTATTCATTTCCACATAGGGAATAGCAATCGGATGTCAACCTTCTCGTCAGTCCGTGTTACTGCTGGCAGAATGATGAAACGGTGGGACTCCCCTGGCCTAGGGGTTCGCTCAGCAGTCCCAAGGCACACAGATTGATAAGGAGAGATTCCCGCCTATACTGCGCACGTTCTAGAAAAGGAGGGCGATGTCCGTGCACGGCTCCTTACTGACACGGGGGTGATGGGCAGAGAGCCCTTAACTGCTCCTTTCTGTGCCAAAGACGTGGTAGAGTTAAAAAGAGGGAAAATGGCACTGAAGCAGCCTATAAGGTGTTAAGCACAGGCTAGTTCAGCTGCCAGAGGAGGTCCCCTAGCTTTCCTACATCTCTGCTTGCTGGCAGTGAATGGAAACCTTTAAGGTTGACATTCACAGACTGAATGTCCATGTCCAGCCACAGTTACACAGTGAGCAGCACTAGAATATGGGCAATCTTTCCTCAAGAAACAACAGCAAACAAGAGGTTGTCATTCACTGACCGGCAAGCAGAGGGGTTGAGAATAAAGAGTAAAGCTTGTGTATAATAATACTGGTTTGAAACCCCTTAAAGAAAAATATAAAAATTACTCCTTAAAGGGTTTGGATACACTAATTTCTGGACCTCTGAGAATGGCAGGACCTTTGTTGGTGACCATACTTGCCTGATGCCCAGTGCAGGGTCCTGGCTCGTTTGCTGCCCAGCCTTTGTTGCTTGTCTTGAGTCCCTTCATGAAAACCTCCTGTTTGACGGCGTTCCAGCCAATGACTGACCACTGCTTCCCGTGCATTATGTTAAATGGTCATGTGATGCAAGGGGAGCAGATCTCCACTGTGGCCAGAGATTGTCTTGATGCCACTGCAGCCAAACATTTTCATGGAGAAACCCAAGACAAGCAGCAGAGGCCGGGAAGCAAATGTGCCAGGACCCAGCACCTAGGGATTACCAACGCAAATCTGGCTAGTCTGACGGGTCATGGAAATGAGTGTACAACTCCTTAAACATGGGCTGTAGTTTAGAAAACCTCATGCTCCTAAGCATCCCAGCTATATTATATGTATTTTAAATTTGGCGAATAAAAATTTCATTTGGCTCCTAAATTTTTCAGGTTAGGAGCCAATGGCTCCTTGATATTTTTTTTTGTCTGGAGCACTGCTTGCTCCAGACGGTGCCAGGTATCCAGGACACACCGCTTCATCGCTTCTTCTGGGTCCTGCTGTGTACTGTGAGCCTGACTGAGCACAGCATCAGGTTATAGTGCATGCCTACTTGTACTGTGTCCTGACGCTGTGCGCGGTTAGGACACGGTGCACAGGAGGACCCGGAAGAAGACCAAGGAAGACTAGTACAGCCAGCATAGCGCTTCCCTCACCTCCCCGTGCCTCCATAAAGGAAGTTATTAGCATTCGGACTATAAGACACACTTACAGCTGACATTGGCTGCTGGTTTAATTCCTGAGCCAGCTCCATCGCTATGTTGTAAATGTGTAGCATGGTGCCTCAACGTGAAAATTGCCATGCCATACATTTACAGCATGATGTAGAAGGGGTTAAACGGTCAAACAAAACAGACAGGTTGTTAGAAGCTAAACCGAGAGCTACCAAACAGATTAATACAGTTCACTTTATTTGCTCAACCCTTCTAACCTAAAACAAACCATATTCATCGTACTGCTATGGACTTCTAGCAGGGTAACTCATACATCTCTTTACTCTCACTAACTCTACTTAAACTTTCAACTACCCAAATGTCCAACTTAAATGACCCTATATCTACCAAAGAGCTAGATTATATTTTCAGAAAACTAAAATTAGGAAAGGCTCCTGGATCAGATGGCCTAACGGCTATGTATAGTAAAAAAAACAAAAAACTTCCCTCTTTAATAGCATTCTTCAAGGTGCATTCAAATACTCTTAAAAGTATTTTTTAGACGTCTACTATTATCTCAAAGCTCAAGGGTCACACTTCCCCTAAAAATTTACTGCTATTTTCTTGTCCAGAAATTAATTTATCTTGATTTTGGATTCCAGACTCATCCAGACCTACATTACTTAGGAGTGAAAACGACCCCCTCCCTGGATACCTTATATGACCAAAATTATCCTTCCTTTATCCAACAAATTACAGGTGACTTAAACTCAGAGATCTTTATCCTGGGTGGGTCAAATTAATACTTTAAAGATCAATGCACTCCCTAAAATCTCATACTTGTTTTCCTGTCATACCATTCCACTTACATTTTGAGATATCACAGCCTTCCAAAAGGCAATCGCCCAATTTTATTTGGGCCCAAAAAAGGCCTTGTATTTGTCAGAAGTTAATGTATTGTCTTATATGTTTAGCGGGCTATTCGTTGCCTAATTTTCACAAATCATTTATTGAACCTTATTTGTTCTGGTGCAAAGACCCACTTTTTACTGCTCCCAAAAATCAAGCTCCTATTACTTTTATTCTTTGTTCCTCTGGAGGCGACTTTGAATGCAGTTTGGGCTCATTACCGACTCCCCAAGTCTCTTGAGAGTTATCCCTAACTCAGGCTAGGGTGGTGGGTACAAGGATTGGTCTCCCTATGGAATTTCGTTTCCAGTCCTAAAATTTATATAAGCCCAGCAGTTTATCGAAAATGCAATCTGTTCCCTCTTCCAGTACATTTGAGATAATATATCAATCTTCCCCTACAAACCTCCAAAAGACACAAAGTTCCCTTTTATTATAAAATGGTAGCAGCACCTTGCCAAGATGGCAGCCCCTTCCTTCACTGTTATCAGGAAAGGTAGCCATCAGGTGACTCTGGCCATGTCATCTATTAACATTCTCCACAGCATGCACTTGGTCTTGAACAGGATCCATCTTTTCTTCCAAGTGTCCTCATCTCTTTGTTTTAGGGGTGTCCTGAACTTAGCTCTGGTAGATGGGTCCTAAGGTCGCCTCATTCTGGTCTCATGTTGCCCTTCTTATTCTGACAGTCACCAATGGCCAGTCGGGAGGCTGCTAGGCTGACCAGTCACAGGGTCCGACTTGCTTTGTGCTATCTCTTGTACTTAACTGTTTCTCATTGCTCTGGTCCTGCATGCTGGCCCCCTTGTGTCCATCTGCTCATGCCTGGATGTTTACTTTCTCCAAGACATGGGCATAGTCTCCTGCTTCTCTGTCACTGGCTTCGGTGGTGCCACCTCACATTATTGTTGTCCCTTAGTGCCCCCCTCACTATAGTGCTGTCCCTGTACTTTTAATCAAATAAAAACGTAACAAATAGTCCCAATCCCCCAATGAATGGAGCACATGATCTCCAGATTGTGCTGTCTGTTGCTTACCAGGCGCAGTGACGTCACTGTGTTATGCCTGTCTGTGCAGGATAGCAAAGGTTGGTGACCAGGAATCGGTACATTTAACTGTCTCTGAGTTCTCAAGACACACATACATTTGAAATCAGGACTGGTAATTCCCTTGCTTCAGGGGTATACTTAAATGTGGAGGTTCTTCTTACCTCTTGGGTTTTTAAGAATTGTCATCTGTGGATTGCTGTTTTGCAACCCTAAACCTTTTTTATGGCGATTCTGATGATGGTACTAAATGGTGGAGTAAACTTTTGTCAAGGAAGACGTACTGTAGAGGAATATTGCAGTTCAGGCCCATGGCCTTTTCATCAAGGACGTGTCTCTAGACATTAGATCGGCCAGATACCTGAGGGAATGTGTGGTAATTTACTCCTGCTCCATGCTACTGCATCCTTAGCAGAGGAACCTATGCAAATTGGTGTAACAGTCCTTCCAAGATCAGATAACCAAACTCTGAGAATTGGGACTGTTTACACTGTGTAAGCTAAGGCTACTTTCACACTAGCGTTGTTTTAATCCGGCGTTCAATTCCGACACTGGAACTGCCCGCCGGATCCGGAAAAACGTGTGAAAACGGATTACATTTGAATCCTGATCAGGCTTTCGATCACAATGGAAAAATGCATTGGAAAAAACGGATCCGCCATTTATGGACTTTAACTTTTTTTTCACATTTTTCGGGTTTAACATGCAAAAGCCGGATCCGTTTTGACTGAACACACGGGGCCGGATCCGGCGTTAATGCAAGTCAATGGGAAAAAAGCCTGATCAGGCGTTCAGTCAAAGTGTTCAGGCTTTTTGGCCGGAGATAAAAATACAACATGCTACGTTTTTCTGAAAAGCCTGATCAGTCAAAAAGACTGAACAGAAGACATCCTGATGCATCCTGAAGGACGGACTCTCCATTCAGAATGCATTAGGATAAAACTGATCAGTTCTTTTCCGGATTTGAGCCCCTAGGACGGAACTCAGCGCCGGAAAAGAAAAACGCTAGTGTGAAAGTACCCTAACAAAGTAAGCAGTACTTACCTGCTGAATTGCTTGCTTCTTAAGCGCTACAGATCTGGTCTTCCCAGTGGCCATTGCTTACAGGGCTGCAGCGCTGACTGCACATCAGCAGCATATGACTGCTGCCAGCAATCCAAAGGTTCTTTTTTGCTTTGGTGTTTTTTGCAAGTGTTTAACATGTTTCGTCCCTGTGTGTGGACTTATGGTTTTGTTTCCTCTCATAAATGTATCTATTTTCTAGGAAACCTGAAAGACGCTCCTTTCGAGCCTATGCTGCTGTTCTTTATATTGATCCAAGAATGAGAATTTTTATCCATGACCACAAGGTTCAAACAAAAAGATTATCTTGTTGTCTTTACAAGCCCAGGTGAGAAAAGATACTGTAAGTTAGACTTAGAAAGTAGAAAATTGGCTTTTCCAACATTCAGGCATATGCATGTTTTATTTTGTGTGTTTGGGCTTTTCATCACAGATTCCATCAATTTTGACTGTAAGAAAAGCGCAGCTTGCTATGCTCTGCTTACAGTCAAGATGATGGAACGTCGATATACCTCCAAAGAAAGTTATTTGTTTTTTTTCTTAGCTTTTAAAAAATGTAAACCATGATGCCAGTCTGAACAAAGGCAAAATGATCTTTTAAGAAATTCTTTTTAAAAAATTGACTTTTTAGCATGTGACTTTGTATTATAGTATTTTTACACGTATTGTTTCCCTTCAGAATGTACAGATATACATCAAATCGGTTCAAAACAAGAGCTGAACAGGAGGTGAAGAAGGCTGAGCACATGGCAAAAATTGGTATTGTGGGGGCCATATGGGATCTTGTTGCATTTAAAATGTGAACGTGCATTTTTTATTTCTTGTTACATAACATTGTTATATATTGTCTTAATTACATGCTAAATACACTTTATCAGTCATAACATTCATCTCCAGCTAACAGCTGAAATATACATTATCTCGATACCGTGGCACTTTTAAGGGGATATAGAAGGCAGCAAATGAATAGTTGGTTCTTAAAACTTAAGTGTTTAAATCAGGAAAAATGGACAAGCGTAATTATCTGAACATGTGTGGGTGTTAATGTTTTGCAGTGGTTAGTACCCTCCAAAAATGGTCCAAAGAAGGGCAATTGGCAACAGTGTTATCAGAGCACAAGGCTCATTGATGTGTGTGGGGATCGAAGGCTAGCCTGTGTAGTCTGATTTAACAGCAGCAATGTTAATTCTGACTATGATAGAAAGTGTTCGAATACAAGCCCTGAAGACTCTAGGTTAGTTGTGAAACATGCCAGGGAAAGGTGGCACTGAGCTAAAGGGTTTCTCCAGGAATTATTTAAAATGTTTACAAGCAAACTGTAGATTAGAAGGGTTGCCTCCATTTGCAGAGTTGCGTAGAGTGGTGACGAGGGACCTCATTACACACTGTGCTTCTGGCCTGAATATACTCCACATTGGTGAGCATTCCTGTCTGACTGCTAAGCCTGACTGCATACTGCACATAGGATTGTTCAATTACCATCTGCTGTATAATAAGAACATTGCTATACAGTTGATAGTAATGATGCAGTGCTATGATTTAGCCATTATGGCTAAGCAGCCAGACAGGAATGAGGGGCTAGATCGCATCCTTCCTACCTGTTTCTGCCAGGCTGTTCAGTTATGACGCGTATCACACACAGGATAGCATCATTACTATCTATTGTAGAACAGCATTCCTGCCTGACAGAGACGCTCACCAAAGTAAAGTACATGCAGGTGCCAGAGTGCAGTGTGTAGTAAGGCCTCCTTACGCAACTAGAAAGCTGTGCAAGAGGAGGCACCCCAAGTACGTTCTAGGATGGATTGCTAGCTACCGTTTTAAATAATGACTCTGATGTTTTAAACACAACATATTAATATATAACTTGACACCTGCGACATGGATTCCAGCAGAATGTTCTGGCAGAGAACAGCCTGCAGGAATTCTCTGGATCTGGCCATGCCGGATGCAACTGGAATGCCCACTGGCCCCCCTGTAATGGGGTCCGGTGGAGATCCAGGCGCAATCCAGCAAATATGCTGAGAATCACCCGGACACAAACCACTGCACGTTGCGGCTTGTCTCCGGCCGATTCCAAGCATTCTCTGCAAGATCTAGCGGCCAGATCATTGTGCCGGAGATGTGAAAGTAGCCTAAGTCACATTTATTTTTTTGGTTATGTGGACATTTGGCTTTTAACTTGCCTAGTGGCAACCCTGGGCATCTGTGGGCTGTGCAGGAAAAACAAATCCTATCACTTAGGGCTTATGCACTCTGCCATAATTTAGGCGTATAATATGGGGCGATTTACACCGGAATATTCAGTCCCAAATGTTGGTCTAATGGCCCGAACTTGTAGCACATAGATCTCAATGATGCTACTACCTTAGATCATTAGACCTGCATTCACACAGAATTTGTGGGCATAATTCAGAATGTTTAAAGGGATTCTCCGGGAATTAAAAAAATTAAAATACTTAAATATTACTTTTATTATAAATATATTCTCAGATATCTTTCATTATTTATATTGGCTCTTTTGTCTGGGGAGCAATCATCAGGGGGAACAAAATGGCCGCTGTCCCATTAGTTCACACAAAACCCATTAATCACACGTGAGGACAAGTTACTTTACAACACTTAGGTAACGAGCTGCCTCCTTCTCCTCTTTACTTGTCAGATTATGATCCTGAATACAGATGATAAGAACTTTAGCTGAATCTCTGGGGAATTGAGTTCATGAGGAGACATGAAGTACAGAGAGGACGGACAGGACAGACTGTGGTAATGGAGACTGTAAACAAGTGCTGCTGCTCATTAGCCACACCTCACCCTCCTCTCATGTCTCCTCATCATCTCTATTCCCATAGAGATTCCCCTGTATTCAGGATCATGATTACTGACAAGCAGAGAGGAGGATGAGGCAGCACTATGGCTCATTGTGGTGAAGTAACTCATCCTGCTGTGTGATTAGGACAGGTTTTGTGTGTATTGATAGGACGGCGGCCATTTTATTTCTCCTAATGATTACTCCCTAGACAAAATGAGACATTCTAAGTAATGAAAAGTATTTGTGAATATATTTATTATAAAATAATATTTAAGTATTTAAATTTTTTTTTATTCCTGGAGAACCCCTTTAATGCAACAGAATTATGGCCGTGTACATGAGCCCTTAGAGTACTTAAAGGGATTCTGTCATGAGATTTTAGCCCTATAAGCTAAACATGTCCGTACTAATAACATGAATCCTAAACTGGCCTTATTAAACCTGCTTGTGGCTCTATTAGCCCCAAAAAATTATTTTTATACCCTGTCAATCGCCTACCTAAGGTGCCCAATCTGACATCCGTTAATACAGGGTGCCCGGCTGTCTGGTGCCCAGCGCCTCCTTCCCAGTCTTAATCGCTGCCCTCCTCACCTCACCGCCGCAATCCTCCCGTCCCTCTGCCAGATGCGGCGCCAGCGCCCTATACTCAGCCTGATGCGCAGTGGGATCCTGGCCGCGGCTTCGTTGAGCGAAGTGCGCATACGCATCAGGCCGGGCGCATGTGCACTTCGCTCAATGAAGCCGCTGCCAGGATCCCGCGGCGCATCAGGCTGAGCATAGTGCGCAGGCGCCGGATCTGGCAGAGGGACGGGAGGATTGCGGAGGTGGCGCTGAGGTGAGGAGGGCGGCGATTAAGACTGGGAAGGAGGTGCTGGGCACCCATTGGGTAGGCGATTGACAGGGTATAAAACCTGTTTTTTGGGCTAATAGAGCCACAAGCAGGTTTAATAAGGCCAGTTTAGGATTCATGTTATTAGTACGGACATGGGCATATGTTTAGCTTATAGGGCTAAAATCTCATGACAGAATCCCTTTAAAGAGCTAAATATCAGAGGATACCTTCCGACTTCTTGTGGAGCACATACCTCAACAGTTTAGAGCTGTTTTGGTTGCATATAAACTATTAGATGAGTGTTTTTATTGTTCTGGCTGACCAATCTACTCTTTGTGCTTTCATATAAATATACAAATTTGCTTTACATGCAATTTCCAGTCAAAACTATTTATGAAGCTTTTTGTTTTATCCCAAAAATTAACAAAGATATTTTAGTTTAAGAGTTTGCATTTGGCCTCTAAACTGACTTTTATCTTTTGGTAGCGGAGGAAAAAGCACGGGAGGCAGAAAGTAAAGCACGAGCCCTGGAGTGTCGACTTGGAGAGGACTTAACCAGGGAATCCAGGGTGAGGCTAAAATATCTGGATTACTTTAGAAGTTACTTTAGAAGTTAGTATTGACAACTTCATGCAAATTTGCAGCAGTGATTGCAAAATATGAAATTTCAAGTGTCTGATTACAAGCCTGATCCAAGTATAAGCTTTAGGATCTATTCTCACGTCCGCAAATCTGCGGAACGGGTGCAGACCCATTCATTCTCTATGGGGCAGAAATGGATGCGGACAGCACACAGTGTGCTATCCGCATTTCCTGAGCGCGCCCCCTATATAGAGTGCTGTGCTTCGTAAGCGGCGCTCACAGGAGCGCCACTGCCTTTTCAAAACAGCTGATCACCAACACCCGGGACTCCCACCGTTCAGATATAGGTGATCTATCCTGAGGATAGGTCATCAGTATAAAGGTCCTGGAAAACCCTTTTAATAGAAAGCAATTTTTTAGGCAGTCTATATTAAAGCTACCCTTCCATTTTGTTGCTGTAGAGCCTGTGCAGTGCCTTTATATGGCTGGCATCGGTGCTGGTTCTGATACAGTCGCTGTCACCACGTTGCTCCTGACTTGTGCGTCATCTGCTGATAGTCTGCTCAGTCTGTATGGGAGCCTGTGCAGTGTAAGGTCAGTAGGAAAAAGCAGTGCAAGGTAGAAGGAATGGTAGGATTGTTCCCATGTAGATGGAAAATGATCTCACACACAGAGCAAAGTCTGCTAAGGGAACGACATAGAAAATCACATAGGCTGTGTAGAGATATGACCACTTTTATATATTACAGTGATTTTTTTTTCAAACAGAACTTTTCATCTTTGCAACTAAAACACTTATTTATTCAAATTTGTGCACAACAAATAAAAAGCTAAATTTAACTTACATCATTATATCATTTCCAATCCACTATAGTTATAGTCCCTAATTGTAAACCCCTAAATCTGTTCTAGATTTTTTTTGTTCATCTAGTTAGACTAGTTGGTGGCTCTCAGTGCATAAAAAAGCATAATTACTGACTGATGGAAATCTGAAATTTGTTGCCCTTTTTTGTTGCGATAATCCCTATAGCGATGATTGTAACATGTGATGGGTATTGAGAGGAAAATGATCAGAGGACACTGAATACTTCCTATGGACTTAGATGAGGGTACTTTCCCACTAGTGGCAAGGAACTCAGGCGGGTGAACAGTCTGTCGAATCCGTGCTGCCGTTAGAGCACGTGTGCCGCCACAAACATGCTGAGAGGCGACCGGAATAAAATTAAGACATGTCCTAGCTTTATTCTGGCCGCCTCTCCGCATGTTTGTCGTGCTGCCGCCGGAACTCCGGCCTGCCCACATTATAGTCAGTGGGGCTGGAGCGGTAGTCCAGGGGGGTGCGTGCACTAGCGGCAGCATGGATCCAACAGGCTGTTCACCTGCAGGAACAGCCTGCCGGAGTTTCTTGCCACTAGTGTGAAACTAGCCTAAGGATAGTGTAGAACAGGCATGCTCAACCTGCGGCCCTCCAGCTGTTGCAAAATTACAACTCCCATCATTCCCGGACTGCCTACATCTATCAGCCTACAGCAGGGCATGGTGGGAATTGTAGTTTTACAACAGCTGGAAGGACGCAGGTTGAGCATCCCTGGTGTTGAATATATATATTACTATATATTAAGCCCAGAGAGGAATTCTCAGGGGCAGGATTACAGTGACAGGCTGTGATCCTGCCCCTTGCTTTCACAGCTCTGTCCCCTGCGAGCTCCAAAATGTTACTGTGACTGAAGAATTGCATCTGGAGCCATGATCATTGTGTCAAGACTTTATTACTTGGATGCTTGGCTGCAAAAGTCTGTGACTGACAAAAAGTAGTAATACCACCACATCCCAACCAAAACTATGGGTTAACCTAGAACTCATATTGATGGCTGATCCTCGGGACACCACGCACCTCCAGTGATCAGCTGTTTCAAAGTAGCGTTAGCGCCAGATCTACACAGCTCCATCCACTCTCATTTGCTTCAATGGCAGTTACAAGCTCCATCCTGTACATAATGGATGGAGCTGGCTGATCAGATTGATGGCCCTTCAATACAAAAGGTGAGGACAACCCCTTTAAATACATCTATATTTCTAATCCACTGAACAAACACACTTTGCACAGTAATAACAGTTAATGTAGTATTCTGCCGAGGGTATATGTTGCCTGGCTATCTTCTCCTGATTTCAAGACGGAAGGTCACAAACTACATCAATTCCACACTTCCTGTGCATTACTTGATATACTGCATAATAACCAAGCATGCTACTAACCTGCTGTTTGGTGCTATTGAGCAATCAGCATTACACAATCATAAAAGATGCAACCAAACTGCATGTATATGAGTTACATAAAACAGAACCGACCAACCATTTTATGACTCTAAAATTTAGAAATTTCTTGGCATAGGTTTATTCAAACTCCTAGCATTCAAATGTAACATACCTTATTTTATTACCAAATCCTGAGGACCCAGATACAGTTGAAATCGGGATATGCAGGGTTGTTGACATCTGGCATTTGCAGTTTGCCGGTTGAGTACCCCTACTATAGTCATTGTGATTATTTATAGTTTATCCTTCCTCTATTACCATAGTCCAACAGATCTGTTTGCAGTATGTAGTTACCTTTAGTGCTCATGCACACGACTGTAGTTTTGTTACGGGTCCAATCCCCCCCTTTTGTTTGTGGATCGCACTCTAACCCATTTATTTCTATGGGTCCGCAAAAATATGTGGACATCACATGGATGTCATTCGTGTGATGTCCACAATCTTGTCTGATTTGCGGCCAAAAATAGGCAATTCTACTGATCTGGGTGAGAAAATTACGAAATGCACTAGATCAGTCTCTGGATTTGTCGGATCCACGGATTGCAGAGGGCAAAATGGGTTTGGTTGTGAGCATGAGGCCTTACTTATTTTTTGCATGGGGTGGGTGACTTACAGAAAGGAAAGGGACTAAGATGTAAGTAAATAGCCATAGTGTTTTCTCAAACTTTCTACTCTTCCCCAGCAGCCAATCCTTGGTAATTGGAATCTGCACCGTCGCATTTACAATCACAAAATTTGGCCCAGAGGTACATCAGGTGTCCGGGAAGGTTTTAGACCAGGTCTCAGCCCTCTAGGACGTACCGTTCCTGAGATATTTCGAAAAACTGCATTAGCCAATAGAAGCTTGGTCACATGACCCTTATCAGCCATTAGCCTCCACATACACCGTTTTACTCCAATTTTCCTAAAACTTGACCTCTGGCCACCCTAGGGGCAGGCTGCTATGGAGGTCACAGTTAAGGGGATGGTCCGCTATGGAGGTCAATGTTAAGGGGCAGATTGCTGGAAAGGCCACTGGTCATGGTCAAGGGGGTGGTGTGCTGTGAAACTCACTGTTGAAGGGGCAGGCTGCTGTGGAGGTCAAAGTGAAGGGGATGGGCTGCTGTGGAGGTCCAATTTTGAAGGAACAGGGGACTGTTGGGGGGGGGGGGGGGCAGTGTTAAGGGGTGGGGGGCTGTAGAGGTTTACTGTTAAGGGGGCGGGGTGCTGTAGATGTCACTGTTATAGTGGGTCCTTCAGCTAGTACACATATATATACACACACACGTCCTTCTAAAAAAATTAGCATATTGTGATAAAGTTCATTATTTTCTGTAATGTACTGATAAACATTAGACTTTCATATATTTTAGATTCATTACACACAACTGAAGTAGTTCAAGGCTTTTATTGTTTTAATATTGATGATTTTGGCATACAGCTCATGAAAACCCAAATTTCCCATCTAAAAAAATTAGCATATTTCATCCGACCAATAAAAGAAAGGTGTTTTAATACAAAAAAAGTCAACCTTCAAATAATTATGTTCAGTTATGCACTCAATACTTGGTCGGGAATCCTTTTGCAGAAATGACTGCTTCAATGCGGCGTGGCATGGAGGCAATCAGCCTGTGGCACTGCTGAGGTGTTATGGAGGCCCAGGATGCTTCAATAGCGGCCTTAAGCTCATCCAGAGTGTTGGGTCTTGCGTCTCTCAACTTTCTCTTCCCAATATCCCACAGATTCTCTATGGGGTTCAGGTCAGGAGAGTTGGCAGGCCAATTGAGCACAGTAATACCATGGTCAGTAAACCATTTACCAGTGGTTTTGGCACTGTGAGCAGGTGCCAGGTCGTGCTGAAAAATCAAATCTTCATCTCCATAAAGCTTTTCAGCAGATGGAAGCATGAAGTGCTCCAAAATCTCCTGATAGCTAGCTGCATTGACCCTGCCCTTGATAAAACACAGTGGACCAACACCAGCAGCTGACATGGCACCCCAGACCATCACTGACTGTGGGTACTTGACACTGGACTTCAGGCATTTCCCTCTTCCCAGTCTTCCTCCAGACTCTGGCACCTTGATTTCCGAATGACATGCAAAATTTGCTTTCATCCGAAAAAAGTACTTTGGACCACTGAGCAACAGTCCAGTGCTGCTTCTCTGTAGCCCAGGTCAGGCGCTTCTGCCGCTGTTTCTGGTTCAAAAGTGGCTTGACCTGGGGAATGCGGCACCTGTAGCCCATTTCCACACGCCTGTACACGGTGGCTCTGGATGTTTCTACTCCAGACTCAGTCCACTGCTTCCGCAGGTCCCCCAAGGTCTGGAATCGGTCCTTCTCCACAATCTTCCTCAGGGTCCGGTCACCTCTTCTCGTTGTGCAGCGTTTTCTGCCACACTTTTTACTTCCCACTGAGGTGCCTTAATACAGCACTCTGGGAACAGCCTATTCGTTCAGAAATTTCTTTCTGTGTCTTACCCTCTTGCTTGAGGGTGTCAATGATGGCCTTCCGGACAGCAGTCAGGTCGGCAGTCTTACCCATGATTGCGGTTTTGAGTAATGAACCAGGCTGGGAGTTTTTAAAAGCCTCAGGAATCTTTTGCAGGTGTTCAGAGTTAATTAGTTGATTCAGATGATTAGGTTAATAGCTCGTTTAGAGAACCTTTTCATGATATGCAAATTTTTTTAGATAGGAATTTTGGGTTTTCATGAGCTGTATGCCAAAATCATAAATATTAAAACAATAAAAGGCTTGAACTACTTCAGTTGGTGTGTAATAAATCTAAAATATATGAAAGTCTAATGTTTATCAGTACATTACAGAAAATAATGAACTTTATCACAATATGCTAATGTTTTTTAGAAGGACCTGTATATATATATATAACCCCTGTAGCAGCACCAAGTACTACAGTTCATCAAAAGATACCACAACAGCGTAAAAACAAATACTGTACAGTATAAAGATAGCTCTAGAAACTACACCTGTGTCTATGGAAAACTACATTACCACTGACAAAACATTTCCATGCATATGGAGCTGAGAAACCAAGAACCTCCTACATAATTCTGCTTTGATCCTCCTTTAAATCTCTTATCACCCATCACCTTCAGTATTTATCACAGTATCTTCACCTTTGTGTATCCTCTGGTGATCTTGCATATATAAAACAAGGGTTTTGCATTCTTGAGCTTTTCCTTGGTTTGTTTCAGGCTACTCTCCGGCAGGTACAGAATGCTGCAATAACTGCCCGTCGGGAGGCAGATGTGAAGAAGCGTATTAAGGAGGCAAAGCAAAGGTAAGGCACTTAAACCTGTTACCTAGGTTAGTGTGTACAGAGCTTAGTGGTTATATTGTAATGTTTTTCATGCCATGTATTTGTTCAGCATGAAACAGTACCTGGAACATGAAGGCATATCCAGTTGGGTGTGTGATGTGGCTAGCCGTAGCAGTAACAAGTGAGACAGTGATGACAGTGAGAGAGGATCTTCCTTATTGGACATTTTACATACCAATACAGACATCTAGATGTATTTTATATAAAGATTTCTATAGTGAATGATAACGAGTGTGCCTGTCTGTAGTATTTGCCTTGAATTTTACCGCTTTTATGACCGCTGCCTGCATTGAAATAGCTGAAAACTGTAAGGCTGGGTTTCCTTGTTTTCTGGCTCGTATCATTGGGGGACACAGGACAGTGTGTAGAGCTGTTTTCTGACACTAGGAGGCGACACTAGGCTGAAAACTGTTAGCTCCTCCTCTGCCAGCTATACCCCTCCAGCCTGGAAAGAGCATACCATTTTTTGGCTTAGTGTCGTAGGAGGCAGACCTCCCTGCTTAGCAGAGTGGCTTCTATTGATTTTTTTTATTTATTTATTTTCTTAAATTTAACATCTGGATGGGTAACAGAGTCGCATTGCCGCTCTGTGTACCCAGGGAGGCTGGCCGGTTTCGGTTGTCCCACCGCCCTGCCTCCCCCCCCCAAGAAGAAAAGGTGGACCAGGGCAGCCTCGCTCCCCTGCCTCTCGCCTGTGCAAGGGCCACCTGTTCTCCAGCCCCTTCACTCACCATTCCCTTGCCACTTGAGTGCCAGCGACTGTAGAGGTGGCCCTGCTGGTTTATGATGGAAGGGCGAAGAACACAGATGAAGGCACACCTCCCTCTCCACTCTCAACCCTCTGCCTGGTCCCAGATTTGGACAGCAGACATAACGGGGGGTCATCTGGAGGGGGTAGCGATTCCACTACTTCAGGCAGACGCCATTACGCCGCTGCTGGCTTGCGGGGGTTAACTGGGGGTCCGGTCTTAAGTGGAGCCCAGCTGCCTGGTGGCTCTGCTATTGAGGGCACCGGGGACGCTGTTTTTTCCGTCCCAGCGCATCGTTATCTGCCCTCACCTCCCCCGCCGCTAGGCCCTGGTGCATGCGCTATACCGGGAGACGCGCCGCAGAGTGCGAAATATGGCAGGGGGGCGTGGCTAGATGGCAGCGTGCGACGCTCATCGGTTTCGCGCCAGTCATGCTCCTCAGCGTCCTGAGGGGGCGGGGACGTTCCCTCCTTCCGCGGATCTCTGCAGCTCTCTGATCGGGGAACACAGGACCTGGGTTCTGCGGCCATTCTGGTAGGAATATCGCTACCCCCTCCAGCATTGAGCGCTATCGCAGCACATATGTCTGACCCAATCAGTACTTCCCCTCAAGCCACCCGCAGGGCCACCTACTATTTGCAAGGTAAAGTTCCCTCGTGGACAGGCAGACTCTCTGTGTTTGGCATGCTATGCGCCCATGCAGGTCCAATCCCCTACCCCCCTCCAGCCCACAGAAGTGCTGGACCAATCTGTCAGTGTGGAACCAGACTGGGAATGGGCCCTGTCCCGGGCAGTGGAGGACCTATCTAAGATATCCCAAGCCACCCTTTCTCTCATGGGTCGTTTGGTTGATAAATCGCCACCTGTGCAGTCCGCACTGTCTCAGGGCGTCCACTCCAGGGGCAGGCCTCCTAACAAGCGTCCCAGAGCAGAACACCATTCCTATGACGCCTCAGCATCCTCCCCCCTCCCGGTTCCTAATTACAGGCATCCTCCCTCTTGGAAGACGCAATGTCTGAGGGGGAGATTGCAGATTCAGACTCTAAGGTGGATCCGAAACAGTCTTCCCAAATTGCATACATGGTGGATAGCCTGGTATCTGCCGTCCGTGACACTTTCCAGGTGCAGGACGACCTTCCCTCTTATCTGCGCTCGAAGCATGCCCCCAAGACTTTCCCCTTGCACGATGACTTCTCTATGGTTGTCGCCAAGGCATGGGACCAGCCAGGTCTGCGCTTTCTGGTCCCAAAGAGGCGGGACCTGCTCTATACTTTTTACCACTGAGTGCGTGGCGAAATGGTCCTCTCCTCCAAAGGTGGATCCCCAGTTCGCTCGCCTGTGAAAAATACGGCGATTCGGGTAGCCGACAGATCCTCTCTCCATGACCCTGTGGACCGTCTTGTAGAGTCTCTCGCCAAGTCCGTCTTTGCAGCCAGCGGCTCAGCACTACGGGCCATTTTCGCTTCTGCCTGGGTGGCCAAGGCGGTCTCGGAGTGGGCCCTCCGTTTGAACCAGGACTTGGCGGCGGATCTCCCCCCAGCTGAGCTCCAATCCTTGGCAGTTCAAATCTCTCAGGCAGGGAAATATCTTTGTGAGGCGGCCCTGGACGCTGGGGCTATGGTCGCGTGCTCCTCGGCCCTCGTGGTATTTATCCGCTGAAAACTCTGGCTTAAAGTTTGGGCGGCAGATTCCTCCTCTAAGCGATCACTTTCGGGCCTTCCTTTTGCTGGGTCCCGACTCTTCGTTACCCGACTGGACGAAATCATGGAAAGAGCACCCATCTTCCACAGCCAAAAACATAGCGTACATTTCGTCCTAGGGCGAAAAAAAAGTATTTTAAACCCAAACCAGCCTGGCGCCCGCGTGCAACGTTCCCCCTCCGGCAAACAGTCTTCCGCACGAAGGTGGGGGGTCGTCTTCTCCTTTTTCAGGAGACCTAGCCGGCTCACATCTCGGACGCATGGGCACTTGACGTCGTAACCTCAGGTTACAAAATCGAGTTCACATCCACCCCTCCCAACCACTTTTTCCTCTCACAACCCCCCAGGGATCCAGTTCGGGCTGCGGCATTCTTCCAGGCGGTTCAATCCCTCCTCGCACGGGGTGTGATAACTCCAGTTCCTCCAGAGGCATTACTCTGCTCCCTTATCTGGACGACATCCTGATCAAGGCTCCAACAGTCGCTCAGTGCGAAGGAAGTCTACGGAGCACCTTGGACACGCTCTCTCGCTTCGTCTGGCTGGTGAACCTGCAGAAGTCTTCCCTGCGTCCCTCCACGCAGATCAGGTTCCTTGGCATGATATTGAATTCGGGCGCTGCGTTGGTACGCCTTTCCCTGGACAAGAGGCTGAATCTTCAGCGGTCGGTTCGTCTGCTCCTCCAGCGCCGAAGCCAGTCAATTCGTAATTGCATGCGGATACTGGGTGCGATGGTAGCCTCCTTCGAGGCAGTTTCATTCGCATAATTTCACACCCTGTGATTTCAACGTGCCATATTGTCGTCCTGGGACAAATCCCTGGATTGGAGTATTCACCTGTCTCGACAGGTACAGTCAGCACTCAGTTGGTGGATCGCACCTGGAAGTGGGGAAGTCCTTTCTCCCAGTGACATGGACGGTCATCACCACTGACGCCAGCCTTCAAGGTTGGGGCCGGGTCTTCGCCACCCAGACAGTCCAGGGTGTTTGGTCTCCATCGGAGTCCAAACTGCCCATCAACATCTTGGAGCTCCGGGTCATTTATCTGTCCCTTCGGCATTGGACCCCCGTCCACTCAGGGTACAGTCGGACAATGCCACGGCTGTAACTTATATCAACCACCAAGGGGGAATCCGCAAAGATCCTACACGTTCCGGTGATCTTAGCGGTCTACATCCCGGGAGTGGACAATTGGACGGCTGATTTTCTCAGCCGGACGACGGTGGACCCCGGGGAGTGGTCCCTCCATCCGGAAGTGTTCAAGGTCATCTGTCTCTGTTGGGGCCGACCGGACGTGGACTTGATGATGTCCAGACTCAATTACAAGATTCCCTGCTTCTTCTCTCGCGCAAGAGACCCGAGGCGTACGACGTAGACGCCCTTGTGGCGCCATGGGATGGCTTTTCTCTCCTGTAAGTCTTCCCACCCCTTCCTCTTCTGCCTCGGTTTCTGTGCAGAATCAGGATGGAGGGCATCCTGATCGCCCTGGATTGGCCTCGCCGTGCGTGGTACTCTGACCTCATTCTCCTTCTAGGGGACACACCGTGGCCTCTTCCGCTCAGGGCCGATCTTATTTTGCAGGGTCCGATCTTCCACCAGAGTTTAGATACGCTACGTTTGACGGCGTGGCTATTGAAACCTTCCTTCTAAGGCGGAGAGGATTTTCTGAAACGGTCATTCGAACGATGATTAAGGCCAGAAAACCCACGTCGTCAAAAATCTATTACAGGACTTGGAAGTCCTTCCTGCGTTTCTGCGAGGAACGCAGTCTCCCTCCCAGACGGTTCTCCCTTCCTCCTATTCTGGCATTTCTTTAGTCCATATTTGAACTTGGACTTGTGCTTAGTTTCTTTGAAGGGACAGGTCTCAGCCCTGTCCATATTTTTCCAGAGTTCCCTGGCTGGGTTAGGCCCCGTCAAGACATTTCTGCAGGGGGTGGCTCACACCGTGCCTCCTTATCGTCCCCCATTCTTGGGACTTGAACCTGGTCTTGGGCTTACTCCAGGCCGCTCCATTCGAGCCTTTGAGTGAGGTCTCTTTGCTTGCTCTTCTGGAAAGTGGCCTTTTTAGTGGCCATCACGTCTATCAGGAGGGTGTCGGAACTGGCAGCCCTTTCTTAAAAGGAGCCCTTTCTGGTGTTTCACCAAGATAAAGTGGTGCTCCGCCCAGTGCCTTCTTTTCAGCCGAAAGTGGTGTCGGCCTTTCATGTCAACGAGGACATTGTTCTCCCTTCGTTCTGCCCGCAGCCTTCTCATCCGATAGAACGCATGCTCCATCGGCTTGATGTGGTGCGGGCTTTGAGGATCTATCTGTCCGTTTCTGATCCTTTTCGGCGTACGAACTCTGTTTCTTAGTCCCTGAAGGTCCTCGCAAGGAATTGGCGGCCTCCAAGGCGACGATTGCCAGCGATTCGGTCAGCGATTGCCGAGGCATACCGCTTCCTAGACAAGGCACCTCCCCCTGGGATCGCGGCCCACTCTACCAGAGCGGTCGAGGCTTCTTGGGCTCACCTTCACCATGCATCGTCGTCTCAATTGTGTAAGGCTGCGACTTGGTCCTCCTTGCACACGTTCACAAAATTTTACCGGGCGCATTCTCTGGCCTCGGCGGATGCTGCTCTGGGCCGCAGGGTCTTGCAGGCTGCAGTGTAGTAACTTCCGCAAGGGAATTGTTTTCCATGGGATTCTGGTTTTCCCTCCCCGTGGACTGCTTTAGGGCGTCCCACGGTCCCGTGTCCCCAATGATACGAGCAAGAAAACGAGATTTTTGTGAACTCACCTGTAAAATCTCTTTCTCGCTTAGTTCATTGGGGGACACAGCACCCACCCAATTTTCTTAGTGCAGCATGTAGAGGTAGTCGGTTGCCGTTTGGGACCTCGGTCCTGATTTGGTCCTACAGCGGTGTGCGGTTCTAGTTTGTTTTTCAGTTTACTTTCTACTTCTCCTACTGCTAGGGCACAAAGTGATATGCTCTCTCTAGGCTGGAGGGGGTATAGCTGGCAGAGGAGGAGCTAACAGTTTTCAGCTTAGTGTCGCCTCCTAGTGGCAGAAAACAGCTATACCCATGGTCCTGTGTCCCCCAATTAACTATGCGAGAAAGAGATTTTACAGGTGAGTTCACAAAAATCTTGTTTTTTCAAATGCATATTTTTATAGATTTTTATATTATAGATTTTACAGATTTTTTTTATTTTTTTTAGATACAAACCATAACAACCCTCACCCACCCCATTCCGATAAACCCCCTTTAACAACTCTTCCGGGCCTTAGTCCAATATGAATCCAAGTCCAATAAATTGCAAAGCCCTGCAAACTCTGTCTGCATTGTCCATATCCAGGCAATCCTAGAGGTAAACTCCACACACATAGGGCTCATGCACACAAACATATTTTTTTGTGTCCGTTCCATTATTATTGTGGCTCGGAAATGAAACTATTCACTTCAGTGGGGCCTCAAAAAAATGGAACTGATTCCGTCAAGTCCTATTATTGTACGGACAAGGATAGGACTGTTCTATGTTCACGACTGATATCTGTGTTATGTGGATCCACAATTTGCGGACCGCAAAACAACAACGATCGCATGCATGAGCCCTAACTGTGTAACTCTTACAGATCTAAGGTCCCCTATACTAAGTCTCACAGTGAATCAGCACACACATCAATATTACATAGAGCCCTAACCAGTATGAATTAAATACAAATGGGATAGTCTATACCCCTCACTAACAGACATCTGACATATTCTTGCAAAGATGTCCACACAGTGCTGCTCCTCAATTGGCCCAGTATCTCCCTGCAATTTGTCTTAACTTCCCACAGGAAAAGCATAATGCAACTGAAGATACTTGTAAAAGTTCAAGTGAGGAAGTCTGAACTTCTCCTTGAGCTGTGCAACATATTTTACAGTACCCTCTACCGCATTATGTGCCAGTCTGATACCTTTCCCTTTCCAACCATCAATCTCTGCCAGTCATAGGGAATCGCTCAGTGAAGTATATCTCATCTCGCACTATACCTTGTAAATCATTCTTCCATAATTCATGTAATTACATTCAGATTTGCTTCTGTCGTTTTTAAAACCAGAGCCAGGAATGAATTGTAAATGGAGGAAATGTATAAATGAAAGACAGTCTTCTTGTTTTTGAACCTACTGCTGGCTTTAAAGGGAACCTGTCACTGGGATTTTGTGTATAGAGCTGAGGACATAGGTTGCTAGATGGCCGCTATCACATCCGCAATACCCAGTCCCCATAGCTCTGTGTGCTTTTATTGTGTAAAAAAACCACGATTTGATACATATGCAAATTAACCTGAGATGAGTCCTGTACGTGAGATGAGTCAGGGACAGGACTCATCTCGGTTAATTTGCATATGTATCAAATCGTTTTTTTTACACAATGAAAGCACACAGAGCTATGGGGACTGGGTATTGTGGATGTGCTAGCGGCCATCTAGCAACCTATGTCCTCAGCTCTATACCCAAAATCCCGGTGACGGGTTCCCTTTAACTCAAAAACTAAAAAACCATCAAAAAATCTGAATGTGGAAACTGAGCCTTACAGAAGTAATTTGCATAAAGAGCACATGATAAGTAGCACTTAAAACATAAGAGAGGGGCTATGATGGTGACATGGACCCCAAGTCTAGGTGTGGACTGTGTAAGGGAAAGAGGGAATTATGTGCATACATCTATATATCTCTGTATTCTCTGACAGATGACATTTGCTGACAATGTTAAAAATGGCTTCCTATTTGCTTTCTATTTCTGCAAATTCTCTCCAGTTACTGAAGGAAGAGCACACAACTGATGTTCTGCCAATTGAAAGAATGTGCCATTAAGAAGGGGAAGTGATAGGCTACTAAAGCACTTTGTGCATATTTTGCTTTTAGGGCCCTGAAAGAACCAAAGGAGTTAAATTTTATCTTTGGAGTGAATATCGAGCAGCGTGAACTTGATGGCATGTTTGTGTACAACTGTAGTCGGTTAATAAAAATGTATGAAAAGGTGGGACCTCAGCTTGAAGGAGGAATGTAAGTATTACTTTGTATTTACAAACCAGATTAATATATTGTAAGGGGTTCTCCGGGACTCTTATATTCTTTAAGAAAAGCATAGATGAAGTTTAATTGTTAAAAGGGACTCTCTGAGATGTTTAAATTGATTCCCTATGATAGGTCATCAGTATTAGATCAGTGGGGTGTCCAACTCCTGGCACACCTTGCCCATCAACTGTTCCTACAGTAGCTCTGGTGGCTAAACTACACGGCTCCATCCATTTTATTCAGTGGGAGCAGCACGGCTTTAAAGGGAACCTGTCACATGGAATGTAGCATCTGAGCTGCAGGCAGCATACTATAGAGCAGGAAGAGCTGAGCAGATTGATAATTTGAAAAGATTCAGTATAATTTATATTTAATTTATTTGAATTCCTGTTCATTCTGGGCTTTGAAGTTTAAGGAGGCGGTCCTATCAGTGATTGACGGTCTTCCCTATCACAGTGTATACAGGGATAACTGTCAGTCACTGATAGGACCAACTCCTGGACTTCAAAGCCCAGACAGAGCCGGAATTTCAATAAATGAAATACAAGTTATGTTGCATCTTCTTCTTTAAAACTATATATCAATTTGCTCAGCTTCTCCTGCTGGCAGATTAGACTGTATTTTCATGGTGCCAGGTTCCCTTTAATTAGCACTGGACAGAGCTGTATGTGGTTTTTGCGCCATAGTTACTGCAGAACATGTGATTGTGGGGGTGCCAGTAGTCAGACCTACACTGATCTAATAGGCTCAGGATAGGTCATCAATATCTGATAGGCGGGGTTCTGACACCCCACACGTATTCAGTGTACAGCTCTGCAGTTACCAGTTCTAGTCCACTACACAATGGACAATGCTGTGAGGTTCTGGCGCTGACTTCTGGTTCCAGGGTTACTCTGAAACAGCTGATTGGCATGAGTGCGGGGTGTTGGACCACCAATCAGATATTGATGGCCTCTTCTGAGGAAAAGCCATCAATATTACCCCTTTTAGCCTTGGGTGATCTTCCGTTTTTGCACTTCCATTTTTCACTTCCTGGAGCCATACATTTTTTACTTTTCTGTTCACAGTCATATGAGGGCTTGTATTTTGTGGACCAAAATTGTACTTTCTAATGGCACCATTTAATGTCGCATAAAATATTGTGGGAAGCTGGGAACAAAATTCCAAATGAAAAAAAAAAAAAAAAAACTAACGCAATTTCACTTTAGTTTTATAGATTTCGTTTTTATGGTGTTCCCTATGTGGTAAAACTGAGCGATGCCCTTCATTCTTCCGGGTCAATACAATTACAGCAATAGCACATTTATATAGTTTTTCTTGTGTTTTAATACTTTGGGAAAAATACTATTTTTTTCTTTTCATCGCCTTATTATGACCCCCCATAACTTTTGTGAACAGCGTTGGTACAGGAGGGAGGTGTTATCAATGAGTGATAGCATTGTATGTATAAGTGTGCATGCAGGGATAGCTGTCAGTGACTGGTAACTCCTCCCTCCTGTACCTATAGCTGTTCATAGGAGGTAGAAAAAGCAAAAATATAAATGTATAAATTACAAGCTTTACTAATTCTTCCTTTCTGCTGCAGCTCTCTCCCTGTAACTGTCACAGTTTCTAACAATAGATATGACTGGTGACTGAAGGATGTAACCTCAGTATGTGGACATGAACATAACTATACAGATTTACCACCAGGGGCACCATTATAATGAAGTAAATAGAATATCTAACTACTGAAGCATTTTTATAACAGAAAGTAACCAAAGTTACAAAAGTAACCCGTTTAACGTGCTGATTTACATAAATGTAATGTTTTATAGTGGCACAACCCCTTTAATGTTTAACATCCTTGCTGCTGATTGTTCGGAAGCTTTTTTTTTTTTTTTTTGGCATATGTTCTGCAGGCCATACATATAATCATTTTGACTGTTTCTCTTTCTAGTGCCTGTGGAGGAGTAGTAGGGGTTGTTGATGTTCCTTATCTTGTTCTGGAGCCCACACACAACAAACAAGACTTCGCTGATGCTAAGGAGTACCGACACCTTCTGAAAGCTATGGGGGAGCACTTAGCGCAGTACTGGAAAGATATTGGCATAGGTGAATTATGTTTGTAAAACTCTGTGTTAGCTTGTCTTGACACAATAGAATAGTGTTGTTTAAATCACACATGTGTCATGTTTTCATTTATAAGGGAAAACCTTGCACATTGCTGGACCAGCCGTATCCTGTGGCATCAAACTCCTTAGTTTTATGGTTGTAGTCTGAGTAAAATAAACCTATTATACTCCCCTGTCTGTTCCCATTGGTGAATTCCAACTTCATTGTCTGCTTTCACTGACTGCAAAAATTGACTACCTTGCTTTCCTTATTCTCTCCCATAGCTGAGAAGGGCATTGTAAAATTCTGGGATGAATTTGGTTACATATCTGCAAACTGGAATCAGCCTCCGTCTACTGAGCTAAGGTATAAGCGAAGACGTGCCATGGAGATCCCAACCACTATTCAGTGCGGTGAGTACCTTTGTTTCTAGTTATTGCTTAGTCTGATTTACTAATTCAGAAGTAGGACTCAGATTGGCGATATCAACAACTACATAACCATTAAAGGATAACTGTCGTATTTAGTTTTCTTTGGAGTATTGGATTGTGGTGATTAATATCTCCTTGGTGGCCCTATTTCAACTTTTCAC
Organism: Bufo gargarizans; assembly: GCF_014858855.1. Taxonomy (NCBI): domain Eukaryota; kingdom Metazoa; phylum Chordata; class Amphibia; order Anura; family Bufonidae; genus Bufo; species Bufo gargarizans. The sequence continues at coordinate 506,385,761 of NC_058080.1, read as the reverse complement.
TGTGTATTCAATTACCCCTTGATTCCACAGTTTTGTTCCCTGTACTGCCTATTTTTACCTGTGCTTAAAATAGGGTTGCTAGGCATGGTCCGTCTATCTGTTGAAGGACAGAGGACGCAGAAGCAGGCTGCTTGCAAGGTCAGATTACAGACAGCCAGGGACTGTAAGTAAATGATTAAAGCCAGGTCCTCCCCAGCAGCTGATAACAGTGCCTGGGCTTTGTGCACTTCTCCCTGTCCCTGCGCTTGGCAGACGCTCTCTCACTTAGTAGAGCTGGAGAAGTAGAGTTGAAGCAGCGCAGACCAGGGAAGGGAGACCTTTGGGGGGCTATTGTTACTGGCTAGTGGGGCAGGCGGGATTAGCCTCGGGGTGAGGGCAGTGGCGGCCATCTTAACTGAATAGTGAAATTGCAGTTTTATGCAGACTGGTTGCTAAGGGCTGAATCTTATTAAATGTGTGGTAAGTCAGTCTAATAGTAACTGATTCTGGAACATCATGCTATTAGTAACTACATATATGAAAATTGAAATTAGGGTCCAAGTGTGACAGTTATCATTTAAGGCTGAATCTACATCATGGTTTTGCCCTATGTTTAACATATACATTGAGGGGGGGGGGGGGGGGGGTGCAGAAACATAGTAAACTATACCAGTGTCGGACTGGGGTGCCTAGGGCCCACCAGTAAAATGTATTTTGGGGGCCCACCGTATGGATACATTCAAATATTACCTGCTCACACAGCAGCAAGATGCTACCAGATGATTGAATATAGGGGGCCCTGCAGCAACTTTGAGAAAGTAGGTCCTGGGGAGAAGAGGACACTGGTAGCTTTCCTCTATAACTAGAAGTCATCTCAGCTCTGATCGTGTCTATAATAATAAACTGAGTAGTGTCTTTAATAATCTATCACTTTTTTATATGAACATAAGCTGGTTGAGGTGCTGTACATTGAATATATGTTTGTAGTGCAGTAAGTCTCCTGTGTCATGTGCCACTTGTACAGGGGATCAGAGACTAGGGGACCACCTTGCTCAGGGGCCCACCGGGGGATTCACCTGTACCCCTGTGGGCCAGTCCTAGCCTGCACTATACTTTTCCATCCTGCAGCATCCAGCAAAAAATGTATACATTAATGTATACTTTTTCTTACCATGGAATCCTGTGATGCATCTGTTGGCGCATCCATGTAACGTATACGTTTTTTTTTTTTTTAAACGTTAATGGATTTTAATTTGGATGTTGAGTATTGGCTTCAAATTTATCTAGAAATAAATATTACATTTAACAGTCTTCTGTCTGTGCATCTGACATTTAGTTGGTTTAAACTCCTAAAAGTTTCTTCCGTGCTATTTGTGTATTTGCTAAATTCTTCAATGCGTATCAGGTTGAGGCAGCAGCATTTGAGGGCCTTCTCTTTCAGCTGCCAGACAGAGACATCATATTTACAGCTTCTAATATGAAGCGGTGTGTGGATTAACTGGTAGCCCAGACTGAAAAAGAACAAAATACAAGATTAAACCACTTTATATATTCTAATGTAATCTCATTCTAAGGCCTCATGCACAGCAGGTCAGTGCCTGTATTGGGGCCCGCAAACAGTGGGTCTGCAATATACTGGCACTGGCCGTATGCACACCATATCACAGATGTGGACCTATTCACTTGAATGGGTCCGCAATCTGGAAAGTGTGGTGTGAAACGGAGCTACGGATCAGAAGCTCACGGAAGCACTTCCATGGGTTTTCTGTCCGTGCCTCCGCACCACAAAAAAAGTAGTGCATTCCCTAGTTTTCTGCAGTGCGGACCGTTGGATGCGGATCACAGACCCCATTTAAGTGAATAGGTCCGTGTCTGCAGAGGGTGGTCGGTGGTCGGTGCCAATGCTTTGCGAACTGTATGAGGCCTAAATGTAGCAAACATTTGTGCTATCAGTGGGACCTAATTTCTAGAAAAAAAATTGAAATATTTTCTTCTAAAATGAATCTCTGAACAGTGGTAAATCCAGTTTAGTCTGACCTGTTTTACACTGTCTAACTACCACAGTCTTTTTTATTGGCCCCTAGCAATTTATCCAGTGCCAAATTAATCAGGCCTTCAGAGAGGGACAGGAGTTTTGTCATGTTGAATCATATTTATATTAGATGAGTTGTCTGAATGGCCTTTAAAAGTAAAGTAATGCTTCACCAATTCCCTGCTGCTCCTGTCTCAATGCTTCCGTGCCCCCATGTAGGGCTGCAGCAAACGATTATTTTAGCAACTGAGTATTCTACCAATTATTTTTATGATTAATCGAGTACTCTAATAAGAAAAAAATTAATTAACAGACTGTTTTCCTTTATAAAAACTTATCAGACCCCCTGCCATCAGTCCCCAACACCCTTCGTTCTCCCCTGTGCGATCAGCCCAAGTGCATCAGTTCACCCCAGTGCCACCAGCGCCGTTCCCCCCATGCCATCAGCTCTGTTCTCCCTGTGCCTTCAGCTCTACCCCACCCCAGTGCCTTCAGCTTCACTTCCCCAGTGCCATCAGCCCGTCCATGCCATCCATTGCCATGTCCCCCACTCCCCCAGTGCCTCCATGCCATCCATTGCCATGTGATATCCCCCACTGCCATCAGATAAGCCCCTCCATGCCATGTCCCCCACTCCCCCAGTGCCATCTGCCCCTCCATGCCATCCATTGCCATGTCCTCCTCCCCCAGTGCCTCCATGCCATCTGTCTCCCTGCTAACTTATACTTGCCTTTCCTGGCAGTGCGCTAACATGGAGTCCGCAGGAGACGGACCGCATCTTCTTCCCACTTCCCGGCATGCACTGGGCAGTACCTAATGTCACACACAGCGTCAGCCAGCGTGCTGACGATGTGTGCACGTAAGGCCCTGGCAGCGCGGTGCGGACGGGAGGCCATGGAGCGGTAAGTGAGAGGCTTCTCTTCACTCACGCTCAGTGATCATGTGATTTAAACAAATCCTCGATGAAGGGAAACTGCATGGAGGATTTTTTTTTTGCATCGATTACATCAATGAATCGTTGCAGCCCTACCCCATGCCAGTTTCTGCTTCCTTTTGGGCGCAGGAAATGTGACCGTTCGACCAATCACTGGCCAGAGCAGTGACCTGCAGCAGCCAGTGATTGTCACAGTTATGCATTGAGCGGAACCAGGCAGTAACAACCAGTGGGGCACTCGGGAAGCATCAGAATGGGAGCTGCAGGGGTTTGGTCAGGTGAGTATAAGCCATTCTAACAGGTTTACCTGATCTCTACCATCTGGAAAACCCCTTTCAAAATTTAGGTGAACCTCTTTAGCTTTTTTGGAGTTTGGGAAAATCTACAACAATGACTAGTCATGTATATTGCATTAGGCTACTTTCACACTTGCAGCAGGACGGATCCGACAGGCTGTTCACCCTGTCGGATCCGTCCTTCCGCTATTTTGCCGGACCGCTGCTCTGTCCCCATTGAGTATAATGGGGCAGAGTTCAGGAGCAGCACAGCAGTTCGCAGTGAGAGGCCGCCGGACTAAAAAGTCAGACATGCAGTACTTTTAGTCCGGCGGCCTTCCGCCGTGCACTGCCAGATTAAAGGTAATATCAGGAAGTATTACCGGAGCTCCGCCCTTGTCCCCATTATAGTCAATGGGGACGGCACAGCAAAATAGCGGAAGGACGGATCAGACAGGGTGAACAGCCTGTCGGATCTGTCCTGCTGCAAGTGTGAAAGTACCCTAACCTCTCCAAAGTTAATGTATAATGTAACTATTCCATCTGTACATAGGTTAAAATTACATGTATTTGAAATGTATTTTTTGTTGGCGACCCCTCTTCTGGGCATATATATTTTTTTAATTACTGACCCTTTTCCTTGCCAATTATTTATTTTTCTTCCAGATCTATGCTTGAAATGGCGGACTCTTCCTTTCCAGCTTAGTGCTGTAGAGAAGGAATACCCAGATACATGGGTCTGCGCAATGAATCCTGACACAGATCAATATAGGTCCGTACAATGATACAATTGTTTCTTTAGCATTTACTACAATCATAGTGGTAGATGGTATGACGATAGATACATAAATATGGTGATGACTAGATGGTTTTAAAATGTCTGTGCATGTGGCTTTATCACCAATTTCTCTGCCCCAAACTGTCTTTATTTCCTTTTTAACCTTTCACAATGCAAGCATTGAATGCCACCATAACACACATAGTAACGTGAGCAATTGGTGTAGTTCAGTCAGTCCTTGTTTGCCAGGGTTTTTAGTTCTACTACCTAGTGCCTTGCAGTTTACTCGCTGTCATGTTCTACATTTAGGACCCATCACTGAAGAAGAGGGTGTTAGGAAAGTCACCAAGTGTGCAACTGCTAAATCACCAGAACACATCCGTTTAGTTCAGCATTAGATATATTGTATTTTTATGGATCTAGTCCTAACTTTAGTTGAAAAAAATATATAAATACACGAAAAATGTAATGATTCCAGTCTTAAGACATTTGTCTGGAAGCATAACCGGTCTCCTCTTCAAATTTGTGACTTTCTGTCAGTGGTTCACTATGGCCAATGGAGATGTGTATAAAAATATGGAAGTGTGCTTTAAATGTGTGAAAAATATGTTAATTTCTCTGATATGGAAGTACGTTGCTGTCCTGATTTCAGATGTGAGTATGTGGAGCTAAAACAGAAACTTCCTGTCGGAGTGCTTAAGAAAGAGACTGTATCCCAGGAAGAAAAGAAAAAAACTCTAAGTGAAAAGATCCAAAAACAACAGGAGAAGCTACAATCTTTGCAGGTAATAAATACAGATTAGTAGGTTATGATTAATCCTATTATAGTTGTGGCATGTAAACGTAATCTTTAAATGTACACTGTAACTGCCTGAGAATGTTTAATAGTATCAGTCACAATAATGTGCATGGGCCACTTGGCCTGGATACCGAACAATTAGGCTCTGAGAGAAGAGACAGCAGGATGATTACGTAAAACATATGTACGGTCATTTATACTCTAATAGGTCAGGGATATACAGCTCTCCAGTCTTGGGGTCCATTCACACGTCCATATGTGTTTTGCGGATCCGCAAAACACGGACACCGGCAATGTGCGTTCTAGAGTTGTTGCGATACCAAATGTTTGATTCTGTTTCGATACCATGAAAAAGTATTGCGATACTTTATACCATTCTATACCACGCGAAAAAAATAAACCAAAAAAGCCACGTGCATTCCGCATTTTGAAAAATGGCGAAACGCGCAGTTTTTATAAAAAATGTTTTGTTCCGGCGTTCTCTGCATAATTTTTTTAAAATATTTTAATAGTTTGGACTTTTCTGACGTGGCGATATGTAATATGTTTATTATATATACATTTTATATGTGAAATTGGGAAAAGGGGGTGATTCATACTTAATATTTTGGTGGGGGTTTTTTTTATTATTTTTATTTTTTTGACATATTTAATAACTATTTCCCCCCTTAGGGGCTAGAACCTGGGATTTTTTTCATCCCTTGTCCTATTCACCCTGATAGAGCTCTATCAGGGTGAATAGGACTTCACACTGTCCCTGCTGCTCTGTGCTCTGTGCACACAGGATGGCAGCCAGGGCTTCACAGCTGGGGCTCCGATCAGAAGCTGCCACTGTACCACCAATGAGGGGGAGGGGACCACTGCCACCAATGATTTTAATACTGAGGGGGTTGAGAGGGGCCGGCGCACTGTGCCACCAATGATTTTAATAGGGTTGGGGGGGGGGGGATGAGAGACTGCGCCACCAATGATAATTACCCCTAACGCTGGGTTCACACCTGAGCGTTCGCGATGGAGCGCTCTGTATGCGCGATTGTACTGGCGTTTGCAATCGCGCATACAGAGACAAGCGAACGCCCATTGTCGCACGTTCCCGAAAGTCTATGTACGGGAACACGCGACAAGACGCCCCAAAGAAGCTCCTGTACTTCTTGGGGCGTCAGGCGTTTTACAGCGCGATTGTACGCGCTGTAAAACGCCCAGGTGAGAACCATTCCCATAGGGAAGCATTGGTTTCTCCTTGTTGAGCGTTTTACAGCGCGTAGGAACGCGCTGTAAAACGCTCAGGTGTGAACCCAGCCTTAATACAGGAGGCGGGTACTGGCAGATCAGCGGCAGTTAACCCCTCAGGTGCCGCACCTGAGGGGTTAACTGCAGCTGATCGCAGCTCCTTGTCAGGGGCAGGGTGCCGGCAATGCGATTCTGCTGCCGGCACCCGCCTCCTGTATTATGTGTTAAAGTCTACTTTTTCTGGGTCCAGACTTTAAGTATTAGGCTACACAGAGCAGTGCCCAGCGATGTCCCATCACTTACTATTAGTCCTGGGCGCCGCTCCATTCGCCCGCAGTGCCCCATTACTGTCTCCTCTCCTGCTCCATATGCTAATTACTATTGGAGCAATGGGGAGGAGACATCAGCTTCTCTAGTGGCGTTCCTTCTCCCTGGCTGTAGCGCTGTCCAATCGCAGCACAGGGAGAAGGAACGCCCACTAGAGAAGCTGATGTTTCCTCCCCATTGCTCCAATAATAATTAGCATATGGAGCAGGAGAGGAGACACTAATGAGGCACAGCGGGTGAACGGAGCGGCGCCCAGGAATAATGGTAAGTGCTGGGATATCGCTAGGCGCCGCTCTGTGTAGGAAAAGTCGTATCATTGGTGGCGCAGTGCTTCAGTCAGTAATGGAGGTGTCAATTGATCTTATGTTAGAAAGGCTGCCTCATTGATCTGTACATTAGTGGCATTGTGCAAGGTAGTCTCTCCTGCGATGCTCAGGTCTTACATACAAGACTGGAGAGCTGTATATCCCTGACCTATTGGCGGAGAATAGATGAGGGTACGTATGTTTTTATGTCATCATGCTCCTGTCTGTTTCCTTAGAGCTAGATTGTTATCCAGGACGAGTGGCCCATACGTATTTTTGTGACTGATACTATTAAACTATGTGTTAACGACCAGTTAAATGTGTTGTCACTTCTGCAATTAGCATTTATTATGTAGATGTTAATGCCAGGCACTTACTAATGTATTGTTATTATCCATATTATTTCCTCTGCTGGCTTCATTCATTTTTCCATCACATTATAGAATGTGTCGGCAGATAAGAACCATTTGGCCCATCTAGTCTGCCCAATATACAGAATACTATGAATAGACCCTGGCCCTATCTTATATGAAGGATAGCCTTATGCCTATCCCTTGCATGCTTAAACTCCTTCACTGTATTTGCAGCTACCACTTCTGCAGGAAGGCTATTCCATGCATCCACTACCCTCTCAGTAAAGTAATACTTCCTTATATTACTTTTAAACCTTTGCCCCTCTTATTTAAAACTATGTCCTCTTGTAGCAGTTTTCCTTCTTTTAACTATTCTCTCCTTTTTTACCTTGTTGATTCCCTTTATGTATTTAAAAGTTTCTATCCTATCCCCTCTGCATTATACACTGCTTGTTTCCATGGTTACGACCACCCTACAATCCAGCAGTGGCGGCCATGCTTGCACACTATAGGAAAAAGCACTGGACTCTCTGGTGGCCTGGTCCGTGGGAGCGCACATAGGCTTTCTGTATAGTGTTCAAGCACGACCACCGCTGATGGATTGCAGGGTGGTCGTAACCATGGAAACGAGCAGTGTATAATGTGATAGAAAAATTAACCAAGCCAGCAAAGGAGGCAATATGGATAATAACTGTATATTAGTAAGTGCCTTAACTTTCTCTACATAATAAGTGCTATTTGCTGAAGTGACACAATCCCTTTAAAGTGTATACTTCAGGGACAACGTAGACCATCCTATATTTAGTTGTTATCTCGAAATGTAGCCCAATATTTTCAGGTAGTTTTATCTTTGTCATTTTTTACATCACAGAAACCTGACATTTTAACAGGGGTGTGTAGACGTTTTATATCCACTGTATATATTAATGCCAAGAATGGCCTAGACCTATCTTGACCCAGGTATAAAGTGTGTATTAAAACTTCACTTTTAATTCGACATCAAGATAAAATGGCTGTGAGCCATAACAAACAATTAAAACACTTTGTTTCCACCCCAAAGAGTTGACGACTTAGTTGCTGCCAGGATGAGGGAGATGTGCACAATCAGTTTTTGCAGGCAACTACAGGTAGTTTGCTTACATTAGTCTATCCACACATTGCCCCCCCATGTTCAAGCTCTGCAGATATAGTTGTGGTGAATAGGAGATAGTGCACATCTCACCCTGGCAGCAACTTAGTCGTCAACTTTTTGGGGTGGAAACCAAGTGTTTTAATTGTTTGTTATGGCTCACAGCTGTTTTATCATTATGTCGAATTAAAAGTGAAGTTTTAATACACACTTTATACCTGGGTCAAGATAGGTCTAGGCCATTCTTGGCATTAACATATATGTGTAAAGAATTACTTAAACAACAGTTCCATACTTTAGTGTAATAATTGGAACTGCTCCAGTTAAATAAATTACCGTAGTTAATTACTTCATTCGCTGGTATAATTCACAAATTGCTTAATTCTTTGCAGAAAATCTCCACTGTTCGTTCAGGTGCAGATTTGAAAAAGCTCCCATTGGAAGTTAGCACTCGCCCCACAGAGGTAAGAAGCTCTCTCTTCTCTCTCCATTTCATAAGTCTATGAACAGTTTTTGACTATAATTTTCTTGGTAGAGTCCTGTTGCAGTAAGTCGACCATTGAGGCCAAGATCCCCACCTCTTCCTGCGGTCTTGAAAGAGGCTGTTAAACCTCCACCTGCACGGATTAGCAGCACAGTCAAAAGGACCGAAATAAAGCGAATATTGAGCTCTGAGCAGGCTAGCACCTCAAAAGCTCCATCCCCAGGACTTGTCAAATCTAGTCACACTGCCAAAACTGTGAACAAAATAACATCAGCTGTAAAATCTTCAGTGTCCAATTCAAAACCTATTGTGCTACAAACTGCTAAAACCTCCAAATTTATACCAACACCACCAGTCGTGAAGAACTCTAAGACACTTGCAGCAAAGAAACCAGCACCAAGCAAAAGCCCTATGGTGAGGCTCCAAAACTGTCCAATTTTATGGCGGGTTGGGAGGGGGAGGTTATTTCTGAAAATTATTTCTTTTAAAAGATTAGTAATCTTTTTATCCTTCCAAAGGCAGCATTATTTATGTTCCCGGGGAGCAGGATGATGAGAGTATTAGGGTGGGCTGTAAATGAAGACATGAAATAATACATATTTCTTTCTAGGAAAGCTATCCTTTACTGCTGAAAGTTTATAGTCCGCTATGCCAGGTTTGCTTTATTGCAAGGGTAGACAATCCTTTGCCTGAGGACCACATTGTCAGATTTCACTACTTGGATGGGTGGCTAAAATATGTCCTCATTAGAGAGATATATATATATATATATATATATATATATATATATATATATATATTAGATATAAAACTGTGACTTCAACTGTGGGGGATCCTGACCAACTCCAAGCTTTAAGTAGGTCCATCTGTAACAGCTGACATGTTGCAGGGCTGCAATATGTATGGGAGACATTACCGTTTTTTTCTTAGGTTATGTTCAGCATTTTGCAAGTTATTTTTCACCCCAGGCTTGTTCACATGTGACGTAACTGCTGCAGATTTTCCATTCACAGTTTGTATAGAAAATCCAGCTGAATATAGTAATGGCAAAGTGAATGAGATTTGAGGAAATCTTTTTAACTCTGCAGCATATCAATTTGTAATGCAGATTGGATGCTAATATATTGCAGGTTGCCCCCCAATAGGAAAGTGAAATTTCTGCAACAATACCCAATTGTTGTGGATTACCTGTGAATGCACAGTAAAATCTGCACATTCCCTCTGCTTACTTCCTCTCTCCCTCCTCTTAAGTGCCATCTGCCCTTCTCCTGTCACCCCTTGCATTGTGCCCCGCACTTCTCATCCATGCTTTCCCTGGGTCCCACCTCCTGTTGCACTTGGGTGCTGCCCGTGCTACTTGTGTGCCACTGCTTGATGCAAAGGGAGGCCAGTGTCCGCATGTAGCTGCTGAAAGTATGCTGGGTACTCTGCAGTCATTTTAGGACCAGCAGTCCCTTTGCCCACCAAGTTGGAATAGACAAGTTTTAGTCACCAGAAGGCACAAAGCATGATTACCAGACATTGGATGGTTCACCACAGCATGGCCAGCATGTATTACAGAGCGTGGTTGTCTGAAGAAGCTTCTGCAGGAAAATCCAAAATGGATCATTTGCTTTGTTGTGGATTTGCTGGTGTATATGTCCCTGCTGATTTGATACAGAAATTTTTGCAGCAAATCCGTGGTGGATGTCACACAGCACACACACAGCCTTTCTGGCGCACTGATTTCAAAGCTTTTACAAGTATCACTGAGGCGTTATTGTGGTGTATGGACTAAGACAACAACCTGCAGGTATTTTCTTTTGGCTTTATTTTTATTATAATTACCTTTCCGTTCTCCCGCTCCGTTAACAGAAAGGACGGATTCAGCACATAACTGAGCCAAATGGAGCCTACTGGCCCTAAAGTCTGTAATGGGGTCCGTTAGGTTTCTGCTCAGAGGAAGATTTTTGAAGCGGAGACAAAAGTCGTGCATGCGTTTTTAAGAAAGCAGAAAAGTAAAGTGTGTACATTTGTAAAATTTGCACACACAGTCAGCTATACCATTGCTGAAACTAATAAATAAATATATTTTATTAAAATTTTATAGGAAAGAAAAAAAGGGGGGGGGGGAATGTGTGTGCGCGTAGTCTGCAATACTATTGCTAAAACTAGTAACTACAGCTATAACTTTACATTTTTTTATTTCACTTTTTATTAATTTTTTTCAAAAATTCTCTTCTTAATTTTTAAATGAAAAAAGTAGATTAACCCCTTCCTGCCACAGTTACAGCAGCAAGGGATTTATTCAAAGCCTGCAGGCTCACATTTAATTTTACTTCCAACAGGGGGCGTTCTCACATGAAGAAGAGCACTCCCCTGCCTGCTTCTACATTTTACACTGCAATGGATCATTGTAGCAGGGTACTACAATGATGCCACGCAGAGAGAGAGCTTCTACAGGTCTCGGCACTCCTTACTGTGACCACAGCTGTCTAATGAGAGCGCGGTCACAGTGATCTGCAGCGTCACGGGTTACAGTTAAGAGCTTACTGCCATGACATATAAAGTAGTTTAGTGGTAGACAGGGGGTTAACTACACACACAAAAACAACAATGAAATACACCCATGTGAAGCCGAGTAAATCTGCTAGTGGTAACATAAAGAAATTTGCTTCACTGTGCTCCCATAACAGTGACTTGTACAGTGCCCTCCATAGGAGTGACTTCTACAGTGCCATCATAACAGTGATATACACAGTGCCATCATAACAGTGATATACACAGTGCCATCATAACAGTGATATACACAGTGCCATCATAACAGTGATATACACAGTGCCATCATAACAGTGATATACACAGTGCCATCATAACAGTGATATACACAGTGCCATCATAACAGTGACATACACAGTGCCGCCATAACAGTGACATACACAGTGCCGCCATAACAGTGACATACACAGTGCCGCCATAACAGTGACATACACAGTGCCGCCATAACAGTGACATCCACAGTGCCGCCATAACAGTGACATCCACAGTGCCCCATAACAGTGACATCCACAGTGCCCCATAACAGTGACATCCACAGTGCCCCATAACAGTGACATCCACAGTGCCCCATAACAGTGACATCCACAGTGCCTCATAACAGTGACATCCACAGTGCCTCATAACAGTGACATCCACAGTGCCTCATAACAGTGACATCCACAGTGCCTCATAACAGTGACATCCACAGAGCACATAACAGTGATATTTAATTTGTTGTTTGTGTGGTTAAAAGACATCCACATTGTTCTCATAACAGTGTGACATCTACAGTGTCCTCAAAAGAGTGAGATCCACAGTGCCCCCATAAGAGTGAGATCCACAGTGCCCCCATAAGAGTGAGATCCACAGTGCCCCCATAAGAGTGAGATCCACAGTGCCCCCATAAGAGTGACATGCACAGTGCCCCCATAAGAGTGACATGCACAGAGCCCCCGATACTGGTGACATCTACAGCGTGCGTGAAATTGATTGTAAACTAAAATCAGAAATGAAGCCTACACAGAGATAAGGTAGATTTCCTCCTGTTCTGACCAAACACTGACATATGAATAAGACCTTATACTGACATCCTCAGTGGCCCCAGAACACTGGAAAAAATGGCTGGATTGGTATGGGATCCTGGTGTTAAACTGTGTGTATGTCAGTGAGGCTAAAAATGAAGGACCTGCAAGGTTCTATTGGCCAATAGGGGTCATGTGACTGTATGGTATTAAAGGTAAGAATGAAGGACCTGCAAACTTCTATTTGGTCATGTGATTGTGCCATATTTTCTTTCATATTATTATTTTTTTTGTAAATACCTCAAGAACGCTAGGTCCTAGAGAGCTGAAACCCAGTCTAAAACCTTTGGAAGCACCAGAATAATCTATATGCCAAATTTGGTACAGATTGGACCAGTTGTTTTGGTCCTGAATAAAGAACAGACAACATAAATTATTTTTTACATAAAGATATTGTTGCTTATTATTTGTTTGATTCCAAATTCAGGTAAGCAGTGTGAGAAAAAGAAGTTCACAACAGATAGTAATTGATGATGAGGAGGAAGAAGAGGAGGAGGAGGAGGAACTGGTCTCTTCGCGTAAACCTGAAAAGACTAAACGATCAAAGATAGTATTAGTGAAACGAGAGAAAAAAGATCTGAATGAAGAGGAAGAGGCAAAGGTAAATGGTCATCTTATTATTTTATTTGATCTTTCCTCAGGTACCTGAATTGGTTTTTATAAAAGTCTTTATATTGCTGCAGTTTCTAAAGTGTAATTTTTTTCATTCACATTCATTTGCAATTTGTGTTCGGTATCAAATGTGCTACAGAACTGGCCTGAAAATCCTTACTATAGTTTAAATGTGTTCACTGCAGATTTGGTTGTGGATTTCACCTATTGCAAAATCATGACCAGAATACGTAACCCATTGGGCATGCTTTGGATTTGATCTGCAGCATTCCTAGATTCCACAGCAGATTTTTTTTTAAATGCTTGTGAATGGAGTTTCCTCAACAGTTTGTCACTAACATCCATATAAAAGTCTTTAAGAATCCATATAAAACAATGTCTTCTTCAAAAATCATCTTTCTCGCCCATTTTCCTTGGGGGACACAGACCTTGGGTATAGCTCAGCTCCCTAGGAGGCGTGACACTAAGTAAAACTGTTAAGCCCCTCCTCCATCAGCTATACCCTCAGCCTGGAGATAGAGGCTACCAGTTTTAGCTTAGTGTCCAAGGAGGCAAGACACTCCCTGCTACTGCAGGGCTGTTTTCTCCTTGTTGTAATTTTTTCTCTAATTTGTTATTTTATTTTTGTTTTTTCCTAGGGATACCAGAGACGCATTGGGCCTCTCTGCTCTCCCGGGGTGAGCTGCGCCAGTGCCAACTATCTGCACTGCTGCCTCCCCCACAGAAGCAATAGGGGATCTGGGCAGCAATGGCTCCCCTACATCCCGCCAGCTAGGGGGTCGCCCGCACGCAAAGCCCCTCTCCCAGCTTCCTGCCACTGCGGTGCCAGTAGCTGAAGGGGCGACCCTGCTGGAAGGAACTGAGGGTGAAGACAGGTAAGATGGCTTTTCCAGCCCATACCCTGTCCCTATTTGCACTGGGTTTGGGGGGGCACCCGTGGTCGTCATTTGAGCGCTCTGTAGATCTCCCCATCTGCGGCTGCTTCCGCTCCCCAATGGCTGATTCCCACGCTGTTTATAGGGCCCGGATTACTCTCCTGACATCCTTCTCCCTCCCCGCCGCCGCCGCTCCGTGCGTGATCGGGGGGCGGGGCTTAGGCCCGACATCGGCGGTTCGGGCTCGGCGGGGGACATTGTGACAGAGGAGGCTCGGTGAGGTCACCCACCTGCATATCGCCGCGCACTTGGGCCTGCGGGCCTTATTCTACGGACAAAGGTTTTCGTTTCTCACGCTCCTGCATAAACCTGAGAGTCACGGCAGCAGGGGGCGTGCTCTTTTTCGCGCGCGCGCGCGTCATTGGGGGCGGAGTTACGTTCTCCTTCACAGGAGACATTCAAACGTGTAGGGGGCGGAGCTTCTTCCCGCGCCTCTGCTGAGGTTTTTTGCCGCGCTTCCTCACTCCGTTCTGGAAGCTGAGCCACGTGGGAGACTCCTGGTGCATAGATTGCGTTTCTGGGACGCACGCTCTCTGCTGTTGCTGCCTTTCTGCAGCTGTTGATCTGGACTTCACTCCTGACGTTCTTCTGACACTGGTAGGACAGTTAACCCTCTCCTAACCCTCCTGGTCATAGCTGCTGCAACCCCTTGTGGTCTCTGTATCAGGGTACGACCACTTTTTCAACATGTCAGATCCCACGGGTGCCCCCAAACCCTGGTACCATGCCTGTACCGCCTGCAAGGAACTTTTTCCGCGTGGGCAATCTGAGCCGCATTGCCTTGCATGTCAGGCCCCGGTGCAGGGCCCGCTTTCCGCTGCGCCCCCCGGTGCCTCTGAACCCCCTGACTGGGCTAGGTCTCTGTCTCAGGCGGTGGAAAGCCTTACACACGTAGTGGGCCGTCTCGTGGATAGACCGCCTCTCCCGCAGGCTGCCACAATCCCTGTCGCACCCGCTGGGACTACCGTTTCTGCCGCCCCCACTGATTCCCTGCCTCCCAGCGAATCTTCCAGGGCCCGGCATATTCAGAAACGTTCAAGGGTTGAGCGCACATCTTCTCCAGATGCTTCGCTCTCTCCGCCATGCGTGCGAGCTCAGTCAAGTCTATCCTCTCAAAGGGATACGCCTTCTGAGGGAGAACTGGCGGATTCGGACGTGGACATGGACTCAGAGCTTCCGTCCAAATTGGCGTCCGCGGTGGGGCATCTTATCACTAGCATCCGTGATACCTTTCACATACACGATGACCCCCCCAGCTCTGAACAGGCCGGCGTGTCCTTTCTTCGCCCCAGACAGGCCTCCAAGGTCTTTCCCATCCACGCTGATTTTTCTTCTGTGGTGTCCAAGGCTTGGACCCGGCCTAACGTCCGCTTTGTTACACCCAAAAAGCTGGACATTTGTTATCCCTTTCCAGCGGATTCTGTGACCACGTGGACGTCCCCGCCTAAGGTTGATCCTCCCGTGGCTCGCCTGTCCAAAAGCACTACTATTCCTGTACAAGACGGATCTTCCCTCCAGTCTGCTGAGGACCGTCGTACGGAATCCCTCTCCAAGGCCATATTTACTGCCTCTGGTTCGGCCCTTAGACCGATCTTTGCCTCCGCCTGGGCTGGTAAAGCGGTCTCTGAATGGGGTTTGCAACTGGAACGGGAGTTAGGGTCGGACGTCCCTCTACAGGACCTCCGTTCCTTAGCCCAACTAATTGTCCAGGCCGGAAAATTTGTCTGTGAGGCCTCTCTTGATGCGGGTGCCCTCATTGCCCGTTCCTCTGCCCTGGCAGTTTCTGTCAGGAGGGAACTCTGGCTGAAGGTTTGGGCGGCGGACGCCGCTTCCAAACGCTCTTTGGCTGGCCTACCATTCACGGGTTCCCGCTTGTTCGGAACCCGTCTGGACGAACTTATATCTGAGGCCACGGGTGGGAAGAGTACTCACCTCCCCCAGTCCAGGCCGAGGGGCGCCCCCCGTGGTCGCGCTGGTTCGTCCCGTTTTCGGTCCTTTCGCAAGCCCACCGGGTCTAGACCCGCGGCCGGTTCTTCTTCCTCTGGCCCAGCCCAGGATAGACGCAAGAAGCCGTTTTTTCGGACGCAATCTACCTGGCGCAAGCCCCAGCCCACACGGGCTCCCACAGGCCAGCAGCCCTCTGCCTGAAGGTGCGCCCCCACCCACCCGGGTGGGGGGCCGCCTTCTACTGTTCAGGAACGTATGGCGGGCCCACATCTCAGACGCATGGGCGCTCGAGGTTGTATCTTGCGGATACAAGATCGAATTTGCGTCCATTCCGCCAGACCGTTTCTTCCGGTCCCGTCCTCCGCGGGATCCTGTACGAGCGGCCGCCTTCTTCACGGCCATTCGCTCTCTAACGGACAAGGGTGTCGTCGCCCCCGTGCCTCCGACGGAAAGGTTCAGGGGGTTCTACTCGAACCTCTTTGTGGTTCCCAAGAAGGAAGGCTCAGTGCGACCGATCTTGGACCTAAAGCGCCTGAACCGTTTTCTCCGACTGCAGAGATTCCGGATGGAGTCTCTCAGGTCCGCGGTGGCCTCCCTGGAAAGAGGGGATTTCATGGCCTCAATCGACGTTCAGGATGCATATCTCCACGTTCCGGTTGCTCCATGTCATCACCGCTTCCTGCGCTTCGCAGTGGGGGACGATCACTTCCAATTCGTCGCCCTTCCCTTTGGTCTGGCGACGGCTCCTCGAGTATTCACCAAGGTCCTGGCCCCTGTCTTGGCCCTTCTGCGTTCAAGAAGTGTTTTTCTTCTCCCTTACTTGGACGACATCTTGGTCAAGGCACCCTCCTTCTCTCAGGCATCCGGCAGTGTGGGACTCACTCTGGAGACCCTGACGCGGTTCGGTTGGATCATCAACCACCCCAAGTCTTCCCTTACCCCCTCCAGACGGCTGATCTTCCTGGGGATGCTCCTGGATACGGAGTTGGCGGAGGTCCGCCTCCCGTCGGACAAGCGTCTGGCCCTTTGCGGGTCTGTTCGCAGTCTCCTCCGTCATCACCGCCCTTCCCTCAGATCCAGCATGCGGTTGTTGGGGAAGATGGTTGCCTGTTTCGAAGCGGTGCCGTTCGCACAATTCCGATCCCGCACCTTTCAGAGGGCAATTCTGTCGGCCTGGGACAAATCACCGAGGAGTCTGGACAGGACCTTTCTTCTGCCTCCCCTGGCTCGGGCTTCCCTCAGCTGGTGGTTGCATATCCCTCTACGGGGGAGGTCCTTCCTCCCACTGAACTGGCTGGTGATTACCACCGATGCCAGCTTACGGGGGTGGGGGGGGGTTTTCCCTCCCCGGTCCGTCCAGGGCGTTTGGTCTCTATCGGAGTCCAGACTTCCAATCAATATTCTGGAACTGAGGGCGATTCTTCTGTCCCTCAGACACTGGACCCATCTACTGAGGGGCCACCCTGTTCGGATCCAATCGGACAATGCCACGGCTGTGGCATACATAAACCATCAGGGAGGCACTCGCAGCGCTGCTGCGATGCAAGAGGTGGCCCTCATTCTCCTCTGGGCGGAGGCGCACGTGCCGGCCTTATCCGCGATTTACATCCCGGGGGTGGACAACTGGGCGGCGGATTTCCTGAGCCGGTCCACCATCGACCCGGGAGAATGGTCCCTGCACCCAGAGGTGTTCGAAGCCCTTTGTCTTCGCTGGGGTCGCCCCGACGTGGACCTCATGGCTTCCAAATTCAACCACAAGGTCCCCCGATACCTGGCCAGGGCACGGGACCCGAAGGCGTACGGCGCCGACGCGCTCGTCCTTCCGTGGCGCGAATTCTCCCTTCTGTACGTCTTTCCTCCTTTCCCCCTCCTGCCACGGGTTCTTCGGAGGATCGCGGCAGAGGGCGTTCCCGCGATTCTGATCGCCCCGGATTGGCCCCGCCGGTCTTGGTACGCCGACCTAATGTTGCTGTTGGCAGACGCACCGTGGCCACTGCCCTCCAGGGAAGACCTTCTCTCTCAGGGACCGATCTTCCACGAGCATTTAGGCTCGCTACGTTTGACGGCGTGGCTATTGAGACCGCCGTCTTAACGCGACGGGGTTTCTCCGCGGACGTAGTCCGCACCATGATCCGTGCTCGTAAGCCCGTGTCCTCTAGGATCTACTATCGGGTTTGGAGGTCCTATCTGGGGTTCTGTGAGTCCCGGAGCATCCCACCTCTCCGGTTTTCTCTTCCCACGATCCTGTCCTTCCTCCAGTCGGGTCTGGACCTGGGGCTGAGCCTCAGTTCTCTGAAGGGACAGATTTCGGCGCTGTCTATTCTTCTCCAGCGTCCCCTGGCCCCTCTGGGGCCAATTAAGACCTTCTTACAAGGGGTGGCTCACTCTGTACCGCCGTACCGCCCTCCAGTTCCATCCTGGGACCTGAATGTGGTGCTCTCGGCGCTCCAATCAGCCCCCTTCGAGCCTTTACGGGAGGTCTCCCCTCGCCTTCTGTCCTGCAAGGTCATCTTTCTTGTGGCCATCACATCTCTCCGACGGGTGTCGGAGTTAGCGGCTCTTTCTTGCTCCGAACCTTTCCTGATCTTCCACCAGGATAAGGTTGTGCTTCGGCCTGTCCCGTCCTTCCTGCCAAAGGTGGTCTCCGCCTTTCACATCAATGAGGACATCGTCCTTCCGTCGCTCTGTCCCTCTCCTTCCCACCCCAGAGAACGGGAACTGCACCGTCTGGATGTGGTCAGGGCGTTGAAGATTTACCTGGAGGTCACCGGATCCTTTCGGCGCACGGACTCCCTGTTTGTGGTTCCGGAGGGTTCGCGCAAGGGTTTGGCGGTCTCCAAGGTGGCTATTGCCCGTTTCATTAAACTGGCGGTGTCTGAGGCTTATCGAGCCAAGGGTAGAGCTCCGCCTTTCAGCGTCACTGCTCATTCCACCAGAGCAGTCGGGGCTTCCTGGGCGCAGAGGCATCGGGCCTCGGCTGAACAGTTGTGCAAAGCAGCCACTTGGTCCTCTCTGCACACTTTCACAAGGTTCTATAGAGTGCATACGCATGCATCAGCGGATGCTGCTTTGGGCCGCCTGGTTTTGCAGGCAGCGGTTTCCTGATGCTCCGGTGGTGGTCCGCCTTGGGTTTGTGGTCCCTCCCTTCTTGGACTGCTCTTGAACGTCCCAAGGTCTGTGTCCCCCAAGGAAAATGGGCGAGAAAAGGAGATTTTTGTATAACTTACCAGTTAAATCTCTTTCTCGCTCTTCCTTGGGGGACACAGCACCCACCCTTCTGTGTTTGGTTACGGGGTTATGGTCTGGCGCCCCGTTGGGTTGCTGGCTGGTTGTTTCCATTGTTGGTTGTTATCCTTTCACTACTTGGACACGCAACTGGTAGCCTCTATCTCCAGGCTGAGGGTATAGCTGATGGAGGAGGGGCTTAACAGTTTTACTTAGTGTCACGCCTCCTAGGGAGCTGAGCTATACCCAAGGTCTGTATCCCCCAAGGAAGAGCGAGAAAGAGATTTAACTGGTAAGTTATACAAAAATCTCCTTTTTGATTGATGGCTGTCTACTACGCAGTTGCATATAGCAGAGTTCGCCATTGGAGTTTGTTCGAAGGCTGCAGAAATAACCCCATTCGGAGACATGGAATAGATTTTCAGTTGCAGAAATTCTGTAGTAGTAAGGTCATGCAGAGACACACAGCATTATAAATCATTGGAATGCCTGTGGTCCCGTGAAACAAGCCGTGTCCATAACAGGAAATAACGCTCACACAGGGAGCGTGATTTCCGCACAGGACACACTTGTATGAAAGAAGGCTTAAGTTGCAAGTAGAGGTGCATGCCAGCAATTGGCGGTAATCCATTTACTCTCAGTAGGGTGGATTCACACACAGGTTTTTAATGGCAATTTCTGCCGTGTTGTGCTGTCGGGTTTAACTCCACTGAATTGCAGTTTCCTGTGGTGTCATTATGGTAAAAGCGCCAAGAATGGACATGTGAACGGTGGCATGGACTCCCATTGAATACTTTTGGAGGCAGTTTCAGCTCAGATGCCATGCGGTTTTCTGTGCAGAAAAGTACGCCATGTGAACATACTATATGAGAAATATCAAATGCAAGACATACTAGATTTTTTTTTTAATTATTATTATTATTTGTTGCTAGCTCCTTTTTTTTAAATTTTTTTTTATTTGTTAGTTTTTTTTGTGTTTGGTGTGTTTTGTTTTTTTTTTAGCTTTTTTTTTTATTATGTAGCTTGCTGAAGTAATGCAATTTTTTTCAGCTATTTTTCCATTTGTTTCCCTATAGATAAAAAGGTCTGAAAATATAGGACATTTGCTTAGAAATAAAAGACCAGTACAATAGGCCCAAAAAACTGCAGTCAGTTTTTATTGTACTTTTTAGTGGTAAAAATTAAAAGCTAAAACATATTTGTGTGAAGGAATTCTAATGGCTTTTATGATTTTTACACCACTTTTATTTTTCCCATTGCGCTGCCTCCAAGAATCGTCTAATTTAGGGCTCCTGCATAGGACCCCATCTGTTTCTGCTGCAAAACACTGATACCCACCAAGAGTCTGCCTATATATATATATATATATATATATATATATATATATATATATATATATATATATATATATATATATATATATAAATATAAATATTTTTTATTTTTTTTTACTCCTTTAGAAATGTCCTATCCTTGTCCGCTAAACGGACAAGAACAGGATATGTTCTATTTTTGGGGTCTGCATCCAATCTTCTAAAAACGTGGATCTGATGCTCACCGAAAATACGGCCTTGTGCATAGCCCTTATCCTCATCATAAATTAAGTGCATCTGTGGCAGTCCTTTTAACTGTCGAAGAAACAATTTTTTTTGCTGACATTTACACCTGTTTCCAGGCATAAGTTTTCTGAGTGCCAGCATGGCCCCCATCCCACCCAACTGCTGAACACTGTGTAAAACCAGCTTTGTGGCCGGTTACAAAAGGTACTTGCAACTATTTTTCGACTAAAATTGTTATAAGTCCCTTATTATATAACCCTAACTGTTTTCTCTGAATGGAGGGAAGAGGGGGTGTCCTGATGTGTTGAAAAACATGAATAATTGCCAAATAACGCTACGATCCAAAATGTACTGTCTATTAACCAATACGCTGAATTGTGATTTAAAGCATTTCACAATTATTTGCATTGTAATGAAACTACGGAGGATGTGTGATATTTATAAATGCTGATCCGCATATCATTTTTTCCATTTTTTGGAGCAGAATCTACCCACACATTCTGACACTCCCCGTGACTCAAATGTGTCATTGAAATCATTGCAGTTGGACAGCCCAGAGGTGGATGATGTTGTATCCAGTAAAGCAGCTCAGAAAGGTAACTAATGAGACCTTACATATATGCTATGTGCCCCCCCCCCCCCCCCCCCCCCCCCATTTGTCTAGTAAAAATATGTAAGTGGACAGCAATATTTAGGAAAATTCTGATGCTTGGGAACATTTCTTTACTTGACAATCCTTGGACTACCTATTCAGCTGAAGGTGGTATCAAAACATAGTCCAGGAAAAAAATCTGTTTGGGTAGAGGATGTCAGATCTGCACATGGTCAAGTAGTATTGTTAGCGCTGCATTTTGTGGTGACAGGTTCTACTCAAGATCAGACTGAACCTATATAGTAACAGGGGTGTGGAAATAAATTTTAAAAAAAACTACTTGTCGAAGGACTAAAGCGGGGGCTCGATCTACTTGTCCCTCATGACAATCTACTTGTCCTGATAGAAATAATTATTTTAAACCAAAACCATATTTAAATGCACCTCCACGCTTCCTTATGTAGGGAGGTGGCTGGCTTGCGTTCCAGTCTTTGTGGTGTGAAATGACTCTTAAGTTTAGTCCTTGTTCACACCAGATGATTCTGTCCAGAATGCACTACATCGCGGCCCGTTGACTATGTTGTAGGGCAGGAGGGGGCGTGACGATCCATTGAAGTGAATGGCACTGTAGCCGCAGGCGATCGGATGCACGGGATCGCAAGGCACAATAATGCCTGAGGTCCGATCTGGTCTGTTTGGACTGGACCGCAGGCATAATGTGCCTTGCGATCCTTAGCAGCCGATCGCATTGCAGCGGTTGGGCATGGTTATGGTGCCAGTCACTTTAACAGACCACTACGCCCCCTCCTGCCCCACAATATAGTTAGCCAGCCGCAATGCGGTGCAGTGCATTCTGGACATAATCAGGCCGGAACGCACTGCCTGGTGTGAACGAGGCCTTAATGTGATCACAGCAATTGGTTTAGTGCACACTCTTGCTCTTAGCACATTACTACCTGTACCTCTAGGTGATTCAGGCAAATTAGCTGCTGATGTGGCATGGAAAGGAACCCCCTCACCTCCCAGTTTGACAACACCTGCAGAAAGGGGGTCCTCTGAGGGATGCTGGCAGAGTTGAGAGTTCTATCAATGCCCCTGGCTCTGTTACTGCTCCTTCCCCTGAGCCGGAGACGTGACAGGACCTTTCATTGCTCCACCCCTCCAGCTCTGTAATTTCTTCTTCCTCACGCTGTCGCTACACAACACCCCCTCCCGCTCTGTCTCCGGGGCTGCGTCACTGCTCTACGCCTACTGCTCGGTCACCGCTAGTGTTGAGCGAACCCGGTGAAGTTCGGCCGAACTTCAGGTCAAAGTTCGGGACCGAACTTGACCCCGAACCCGGACCCCATTAAAGTCAATGGGGACCCGAACTTCACTTTATTATTTTCCATTATAACATGGTTATAACGGAAAATTATCGTGAAAACTCAGATACGATGGTATATTCTAACACAGAGGCATTCCCATGGTGATGGGGACACTTGAAGTTAAAATATACCATCGGATCTGAGTTTTCTCCAATCCGATGGTATATTTTAACTTAAAGCGTCCCTATCATCATGGGAATGCCTCTCCACGCCCAGCTCGTCGCCGATCCACTGCGTCCACTGCTCCTGTAAACAAAGCCATCTCAGCCCTGCTACTTGCCCACAGCAGGGCTAAGCTACTAAACAAACTACCTGCCCGGCGCCTGGAACTGCATGTCCCGGGCATCAGCCGATACGACTTCCACACCCCTGAGTAATCCTTGTAAGTTTGTAACTTAGTTTCAATACTGTACTGAGCGAGCGCTCCGTACAGTATTAGAATGTATTGGTTCCAATGAGCCAAAGCTATTACTTCGCGAAGTCTCGCGAGACTTCGCGTAATAACTTCATAAATTTATTTCTACTGTAAAAAAACATTTTCTAAACTTGGTTTCAGTACCGAGCGCTCACACCGTACAGTATTGAAACAAAGTTTTATGTGAATAGACTTTGGATGTTTCATCCGAAGTCGATTCACTCATCCCTATTTGTAATCTATAAAGATTTAAGGTCCCTTTACACAGGATGATGTACCAGCAGATTGTCGGGAGAGAAGCGTTCCTTCCTGACAATCTGTTGCTCGCTAGAGGAGGAGATCTCTTCCAGAGATGGGGAGGAGCTATTATTGTTTCCCAGCAGCGGATCATGTTTTCACAGCAGGATCTACAGTTGTGAAATTAGGATTTTTGTGTTCACACCAATGATCCAATTACCCGAACGAGTGTTTCGCTCGTTCTTCAGGTAATTGGCAGTACATTTACAATGGCAGATCATCGCAAACAAGCGTTGCTATGAATGCTCATTAGCCATGATCTATGAGATTCTCGGCCCGTGTAAAGGGCCCTTAGACGATATACCACAGATATCACCTACCCTGTGGATAGGTTCTAAATATATGATCGCTGGGGGCTCCAGCACTGGGACACAGTTCACAGGTCATTAGAATGTAATTCCCTAGCCCCCATTACTTTTATATTTGAAATAATGGTGGTGATGCATGTGCCCTGCTGATCCATTCAAAGTCTGTGAAACTGATGACATAGCCTATTGCTGTACTGTGTCTCCATCAGTCCCATGAACTTTAAATGGAGCATGTGCATGAATGGGTGAACGCCACTCCATTCAGATGCCTTGCGAACAGGACCCCTGTTCTAGTCATTGGTAGGGGTTTCGGCATTGGAGAGGTGATCATTGCTTTTTCAGGGATACCCCTTTATGTATAAGCCTATTTTTTTTTCTGCAGATAAAGGCTTACATGTAGAAGTGCGCGTAAACAAGGAGTGGTTCACAGGACGTGTCACTACTGTAGAGACTGGAAAAAATGCTGTTCGCTGGAAAGTGAAGTTTGATTATGTTCCTACAGATACAACGCCACGTGATCGATGGTACTGTACCCTATAAAAACTTTCAGTTTATGGACTTTTAAAGTATTAAGAAGATTGAGCATGGCAATGTGTGCTTTTGATGCACAGTTACTTAAAGGCAGTAAGATGTATATATCTATTTTACATACACACTATTTTACATTTTAATATTGATCTATCCTCAGGATAGGTTATCAATATCAGATCGGACGGGGTCTGACACCCAGCACCCCCTCTAGATCAGTTGGTTAAAGAGAAGGCAGCCTTCTCTTCAGATCTTCTCAGAACTGATATTGATGACCTATCCTGACGATAGGTCTTCAATATTAAAATCTCAGACAACCCCCTTAAGGTGAAGGTATATGGTACACTGGTAGACACTTGACATTATAGTATGTGATTTCAGGGTGGAGAAAGACAGTGATGATGTGAGACTCATGAGGCCACCATCACCAGAACATCAGATGCCTGATACACAACAGGCAGAGCCTTCTACCTCTGAGAACTCCCGAATAGAGCCTGACACAACAGAGCCCAGCGCCTGCCTTGCTCCTGTGGAACAACTTACACAAGTCCTCCGGTGAGCCGACAGCCTTTTTGCATTTTAAAATTTGCATCGTTAATTTGAAGCTTAATTTTAGGTTAATTAAACAAAAACAGTCTTCCCTATAACTTGATTGCAGTCCTGTGTGCTACTCAAAATGATTGACAATTGTCTATCATATAGCGTCACTTCCTGTCTCTGTGACTGCAGAGTATAGTCTCACAGACCGTAATTCACATGGGTTACTGGGAGAGAATAGGGCAAGGAGTTATGGAATATGACATATAGTCCTGAGCTAGGAGGACACATAATTGTATGAAGGGATGAAGTGGAGGTAAGTAGAAAAAGTACTTGGGGATATTTTATTTTAAATCAAAACTAGTGAAAAGGAAAACTGGCTTAGGCTTTCACACTGGCGTTTCTGGGTCCGCTTGTGAGATCCGTTTCAGGGCTCTCACAAGCGGCCCAAAACATATCAGTTCAGCCCCAATGCATTCTGAATGGATAAGTATCCGTTCAGAATGCATCAGTTTGGCTCCGTTGCGCCTCCATTCCGCTCTGGAGGCGGACACTAAAACGCTGCTTGCAGCGTTTTGGTGTCTGCCTGACGATGCGGAGCCAAACTGATCCGTCCTGACTTACAATGTAAGTCAATGGGGATGGATCCATTTTCACTGACACAATATGGTGCAATTGAAAACTGATCTGTCCTCCATTGACCTCCAATATAAGTTAGGACGGATCCGTTGTGACTTAAACTTTTTTTAAAAAGAATAATGCAAACGGATCCGTTCTGAACGGATACAAGCGTTTGCATTATCGGTGTGGATCCTTCTGTGCAGATACAAGACAGATCCGCACCGAACACAGGTGTGAAAGTAGCCTTAGTTGCCGATAGTAACCAATCAGATTCATCCTTTCATTTTTCAGATCTCCTTTGAAAAAATAAAATAATAAATTTAGTTGTTATAGTGAACTAAGCCAGTTTTCCTTTGCACCAGTTTTTATAAATCTCTCCAATGTGTTTAGTGCTAGGATTTTATAAAATCTATAATAGAGGTGTGTGAAGGAATTCATCTAAATGCAGTGTGATGTAATGTCATTTCTCTCTATTTCAGGAACTGCTTACGATATTTTTTACCACCCAATTTTCCTATAACCAAGAGTGAACTGAGTACAATGAGTGCTGAGGATCTTATAGCTTTCCCACTGGTAAGTGATGAAAATAAATTCACCCAAGTTTTTATCCATTCTTACATAGGACAGTGTTGGACATATTAGGCTTTTTACTGCCTATAACTGTCTCCTTAAAACTTTTTTATGCTAAGTACACCAGATGGGGTGCAGCAGGGGCTGTGCCGAAACCAACCAAAACCATCACCATATTCATTACGGAAAACTATGCATATATATCTAAATGACCGATACAAAATGGGGAGCCCATTTTGATTTATTATATATATATATATATATATATATATATATATATATATATATATATATATATTTTTTTAATCAGATATTTTTATTTGATTTTCACAAGCATATTAAGAACAAAGGTAACCCTACCTTCCCCCTCCCATCCTCCCATTCCCAGAGTCTTGTGACCAATCGAGTCCAGAGTCCACCGATCTGGTAGTGAGTCCGGCAGTAAATCACCATACACTCACCATGCATACATCGTGCTCTATATCCCAAGTCATATATCACATGCCTATCTCATAATCACATTCATCCCAACAGCATTTATCATCCGATCACTCCACACTCATATCCTCCCTGCTTTCAATATCTAGAAATATCAGAACAACACATTATAGTATAACTGGCCTATGGGCTAAATATACCACTGTAATGCTGCATCCAGGAAAAGCACACCGTCTCAAATTTTTTTATGGACCCTCTCTTCTGATAGACGTATTTCTCCATTTTAACCAGATTGTGTACCCTAGCCTCCAGCTCCCATACCGTCGGCGGCAATATATCTATCCAGTGGAATGCAATACTTTTCCTAGCTTGATATAACACCCGCCCAATAGCCAACTTCTTTTTTGCCATGCCCGGCAATATCTCAAAATACCCTAATATACATGTTAAGGGTGCAACGGCAAGGCTTACCTCAAAAACAGTGTTTATTAGTTCTATGACCTCTGTCTAATACCGCCTTAGTCTTGGACAATTCCACATGAGATGAATTAAGTCTGCACTGGACATGTCACACCTTGGGCAGAGGTCATTGTCCCTATATCCCATTTTTTTCAAGACCACTGGTGTTCTGTAGACCCTATGCAATAAGTACAATTGGGAGACTCTCTGTGCTTCACTGACAGCTAACAACGGGCAATATTCTAACACCTTTTCCCACTGTTCCTCAGTGAGGTCTGATATGTTGGATTTCCACTTGGCATACTATTGTAAAGGTGCGCTTTTAACTTGAATATCAATAAATACACTGTAGTGAAGTGAAATAACTCCATTAGTAGTACCACTTGTCGCTGTGAGATCTATAATACTATGCTTTGGTGCGGGGGCAACCTTTTCAGACTTGTCTTGCGTCTTTATGGCGTGTCGGAGCTGCAAGTACAAATATAAGAATTTCTTTGGGATATTAAATTCCCGTTGTAGCTGTGCGAATTCTTTCAATATACCCTCCGAGTACAGCTGAGTCATTCTATTAAGGTTATATGAATTCCACACCCGTAATTCCGTAAGTTTGTCCAACTCCTTGTACATAGAATTAGGCCAAATTGGGGTATACGCCGTATATCCAGAGACTTTTGTTATATCTCTGGCCTTCCACCACACCTTGTGGATGGTGCTTAGTACACCATACTGACCCCCTTTAGTATGGAAGGTGCCATCTTCCAATGCAGACATCAAACATGTCCGTCCTACAAGAAATCTCACTATTTTCACCTTCTCTATATCTCCCCATCCTCTATCTAATATGCTGTAACTGACTCGACAAATAATATAACCACGGGTCCGGTAGAGCCAGACCTCCATTTGTTTTAGGTCGTCTTAGGGTACTAAGTTTAATTCGAGGGACCCCCTTCTTCCAAATTAAATCCCTAAACAGGCCATTCACTTTATCGAAAAAACGGATCGGGATCCAGCAAGGTGCATTATGGAGAAGATACAGTAACTGGGGCATCAAAATCATTTTTATAAGGTTGGTCCTTCCTACCATGGAAAGCGGCAGCTTGATCCACGTATTCACCTTATCTTTGAATCTATTTAGTAAAGGCGTTAGGTTCAGGTTTTCGTAATCCCTAGTATCAGGGGTTATTTGGACACCTAAATACTTAAAGGATGAAACTATCGTCAGGCCCATGGCGTCCTCCGGGATCGGGACATCTCCGTTAGTTAATGGCATTATTACAGACTTCGTCCAGTTAATATGGAGACCAGACATTGCACCATAGTCATTAATAACTTGCATGGCTCCTTTAAGGGAATTTCTCTAATCCTCCATGAACAGCAGTAGATCATCAGCATAAAGAGCGACTTTTTCAATCAGCTCCCCATACTGAAAACCCCTCACCGAGATCGCCTGTCTCAAAGCCTCCGCCAAGAGCTCCACTGCCACCGCAAACAAAAGCGGGGACAGGGGACACCCTTGTCTCGTCCCCCTATGCAACTCAAAGGGATCCGACAAAGCCCCGCTAATTCACAACACAGCCTTCGGGGATGCATATAAGAGTTGTATCCATTCAATGTATTGGCGTCCAAAGCCCATCCTCTCCAGTACTAGCCATAAATATCGCCATTCCACACTGTCGAATGCCTTGGCCGCATCAAGAGATGCGACCGCCGCACACGAGGTGTGGACCTGGCTCGCCTGAATATTCATAAAAAGTCTTCTGACATTGACAGGAGTGGAGGCATTTGGCATAAAGCCCGCCTGGTCTGTGTGAATAAGCATCGTAATAACCTGATATAACCTGTTACCCATCACTTTCGCCAGCAGTTTCACGTCAGTCTGCAGGAGCGAGATAGGTCTGTAGGAATCAGCTTCTTTGTCATCTTTACCGGGTTTCGGGATAAGCACAATGACAGCCTAATTCATCGAGGCAGGTAGGCGTCCCGCTTCCTTCGCCTCCTTGCAAACCTCCAGCAACTGCGTCAAGAGAATGGCCGAAAACCTTTTATACAGTTCAGGTGGTAGCCCATCCCTCCCTGGTGCCTTATTATTAGACATGGATCCTAAGGCCTCCTCCAGGGCTTTGGAGCTGTGTTCTCCCGACAGGGTACGCAGCGGCAACTGCAGTAAAAATTCTCGAATTTCCTCATCTGAGGCTGTTATCTTAGATTTATACAATGAGGAATAGAAGGACTGCATAATATGAACTATCTTGTCGGGGTCATCCCTTTGCACACCCTCGGAATCTCTAAGCGCCGCTATATATGATGTCTGCTGTTGGGCTTTGGAGATTAAGGCCAGCATTCTCCCCACCTTTTCGCCCTCTTCATAATAGGACTGCTTTTGAAAGAATCTCCTATTCTTTGCGTTCTGCAGCAATTTTTCATTCAACTTTTCCTGCGCCTCTTTCCACTGCGTCTCAGTGTCCACTGTTGGAGCAGCGACATGCGCTGCCTCCAAGAGCTCCACCGCGGTAGTCAGTCTTTGTACTGTCAGTTTAGTTACGGTCTTCTTAGCATTGATATCCACTATTAGTAGCCCCCTTAGATATGCCTTCATGGCGTCCCATACCACTAGTTTAGATGCCGATTGGAGATTAATGTCAAAATATTCCTTAAGTTTATCCCCTATTCCTCCCAGATCTGTTAACACATACAGCCAGTGCGGGTTAAACTTCCAAACCATGTTTCTCCTTATCCTGCTGGGCTGAAAATCAGCAACCGCCAGAACTGGAGAGTGGTCCGATAGTTTACGAGGTAGGTATTTGATATCCCTGATAAAGTGCCCCATACTAGCATTCCCCAATATGAGGTCAATCCTTGATAAAGAATCATAGGTAGAGGAGACACATGAATACTGTTTCAACAATGGATTTTTCAATCGCCAGAAATCCAACAAGAGGGACTCCTGCAGAAGCTTTCCAAATGGCGAGAGGCCACACCCAGGAGATTGTGATCCCCCTCCCATCTTATCTAGTGCAGGGTTAACAATATTATTAAAGTCTCCCATAACTATGACCGGGACGTCCGGTACTTCCGTCAAGTAGCTTAGAATAGCCTTAAGCACTTGCGGAGAGTAAGGCGGAGGGATGTAAACCCCTATTATTACACATGAGACATTATACAGCGTGCAATGTAGGCATATATATCTACCTTCCTTGTCTATCCTATGCGAGATGCATGTAAATGCTATGGATTTGTGTACTAAAATACTCACTCCCCTCGCATATGTAGAGTATGTAGCATGATAGCAATGTCCAGCCCAATGCGGACTGAGCAGTTTTGTTTGGTCCTCCAGTAAATGCGTTTCCTGGATGCAGCATATCACAGGGCAGTGCTGTTTGACACTATCTAGAATAGCCCTCCGTTTATTACACTCCTTCACCCCTCTGGTATTCCAGCTAAGGAAGTGGACTATCCCTACCATAATAATAGTTTAGTCATCAGGTCAGTAAATCGGATGTAGCCTCGGGATTCTATTATTAAAGGGCATAACATATTCCGCTTTTCACGCTTTAGGACTCTAACTGTAGAACTTTGAGAAATCATGGTCACACCTCACAGACTCTAACTATCAGATACAGGAGCCCCCCCCCCCCCCCCCCTTCCTTTCCCCTCTCTATAGACTGAACAGACAACTAACCCCCCCCCCCCCCCCCCCCCCCAAAAAAAAAACAACAGAAAGGGGCACTTTAGCCACCACAACAGGGCCCCACTAAAGACACCCGAATTATCAGGCCCGTGGGATACAATTGGCACCCGCCTCCGAGGC
The DNA here is from genome assembly GCF_014858855.1 of Bufo gargarizans. Taxonomy (NCBI): domain Eukaryota; kingdom Metazoa; phylum Chordata; class Amphibia; order Anura; family Bufonidae; genus Bufo; species Bufo gargarizans. The sequence goes on along the minus strand of NC_058080.1, from coordinate 506,355,319 downwards.
TAAGCACCAATAGTAAGCCTATTTACCCCAGATGTAGGGCGGTATCTGCAACACCTATATCTATAGGAAATAACAGCCCCAAAAAAAAAAAAACAATTCACGTTATACTTAGCAAATATACGACATACACCTGCACCAGGAGGTATTGAACCCAATACAGGATGTCTCCCCCATTATCAACCAGCATTTTAAACAGGAGCTATTACATTCTATACATTTGAACCCCTATTAATAATAACAGTCTTGCCAGTCATACTGCCACCCATACCATCTAACACACCACACATCCTCATTAATGACTGTGCCGATTATCACCGCCTCTTTTGGCCATCAGTTTCCGGTCCAGCCATTTCCTCGCTTCTTCCGGATTGTCATGGAAAGTTGTAGTCCCCAGGGCTACTATCCGCAATTTGGCAGGATACATCATGGAGTACGCAACCTTCAGGGATCGCAGTCGTTTCTTTATGTCTAGGAATTTTGCTCTCCGTCTTTGTACTTCTTGGGAGAAGTCAGGATACAGGGACACCTTATTTCCATCGATCGTAAGATCCTCCAGCTCCCTGGCCTTCCTCAGAATAATGTCCCGATCTCTGTAATGCAGCAATTTTACCAGCATGGGTCTCGGAGGCGCCCCCGGCGGTAACGGTCTGGTGGGAACTCTATGAGCTCTCTCTATAGCAAAAAACTGCGTCAGCACCTCCGCTCCAAACTGATTCTTGAGCCAGGTTTAAAAAAACTCTGGTTCCCCTCAGCTCTCTCAGGTATGCCAACTATTCTAATATTGTTCCGGCGGGCCCGGTTTTCCAGGTCATCCTGTTTGGCAGCAATTACATCCACACTCCTGGCGTACTCTCTCATATCTCTTCTCAGGGGGGGTAAAATATCTTCTACCGCTCCCAACGTCCTCTTTTATGGCTCCTACCACTGGCCGAGTGACGTCACAACTTGTATCAACTGACCTGGGCGGGGCTAAGCTCCATTCAAGGGAACGGAGCTTAGTCGTGCCCAGGCCAGTGATACTAGTCGTGACGTCACTGGGCCTGCGGTAAACAGTGAGAAGGCCGCAGTTCTGCTGGAGCGCCGCTGTCTTCTCAAACAGCTGATCAGCGGGGGTCCCGGGTGTGTGACCCCCGCCAATCAGATGCTGATGATCTATGGATGATCTATCCAGAGGATAGATCATCAGTTTAAACAAAGTGCAGAACCCCTTTAATTCTGCCTCATTTGGCTACTTTATCGAAATGTACAATGATGGTGGTTTTTTCAATGCTACTAAACAGCATTTGTGTTATGTAGGCTTTCTGATCCGCACTATTTATCACGGTTTTGGTGTGTCTTTCTGTGCATTTTTTTGCATTTTTTTGTTGCGGATTATCATTCGGATTTTATGTTTATGTAAACAACCCATTGAAGTTTATGGGGAAAACCACCTGAAAATGCTGAATCGCAATTGACATGCTAAGGTTCCTAAAATCTGCACAACAAGTGCAACTATAGGCTAGTAAGCCTGACATCAATAGTGGGGAAATTAAAGGAAACCATACCATGGTCTTGTTACCAGTGGGGTACCTCAGGGATCTGTTCTGGGACCCATATTGTTTAATATCTTTATCAGCGAAATTGCAGAAGGCCTCGATGGTAAGGTGTGTCTTTTTGCTGTTGACACAAAGATTTGTAACAGGGTTGATGTTCCTAGAGAGATACACCAAATGGAAAAGGACTTAGGAAAACTAGAGGAATGGTCAAAAATCTGGCAACTAAAATTTAATGTTGATAAGTGCAAGATAATGCACCTGGAGTGTAAAAACCCAAGAGCAGAATATAAAATCAGTGATACAGTCCTAACCTCAGTATCTGAGGAAAGGGATTTAGGGGTCATTATTTCAGAAGACTTAAAGGTAGGCAGACAATGTCATAGAGCAGCAGGAAATGCTAGCAGAATGCTTGGGTGTATAGGGAGAGGCATTACCAGTAGAAAGAGGGAGGTGCTCATGCCGCTCTACAGAGCACTAGTGAGACCTCATTTGGAGTATTGTGCTCAGTACTGGAGACCATATCTCCAGAAGGATATTGATACTTTGGAGAGAGTTCAGAGAAGAGCTACTAAACTGGTACATGGATTGCAGGATAAAACTTACCAGGAAAGATTAAAGGACCTTAACATGTATAGCTTGGAAGAAAGACGAGGCAGAGGGGATATGATAGAAACTTTTAAATACATAAAGGGAATCAACAAGGTAAAACAGGAGACAATATTCAAAAGAAGAAAAACTGCTACAAGAGGACATAGTTTTAAATTAGAGGGGCAAAGGTTTAAAAGTAATATCAGGAAGTATTAACTTTTTGAGAGAGTAGTGGATGCATGGAATAGCCTTCCTGCAGAAGTGGTAGCTGCAAATACAGTGGAGGCGTTTAAGCATGCATGGGATAGGCATAAGGCTATCCTTCATATAAGATAGGGCCAGGGACTATTCATAGTATTCAGTATATTGGGCAGACTAGATGGGCCAAATGGTTCTTATCTGCCGACACATTCTATGTCTAGATAAAAATCAATGATGCTGAACACTGACATGTGAATGGGGCCTCACTAGGAAGAATAAAACAATCCTGCATCCATAAGAACCAGACCGCTTCTATCCTGTATCTGATTCCTTAAGTTGTCCGCTCTTCTCTTTTAGAAAGATTACTTTAAGCAGTATGAAGTGGGTCTGCAGAACTTGTGCAACTCATACCAGAGCCGTGCTGACCTTCGTGCGAAAACCTGTGAAGAGATGCAGCGCACTGCAGAAAAGAAATGCAAAGAAAGTGAAGAAAAGCTGCAGAAATTAAGGACCAACATTGTGTCGCTGTTACAGAAAGTACAAGAGGTGAGGTCTGGTGTTTTGTAAGGAATTGTTTTCTTTTGTGGATTTTGAGAGCTTTATTTTCTTTGAAAATGGTCTTTCAGCATCAAGAGATTTTCTGGTTGGTAAAGGCCATATTCAGATACTCAGGGAATTCTGGGTCAATTGAGGAGTTTCTCTGATTTAAGACCTTCATCTACTAGTTGATCAGAGTCTGATCCTCAGTCTGGAAGGCCCAGCATGTCTGTACATGGACTGATTATGATGAGAGCTGTATAATGCTTTATTTTTCCTGCAGTGGTACTACAGGGATATTAAACATTTGCTGACACATTCCCCCAGATTTCAACCGATTGTTGGGTTTCTCTCCCTACATTTTGTCTCATGGTGGGGTAGACCTTGCTTACAATAAGGATTGTTAATTATGCACAACTACCTTAATGGGGTTATCTCGACACTCATATTTATTTTTAAATTATTAATAAATTGAGAGATGACCCACCCAAAAATGATGTTTTTAATTTTATTTTTTTTAACATGTTTGCATTGAGACAATAGCAGGGTTGTACAGGAATAACAAAATTGCCATACAATTGGCAGATACAAAATGTACGTATATTATGAACATGATGGTCACTTCATAGCGCTCCATTGACTTCAGTAGTAGTTCTGAAAATAGTTGAGTGCTCTGAGTCACAGGGCTCAGCTATTTTCGGAAGAGCTATTGAAGTGAATGGAAAGAACTGCACACGTGTGACCAACTCTCCTTTTCTGACCTGGTGCAATGGGGCTCAGTTCTGCTGAGTTCTCAGCTCTTACTTTACCCTATCCAGTGTACGGAGATTTCCTGTGTTGTACTATGTAACTTTTTTAAAATTAAATATTGCCGAGGAACTGTCCAGCACTTCCTGATCAAAGAAGGCCAGGGTGACCTCCTGCTACCACGTAACTGCTTACAGGTCCTTCAGTCATACCTGGTGAAGTGCATTGTCAGACGTCTGCTGACTGCATTAGCCCCTTTCCCCATGTACAATAACCACCAGTGCCACTATAAATATGTCCTTAGAGACTGCCCTGATGAAACTGGCAGGCAATGTATCTAGCATTCATGGTAAAGATGTTCCGTCTTGTGGGTAGTGGTAAGCTGTGGGGGAGAAACTGAAATGACAGTCGTGTGGGTAAGTTGCTTCACTGATGTCAATACAAATATTTCTATTTCTTTTTAGCTCACCGGACAACCCTTTTTAAGTAGCAGCAGTGTGTACGTGAGGCCACATGACAAGGCAAACTGCATGTAGAGGAAGCTAGCTGCTTAATTATGTATTCTAAGAGGGCTGGACCCTAATGAATATTTATGAGCAGCCATTTTAATTAAGATACATAGATGAAATTCAGGAAGATCACAATGTAAGTTATATGAAAAGAATAACCCTCGCCTAGAATATATTTGATATACACAGTGATCAATTTGATCACAAAATATCCCACTGGGGAGTCTCTCAAATATAAGTTAAAACTTAACCTTTATTTAAAAAAAATGTTAAAATAAATAAATGCCCAAAAATAACAACCAATATAGGGGAAAGCTGACCGCTGACTAATATTGACAGATTGTGCTTGTATACTAAACAGCCTCATAAAACTGTCCGTCATAATAAAACAACCGTTATGAATGGATCCGGTTGTATTGTCTTTAGCCAAGACTGTTGTGTCAGAAAACGTATCTGTCCCCATTGACTGACATTGTGAGTAATGACGGATCCGACTTGCTCCACACCACATTGCGGACAGAAAAACGCTACTTGCAGCGTTATTCTGTGCATGATGGGGGCTCCGTTTCGTTCACTTCAGTTTTGTCCCCATTGACAATAAATGGGGACAAAAGAGAAGCGTTTTCCCCCGCTATTGAGATCCTATGACTGATCTCAATAGCAGAAAGGGAAAGCGCAAGTGTGAAAGTAGTCTTACTCAGCTGATAGTTTTAACTCCCCCTTCCCCTATATTGGTTGTTATTTTTGGGCATTTATTTATTTTATAATTTTTTGGAAATAAAGGTTAAGTTTTAACTTATATTTGAGAGGATCCCCAGTGGGATATTTTGTGATCAAACTGATCACTGTGTATATCATAATTGGATATCCCTAGGATTCCTTTCTTGGGGTTGAAAATAGATGTTGCTAGAATATGTTTATGATCGGTCCCAACTCGTAGAAACAGAGCATTTGGTTTTCCAGCTTCAGAGAGCAATGTAGAAAATGAATTGTCTCATTACAAATGTCAGTTTGCAAAATTCTTGATTTCTTTCTAGGATATTGATATAAATACGGATGATGAGTTGGACGCTTATATTGAGGATCTTATTGCAAGAGGAGACTGAATTATTCTACACAACTTGCTCTACTTTCTGATGGATAGAAGTTGATTCACCAAGGGGGGAAGCCAGTATACGTCTCAAGTCAATGTTTTCTTGTAAAATGTTTCCATCGTTTTTACTTAACAGGCATGTGCTTTTCTGAAAGTTTTAAAAATTGTAGTTCTTGAACCCTTGTTTATAAATATTTATTTTTTATTGGAAACCGAAACACCCGAGCCTGGGTGATTTATTAAAAAAGGTCCATCCGACTTGTCGTTTGTCTCTTTTATAATGTACAGTATGACTTGGCACATAATCTGACACATTTACAAACTTCTATAAAAAAGTTAAATGCTAAAATGTATAGATTGAACTGAGACAGAGTAAAGTTTTACATTACCACTATGTGCTATGTATTTAATCGTTGTGTAATTAACGCTTACATGAGAGGGTAAGTGACCTAATATTGCAGTTTGTAGAATAGAGAGCGAGTGTATTAAATAGTGTAGTCAATCGTTTCTAGGTTGTGAGACACCAAAAAAGGCAGGTAGAGTGACAGTATTTTCGAGTTCATCCCTCATGACAGCACAACAGGAGGATGCTCCCCTTTGACCTTCTTGGGACAGGAAACAGAGAGGTTAAAAAGGTCCCTCCCACCTTCATTCACCAGTGTTCTTCCGGTCTTCTTCTTGGAAGGACGCAGAGAGGTTCCCTGCTCTGGGGTTGAAGAGACTCTACAAGAACTTAAGGCTGGCACTAGGATCGGGGGGTGTTGGGCCTCCCCTTCCAGGTCTCGAATAGCCTTGCTAAAACCTGTTGAGGTAGAGGTCCCTTAGCAGCCCAGAACCCACCTGGCGGTGCATGGCTTGCTGCATGACTCTGTGGAGTCTGAGCCTATAAGTGGGTTCTCTGATGACCTGCGTTCGATCGTTGGGTTCATCCATATCCTTCCTACCCTATAAATGGTACCTCTTATGCGGAGTAATGTAGCTGGTGGTTACCTCACTATAGAAGGCTATGGGTTTATGGAGCTTAGATCCGCTGTTCCTTAACCATGCCTCTGTGCATGTGGAGTTCAGCAGGGTCACACTTCAGTGCGCCTGAAAAAGTCAGCAGCTGGAATGGGGTCTTTTCTCCTCTACTTACCAACGCTCTGTATGCAGGTGTTGGCAGAAGCTGCGTGACAATATTGGTGCTTGCTTTGGCAGCACATACTCCAAGATTGGTAAGTAAACCAGGCAAACTACTTGTCAGGTAAGTAAACCAGACATGTGTTTAACCAGCTGGATTGCCTCAACAGTTCTAATTACTTTCACTCATTAAGGACCCATGACGTACATGTATGTCATCTCTGGACGTGACTTAAGGACCAGATAAGTACATGTACGTCATTGTGATCGGGACGGGTGCAGGAGCTGCGCCCACCCGATCAGCGGCAGGGGTCTGGCAGATACTGATAGCCGGACCCCTGCTGTATGTGCCGGCATCAGTGAAATCACCGATGCTGGCGCATTAACCCCTGCACGGATGTGCGGGGTGGCCATCTGGTCCCAGCGCTGCTGTGACGGGGACCCGATGGCAGGGAAGGCAACCTGATGCTGCCTTCCGGGAGAGCCTGTGAGATCCAGCTGTCGGGTATATAAAGCAAATGCTTTATATAAATATTTTTAAAAAATTATCGGGTCAAAAGAAAAATTATGCAAACTATATTGACCCGTTAGATGGACATAAACATCTCAAAGAGTTCAATCAAGAACCTGATTATTTTGTGCAATCAGTAAAACAGGGTACAAGCGTCTATGCAAAAATATAAATGGTTTATTATACAATAGGTTAAAATACAAACGAAAATGAATCAACATAAATTTCAATAATATACAATGATATGCAGTACCCAGAATTCACCACTATATGATACCAACAAAACACTACTCAACCAACACAAGAATATGATGCAATACAGCTTTAAATCTGTGAGAGATATACAATCAATGGATTATGCGGAAAACTCAATCAAGAAGATGACAGATACGAGCCCTTGCTCCGCCCAAAAATGATGACCAATCTTTCAGATAATGGTAGTATTGCAACAAAACGTATAAATTATTGGCTTGATATCAAACTATGGAATACAAAGATTCCCAACAAAGAGTTTCTCCAATATTATCCCCTTTTTTCAGTTATATGCATCGTAACTGAAATCAGAGAAAATACTGATGTAGCAACTAACGTTACACGTCCGCAAGTGAGCGGGTATCTGGCTAAGTATCAAGCCAATTAATTTAGATCAATACTACATAAGAACAGAACATACATTACCCAAGGGTCAAGTGATGTGCAGAGTCTTGGGGCAGCCAGTTCTCGAGAGTTTTTCCCGATAATCCAAATGATTCCCCAGAGATCTATAATCCAAATGTTTGTTTCTCTTTTTTTTTTTTTTTCTCCCTCCCTTTTAACTGGTTTCTTAACCCAAAACTTATCAGATGAACACGCCCTCCGAGTTTGGAACTTACCAATCATTGTTGGAGGGGTGTGTGCATTGATAAGGAGCATGGCGTCATAATACTACCCAGAATGCAATTTTGCTACTGATGTAGTATTAACCGCTTATACCTAGATGGCACTGTTGTATAAGCAATATGCATCATACCATTAAGGGTTAACTCATACATGCCTAATATTTTCACTACTTCACACCTCTGACATCTGGGGCCTTGTCTCAGGGCTGAGGGACAAACTTTGATACATGAATATATACTTTGAGGAACATCTAGACCATTCTCACACTGTGGAATTCATGTTCAGATAGGAAAAACAATGAAGCCTCAGAATCGGCAGGTGCGGTGTATCTTCCAACTTTCTAAATGTATAATATATTGTTACAATAACACTAGTTTTGAACAGTACAGTAATCTTCTCATGGACTTACTTCGGCCTACATGAAAATCCATACAAAACAGTGAATATAAATCAACATTGCTCTTAAAGGCAATGAATACTTATTATAACTAAAATAAGTAAGTATAACTGTTTAAACTTATGAAAAAGCACAACAAAATCCCCCTTCATTACAATGTAATCCAATAGAGAAGTTGGGTTATATTGGAATGTCACAAAGGGCTTTTCATTCAGAGTCTTCAGAGACATTAGTTCTTGTTTAAACTGTTCGTGACTCTCATGAAGAACTATTGAATGAGCCAATAACTTTGAGTGTAAGTCGGCGGTAACGACAGTATCCTCTGCAACGGAATATAAATCCGATAAATGTTTCTTCTGATTCTCCAACTCTGCATGAATACTCATTAGGTTCCTTTTCAGTGAACCGATCTCAAGTTCCAATGTCTTAACGGAGATGGAATTAACAGCTGATACACCGGTGGCAATGACAGTGCCCACTACGGCAAAGATTATGGCGGCTGTAATTGCAGAAATGAACCACTTTGGTCGTCGACTTGTTGAAAACTGTTCGCTGGTCATGGTTTTCCTTGTCTGTTCCAGGATCTGTGTAACTCTTTCTTGGGAATAGCCGGTGTGCATTTGATACCAAATCTTTATCTCCGGAGACGAAATCTCAGAAATGTTGAACTGTCTCTCGACGAAGACACGTGGGTCCAAACTGACGTAGATCTTTTGGGATAGAATCCTCTTATTCGTCAAGATGAATCCCGTGGTATCCTGTAGCATGATCCCAGATGAAGGGCCTGGTACAGCAATCGGCTCGGCCTGGAACTCCTTCCCCAAGATCAGGACGATGTAGATAACGGCAACAACCCTCCGTGCCATTTTGCACCTATAATATATTGTATGACAAATATAAGTACATACATCTTCCACTTTTTATCACTCCTGCAAGAAAAGAGTTAATACTACCATACATCTTTGATTTGGCATCGTTTCTTTTCTTGGACAGAGCAAGTTCTCGATACAAAAGTGAGTCAAGAGATAATTAGTTACAGAGGAAAATACATGAGGATAGGTTAGTTCATTTGTATGTTCATACTATACCAATCCTGGGTTTCCGTCTTTAGCTGGAACCTTGTTATCTCTTTACTCTTCATCATCCGGCAATCCTTCCATTTGGCGAAGTTGTGACCTAGGATGACAAACACGTAATTGATTAATGTGCACCCATTTCTCTATAAATTCATCCCCCTTAGGAATTTTGATCTTGTAGACCACAGGTGACAATTTGTCAGTGACGACATAGGGTCCCTTCCAGGAAGGCAGGAACTTCCTTTCCTTCACCTGATCCCGGGCGAAGTTATAGAGATAAACCTGATCGGAAATTTGGTACTCCTTTTGAGTAGTCTTCAGATCATAGTAGGTTTTGGCGCTTACTGCTGCTTTCTCCAGATTCTTCTGGGCAAATGCAAAAGCATGTTGAAGGTGCTTACGTAGATTCTCTATGTACTGATGGGCTGTTGAAGCATTTATCAAATTTTGGTCTGTTGTCCGGTAGAGTAAATGCTGGGGTAACACCATCTTCCTTCCTGTGATCATTTCGAAGGGAGAAAGTTTGGTTGCTGTGCTTGGAGTGGCTCTGATGGCCATGAGAACCAGAGGCAACTTTACATCCCAGTCCTTACCGGATTCATTGACAAATTTCTTTAGAATGTTGACAATTGTTTGGTTGTAGCGTTCCACTCCACCACTAGAGGCTGGCCGGTAAGCTATATGTAGCTTCCTTTTTACTCCCAGTATCTCCCACGTTTTTGTCATCACCTCACTAGTGAAATGACTTCCGCGATCGGACTCGATGCGTTGGGGAAGACCGAACCTGGAAAACACGTGGTTAATGAGTAGAGACGCACACATACTTGAACTGCAAGTCTTGCAAGGCAAACATTCTACCCATTTTGTGAATAGACAAGTCACGGTTAACATATATCTGTTGCCTTTTGATGAAGTTGTTACTGGTCCAATAAAGTCAATCTGGATATCTGACCATGGCATGGACATCCCCCTTTTCATCAGCGGTGCCCGATGAGTGGGTGCTTGCGGCTGGAATTGAGGGCATATTAAACATCCTTGACAATATGTGCGAACGTCTTGCAACATATGAGGCCAATAAGCGTAATCCCGTAATAATTCATACGTTAACTTCTCACCTCGATGACCAGCCGTTGGGGCGTCATGGGCGTGTTGTACCATCAAACCTCGGTATGCTGTGGGTACTACCCATTGTGAGATACCATTCTTTGAGGTTCTTACCAACAATCCATCCTGTAACGAGAATTGGGACTTACCCTTCATCAAAATTCGTAACTCTTCTTTGCCTGCACAGTCTTCCATAGTGATGGGACAATTCTGTGGATCTTCAATGTGGTTGTAAAACATACCGATAACTGGATCCCCCTTTTGACTCGCGATAAGGTCCTCACTTGGGGAATCTTGGCTCCATTGGGCCACATTGGCTTCGGTTTCCTTTTGGGCCTGTCTTCTTGTCATTGCATCCACTTGAATAGTTCCCATGAGGTCATCCACGTCCAAAACTTCTCCATTAATGGCTGCTTGTTTAGCGAGGGAATCTGCCAAATCATTCCCCTCCTTATCCATACCTGGAGATTTTGAGTGACCTCTTACCTTTTTCCAATAAATGGTGAGATCATGGGTGGTAACCATCGCGTCGATCTTACAGAACATTTTACCATGCTTGACAGGCTTATTGTTACTTCTTGCCATATTAGACCTTTTCCATCCAGGGAAGTACTCCACGAAGCTACTGTGAACATAATTAGAATCTGTGATTATAACAAACTCTTTAAGACCAGAATCAATAGCCATTTGTATAGCTTTATACACAGCGGTGAGCTCCGCGAACTGGCTACTTTTGGGACCAATTTTATATCCGATGGACATGTCTGGGAATGTGTTATTCCATACGATTCCGATACCTGCAACCAATGTGCGCTCAGTTCCTATATCGGTATGGAAAGAACAGCCGTCAACATATACACATGGTAAGGATTTGCAGTATTCCTCTTCATAAGACTTATATGGAGATGAAGATTGCTCTTCCAGGAAATCATTTTGTGGTAATTCACCTTCATGTCCTGAATTGGAACAATCATGCAGTTCGGCTAATCCTTGAGCAACTGGATTCTTATTATTTTGTTTGTACCTGATTTCCAATGGCCATCCCATTAAGGACATTGTCCAGGCGGTTATCCTGCTGTTTGATAAATTCCCATCCTTGATTCTATCACTCTGCAAATATTGCAGGGGTTGGTGTGCGGTTTCCACAATGATCTTTTCGCCCTGGATAAAACTCCTGAAATATTGCAAAGCCCACACAGTTGACAGTAATGCTTTTTCACAGTCATTGAACTTTACCTCAACCGGTGATAAGGACTTGCTGGCATAGGCAATGATCTTGTTTAGGTTGTCCTGTTTTTGGAAAAGGACTGCACTCACGCTTTTGTTGGTGAAGCCTGTTTCAATGTAAAAGGGTTTTCCACCTTCTGGATAGGCAAGGCATGGGGCCTGGATAAGTCTGGTTTTGAGCTCATTCACAGCTTGCTCGTGACGTTCACTCCATTCCCATTCTACTCCTTTCTTCAGCAACTGCAAAAGAGGTTTTGTAATCTCGGCATAGTTATCTATGAACTTACGTGAATAGTTCATCATGCCCAGGAAGGATCTCAACTCCTTGGTATTTGTAGGTGACTTTGTGTTGATCACTGCTTCCACTTTCTTCTTCTGTGGGTTAATTCCATCGGCAGTGATTTCGTGACCTAAAAAATTGACTTTGGTACGACACCATTGAGCCTTCTGTAAAGAAAGTTTTACACCAGCGTTTCTTAGTTGGGTTAGTACATGCCTCAGTTCCGCAATATGCTCCTCAAAAGTTGTACTTTTGATTAGGATGTCATCCACATAGGATAAGGTACCTCGTTCAGTGGCATCAGGCATTGCCTTATGCATGAACACAGCAAACTCATGACCCGCATTTATGTACCCGAAAGGTAATCGGGTCCATGCATATTGTTGCTTTCCAAATGTAAAGGCCAGTTTGTATTGATCCCTCTCATCCACTTTAATTGTCCAATATCCTTGCGCACAATCCAGAGCAGTGAAAATTTTGGATCCCTGTATTTGCGCTAAACTCTGGTCAATATATGGTACGGGCCATCCGGACATGTATACACGTTTGTTTAACTGCCTTAGGTCCGAACAGAGCCGGAATTGACCATTGGGTTTGAGAATCCCAAGCACAGGATGGTTGAAGGAGCTGTGCACTGGACGGATGATCCCCCGCTTCTCCAAGTTTTTGACGATTTCCGATAGCGACTCATATGCCGCCAGCGGAAGTCGGTACTGTTTAACATATACAGGGGGTGCATTGGGATCCGTTTGGATTCTTGCAACGTGTAGGTTAGTTTCCCCACAGTCGTAAGAATCCTTAGCAAACATGTCCTGGAATTCGGCGAAGAGCCCCTTTAGCTGTTGACGCTCCGACTCCTCAGAACATGCATCAGCCACAGAGATTTGCTCTTCCACCCGTTCCTGAAATTCTGGAAAGATTTCAGGTTGACTTAACTCGTAAGCTTCTTCAAGCTCACTAGTTAAATCATTGTGAGTATTGCGTACCTTATCCTTTCCTGGTTGGCATGACTCGTACTCCTTCTCATCAATCTCATGGTTGAAAATCAATGATGATTCTTCAATGTGGCATGTACCTTCTTCAGAGCTGAAAGGATAAACAGAGTGGATATTAAATAACCCCTCAGGTGTTGAGGAAAATTGTTGCCCCACTACCTGTTCTTCTGTCAGGTATTCATCAGGAATCAGTCCAATAACATCATTTTGGAAACCAAAAGTGTAATACTCCGAATCCATAGCCAGACCAATGATAGTGTCTTTTTGCAGAGATATACTATGGGGAGCCATGTTATGAATTACCATATGCAATGGATCCTGATGGATGTTTATCATGGGAGTTGGCTTTACCTTCAGGCCGAGTTGCTGCATCCGGTTGGACAAACAGATCAAAGCATCTGCATTCTTCAGTCTTTGTCCCTTCTTTATTTGAATGGGAAGAAGAAATGGTTTACATCCTTCAGGGATTTTAACCTCGTCTGCAACCATGATACTCACGGCATAGGGCATCTGTTGTCCCCATCTCAAGGCTTGCTCCTCATCCTGGAATCCCTCCGGGTTCCCAGGTAATCTGGACCATAGAGTATTGTTGACCAGATCAATCTGCATGGCAAATCGGTGTAGAAGGTCATTACCTATGTACAGCTGGTACCGTGGTTCATTCAACACAATGAATAAATGTTCTGTGGTTTTATCTCCTATGGAAATAGACAAAAGACATCTTGCAAACACATTATGACTCTGGGAATCTCCATCCAGATCATGAACCCATTGATCCTGTGGAGAGGAAACTTTAATCATTTTAGGATTAGCGATCTGTTTCAACAGACTAAGGCTCATGTAACTGGCTTCGGATTTCAGATCCATCTTGGCGTATTTCACCCGGGCCATATTGTTCACCTGTACGGGAATCAATAAGTTATCATTAACCTTCTCAATCCGTACCATGGATTGAGTATGCCTAGTCAGGTCCGCGACTTCGTAACTTCTCCCTTTAAGAGAAATAGTTAATGCATCCCCATCCAGGGTTACCTTTTCAATTCTGTCCTTCTGGATGGTTATGGTATGTGCGGCACCGCTGACGGCTTCCTCGGGCTTACCATTTTTCAGGATCGTGACATCCGGTGTTTGATTGTTCCTAAAATGAACTTCAACAGAGTTAAACCTTTCCTCAATCACATGACAATTACGTTGGGATTGTGCATTGCAAGAGTACTCATAGGCAATGGGTGCCTTCACCTGAGTCCAGACGGCTTCATTGATGAAGTCTACTATGGAACTCAATCTTCTCAGGAGGTCAATTCCTATGATCAGCCGATCATAGGGAAGGTCCACGATCAGAGTGGGATGTCTAATTATCTTCTTACCAATTTTGAATTTTAACCATGATGTACCTTTTACCTGCAAAGCTTCTCCGCCGACACTTATCAAAGAGCCATCAAACGATTTCAGTTTCGGCTTTTTTGCTGTCACCCCCAATACCTGTTGGAAATGACTATATGACAATATAGTGGCTTGTGATCCTGTGTCAAGTAAACCCCTGATTGGTCCGATAAGTTCATCTTGGAGATAGGAATCAAGAAAATATCGGCCTTCTATCTGAAACAAATCACATAAAAAATTAGGGTGATCACTTATTTGACATTTGTTAAGGATTTGACCTTTCTGCAGCGTCGCGACCTCTGATGAATTCTTGGAATTCCTGCTGCTCGCGGTGGCAGCAGCAGCAGCCCCCACCTTCGGAGAACACTGGATCACATCACAGCTTACAGGCGGCAGCTCACAGGTGGACGCTGAGATGATAGGATCACTCACTGGAGAAGACACATTAGTGCAGGAATCATCATGATTAGACTGTAATATAGACAACATGTTAGACATCTCCTCCTTGGCCTCAATTTTAGGGACAGGAACACTGCAAGGCAAAGTAGGATTAGAAATCACATCAGATTCTTTTACAACTATCTCAGTAGCCTTGCACCGGCCTGGGCTCTGACCCTGCCCTGCCTGCATTATGGGGCTGAGCTGGGTCCTGCAGTTGCCCCTAAAAAAGACTCAGGCTGTTTTCCAGTTGACACCTGGGACATTTTAATAACGATCTCCTGTAATTTGGCCACTTGATCTGTCAACTGATCCAAACGATTGTTTGGTTTGCGCACAGTTTGGACCTCTGGTGTGCCCTTATTAGAAGGGGGTGACCGACTTCTAGGTGAGGTAGGGGATTCAGGCCTATTTTCCTTCTGTTGTCTGGGCCTGTTGTTCCAGCGCCTGTATCCCCCTTGGGGACCCCTATTGTAATATCGGGGACGGTAGTTAAACCTGCCAGCACTGGAGTTATCCCCCTCTGGCCCATTGGGGCTCTGAGGTCTTGTTTGCTTGGGTCCTAACTGTTGTCGCTGTGTTTGTTGGACAGGTCCTGTAGACTGAGGGTACTTACGTGGCTGCGTTTCAAATTTGAAGCTAGGGTTTACCTTAGCTTCTGCTATGCTTTGTTCTGGGGACTTTTTATATCTCCTCTCACCTGTAGCATGGCATTCACTGATGTTATACAGTGAGGTGGCAGCCGTCACCAACCTGTCCAAGGGAGCTTTGAGATCAAGGTCTCTGGCCAAGCTAAGTTTAATTTGCATGGGCATTGCATCATAAAACAACTGTTTGAACTCCTCAGACTCCCAGTTTGGGGATCTATACGCCAACCCATAGGTATTTTTAAGGATGGGGAGGAATTCCCGGGGACTCTGATTGGGTCTACATGTGAGTTTATAGATATCACGTTTTGCAGCAGTCACAGTACGGTAAGGTCCAAATTCTAATTTGACCTCATGCAAAACATCCTGCCAATCCTGAATTCCCCTCTCCCTAAATGAAATAAAGTAGTGGCGATATTTACCATCAAATGCCCATGGTAGGAACCTGATCCTGTCCGCATCAGAATACAATTTTAAAGAATCCATGGTGGACTGGTACAGTTCTAAGTGATTGGCAATTTCAGGAGAACCCTTTTTAGAGAATTTGGGCACAGTGACATTTAGAAACTTAATGATACTCGAGGAGTTCTGATCCTTTTCTGAACACTGGGTATTTTTCTTTCTAGAGACCACCTCAGCATATGTTGGTCGTCTGAAACTCTCATCCCCCTGATGGGCAATCTTATGCCTGCGTGGTAGGGAATGGATCACACGCTTTCCCACATCACTGTCACAATCACTCCTGCTCCGCTCACTTCCATCAGACCCACTTGGCACAGGTGACTTAACCCTAACATTCCTCTCTAGAAGAGGACGTGGAGGGGCACTTCTGCGGCCTTTTGCGTCGCTAGCGCCTAGTAAGGCGGTTACAGCTTGACACGCCTGACTGAAATGGGTTAAGACCTCCTGTGTAATCATGCCATCACCCTCAGGGGGCTTAAGGTCTCGGATGGATTGCGCTTTAAGAGCATGTGATGATGACATATCTACATTTTGGGGTGTGAGAATTGGAGGGTCTGGATATCCCTCATGATCAGACATATCACCTTGAACATCAGCTACAGTTTGGCTTAGTTCATTTGTTTGCTGCAGACTGCTATAACGGATGTGCAGCTCCTCTGCCTCACTTTTTAATTTGTGATAGGCAGCATGGCTGTGATCGAGCTCACATTTTAAGTCCTCGATCGATGCATTTGCAGATTCTAATCTTTCTTCCATATGGGATATATATGCTTTCATTTTCGTTATATGCATATGTCTACTCTCTGAGAAAATGCTGACCTCTAATAATGCATACAAAATTGATGGCAACATCTTTAAGAGGTGTTGGTTTTTACCTGCGGTATTTCTAAGCACATCAAGATAAGTTAGTTGTCTCCTGACTGTGCCAAGTGGCGTCCATACATCCACACATTCTCTCTTGGCTTCTGCCTGCAACTCACTTATCCATGCAGCCACATCATGATCCAAATCTAAATGTGAATTTACATATTCAACAACGTTATGGATTAACTGCTCCGGGCTGGATGGACAATCTCCTGTTGCAACATCACAACCGGCTTCACTACCGGCTGCACTCATTTTCTTACAATAAAGTTATACACAGATCTATGAATAATCTGGTTAGCCAAGAAACGTATGGAACGGTTTACTATTTGCACAAATAATCAAAGAATTAACTCGATCTCGCTGGGGCCTCCATTTTATGTCGGGTATATAAAGCAAATGCTTTATATAAATATTTTTAAAAAATTATCGGGTCAAAAGAAAAATTATGCAAACTATATTGACCCGTTAGATGGACATAAACATCTCAAAGAGTTCAATCAAGAACCTGATTATTTTGTGCAATCAGTAAAACAGGGTACAAGCGTCTATGCAAAAATATAAATGGTTTATTATACAATAGGTTAAAATACAAACGAAAATGAATCAACATAAATTTCAATAATATACAATGATATGCAGTACCCAGAATTCACCACTATATGATACCAACAAAACACTACTCAACCAACACAAGAATATGATGCAATACAGCTTTAAATCTGTGAGAGATATACAATCAATGGATTATGCGGAAAACTCAATCAAGAAGATGACAGATACGAGCCCTTGCTCCGCCCAAAAATGATGACCAATCTTTCAGATAATGGTAGTATTGCAACAAAACGTATAAATTATTGGCTTGATATCAAACTATGGAATACAAAGATTCCCAACAAAGAGTTTCTCCAATATTATCCCCTTTTTTCAGTTATATGCATCGTAACTGAAATCAGAGAAAATACTGATGTAGCAACTAACGTTACACGTCCGCAAGTGAGCGGGTATCTGGCTAAGTATCAAGCCAATTAATTTAGATCAATACTACATAAGAACAGAACATACATTACCCAAGGGTCAAGTGATGTGCAGAGTCTTGGGGCAGCCAGTTCTCGAGAGTTTTTCCCGATAATCCAAATGATTCCCCAGAGATCTATAATCCAAATGTTTGTTTCTCTTTTTTTTTTTTTTCTCCCTCCCTTTTAACTGGTTTCTTAACCCAAAACTTATCAGATGAACACGCCCTCCGAGTTTGGAACTTACCAATCATTGTTGGAGGGGTGTGTGCATTGATAAGGAGCATGGCGTCATAATACTACCCAGAATGCAATTTTGCTACTGATGTAGTATTAACCGCTTATACCTAGATGGCACTGTTGTATAAGCAATATGCATCATACCATTAAGGGTTAACTCATACATGCCTAATATTTTCACTACTTCACACCTCTGACATCTGGGGCCTTGTCTCAGGGCTGAGGGACAAACTTTGATACATGAATATATACTTTGAGGAACATCTAGACCATTCTCACACTGTGGAATTCATGTTCAGATAGGAAAAACAATGAAGCCTCAGAATCGGCAGGTGCGGTGTATCTTCCAACTTTCTAAATGTATAATATATTGTTACAATAACACTAGTTTTGAACAGTACAGTAATCTTCTCATGGACTTACTTCGGCCTACATGAAAATCCATACAAAACAGTGAATATAAATCAACATTGCTCTTAAAGGCAATGAATACTTATTATAACTAAAATAAGTAAGTATAACTGTTTAAACTTATGAAAAAGCACAACACAGCCCCCTGGATCACACAGGCATTAAGGCTGTAAGTGTATTACACTCTTGTAATAAACTTACAGCCAATGCATTACAATACAGAAGTATTGTAAAGGGGACAAAAAATAGCGTTTTCCCCCCAAAAATTCAACGTTTTAAGTAAAATAAAAGCATCCTTTTCCCCAAATAAATGAAAAAAAAGGGGGGGGGGGAGAGAAGACATATTAAGTATTGCGCGTCCGTATCGACCGGCTCTTAAAAAAAAAAATCACATGACCTAACCCATCAGGTGAACATCATCAAAAAAAATAAAAAAATTGTGCTAAATAAACCAGTTTTTTGTCACCTTACATCACTAAAAGTGCAACACCAAGCGATCAAAAAGGAGCATACCTCCGAAAATAGTACCAATCTAACCATTACCTCATCCCACAAAAAATTAGCCCCTACCTAAGACAATCGCCCAAAAAAATGAAAAAAAATATGGCTCTCAGACTATGGAGACACTAAAACATGATTTATTTATTTATTTTTTTAAATGCTGTTGTTGAGTAAAACTTAAATAAATAAAAAAGTATACATATTAGGTATTGCCGCGTCCGTAACAACCTGCTCTATTAAATTCCACATGCTCTTAACCCTCAGGTGAACACCGTATATTCTTTTTTTTTAAACGGTGTCAAAAAAGCTATTTTTTTGTCACCTTAAATCACAAAAAGCATAATACCAAGCGATCAAAAAGTCATATGCACCCTAAAATAGTACCAATCAAACCGTCATCTCATACCGAAAAGAATGAGCCCCTACATAAGACAGTCACCCAAAAAAAAATGGCTTTCAGAATATAGACAGTAAAAAATAATGCTTTATTATGTAAAACTGAAACAAACAACCCAAAAAAGTAGTCATATTTGGTATTGTCGCATCCGTAACAACCTGCTCTATTAAAATACCACATGATCTAACCTGTCAGATGAACATTGTAAGTAACAAAAAATAAAAAGCTAGTTTTTTGTTACCTTGCCTCACAAAAAGTGTAATATAGAGCAACCAAAAATCATATGTATCCTAAAATAGTATAAACAAAACTGCCACCTTATCCCATAGTTTCCAAAATGGGGCCACTTTTTGGAGTTTCTACTTTAGGGGTGCATCAGGGGGTCTTCAATTGTTCTGCCCTGCAAAAACCATATGGCGTTCCTTTCCTTCTGTGCCCTGCCGTGTGCCTGTACAACAGTTTACGATCACATATGGGGTTTTGTTTGGCTGTTAACCCTTTCTTTGTCAGCGGGGGAAAAAATTATTAAAATGGAAAATCTGCCCAAAATTTGAAATTATGAAATTTCTTCTCTATTTTCCATTAATTCTTGTGGAACACCTAAAGGGTTAACAAAGTTTGTAAAAAAAAAAAAAAAATTTACTCAATTTTACCACTGTCATAAAGTACAATATGACGATAAAAGAATCTCAGAAAGGCCTGGATAAGTAAAAGCGTTTCAAAGTTATTACCACATAAAGTGACACATGTCAGATTTGTTAATAATCGCCTAGTCTTTAAGGTGAAAAATGGCAGGGTC
The DNA here is from genome assembly GCF_014858855.1 of Bufo gargarizans. Classification (NCBI taxonomy): domain Eukaryota; kingdom Metazoa; phylum Chordata; class Amphibia; order Anura; family Bufonidae; genus Bufo; species Bufo gargarizans. The sequence goes on along the minus strand of NC_058080.1, from coordinate 506,335,363 downwards.
CTTAAGGGGTTAATTAGGAACCCGTGTGTGGATCTAAATGGGAACTCAAATAATAGTAGCAAATTTTCGGGCTGCAGCCTTAAATCTTTTCATGTCTAGCAACCTGGCTTTAGTTTGTCTGACTTGTTTCCTTTATCTAGGAAAAATTATACTGGGCCTGGCGATCCGCCTCTTGGCTTCTGTGCCCGGGTTGTTGCTTCCATGTCTGTGGCCTGCTGCCTCTGTGCTGGGACTGCTGCCACCTGCTTCTGTACATGGCCTGCTGCGACTTGCCTCTGTGCTTGGCCTGCTGTCACTTGCCTCTGCGTGTGGCCTTTTGCCACCTGCCTCTGCGCGTGGCCTGTTGACTCTTGCTGCCTCCACGCATGGCCTGCTGACACTTGCCGCCTCCGCGCTTGGCCTGCTGACACTATCCGCCTCCGCGCTTGGCCTGCTGACACTTTCTGCCTCCCCGCTTGGCCTGCTGACACTTTCTGCCTCCCCGCTTGGCCTGCTGACACTTGCTGCCTCCGTGCTTGGCCACATGACAGGTTCCCTTTAAGTTAAAGCTAAAAGGGTCCTAAGGTGAAGATCTCAGATAAGGACCCAATGTGACAGAAAGATTAGGGAAAGCCTAGTGGAGATGAGTGGTAGTTCAATCTATGCACTCTACTATCATTAGTTGAGTGGAGTAGCCTACAGTGCCTATTCACGATATACAGCTTAGCGCAAAGCTGTATTTGGAGCCACATTCCTCCTTGGACAATGTGGACAATATTAATAGAAATCGTATGTAATTCAAGGAGTGCAAGACATATATGGGTACCGTCCATGTGATTTATAGGGTATAGTATACTCTTCATCTGGAGATAGTATGGGTCAGTCTGAAATTAAAGGAACATTAGTGTGACCAGAGCTCTGAAATTTAGTAAAGATCCTACCCTGACCCATTATACTGGGAGGCAGCACCATCCTGGCTGGGAATTCGTCTTGTATGGACTATAGTTATCCCTTCTAAGGCAATAAATTGGTATATCTACCTCAAAACAAATTATTTTCAGTAAATGTCAACTTATGCCCAACTCTGTTATTCTATCTATTTGCACCTAAGGGCGCTGATGTCACGAACATTAGGGACCCAGCCTTCATTGCACCTAATACCCATAACCTCAAGTGCACCTCTGTCACCTCTGGGAAGGAGACTCCCCTTACTGCAAGCCAACCCAGGGAGCTACAAAACGGTAATAGAGACTACTTTCCTTTGTCCACATTCACACAGCCGTGCTCACACATATAGCTGCAGCTATGTACGCTGCACAGGTCCTGTAACCTTTTGCCACTCCTAAGTCTGTCTCCTCGCTAGTGCCATTTAAAGATCTTGTGGAACCCTTAAGGCCCCATTCACATGTCCGCAAAAGGGTCCCCACCTGTTCCGCAATTTTGCGGAACGGGTGCGGACCCATTCATTTTCTATGTGCTCTCCGCTTCCGCAGTTGCGGAGCGCGGCCCTGAACTTCCGGTCTGCAGCTCCGCAAAAGATAGAACATGTCCTATTCTTGTCCTCAGCTGCGGACAAGAATAGGCATTTCTATAGGAGGTGCCAGCCGGGTGTGTTGCGGATCTGCAACACCACAGAATGGACCCCAAGACTGCTTCTGACCTTAAAGCTATGCGGGCAGGTGGGTTCTTGGTTGGCCTGGTTTCATCGGGAGGGTTCTTTCTCCTTTCTTCTCCCTTGAGTTCATACCAACACCTCCTGGTACGGGATCCCAAGCTTGTCCTGCACCGGTATGAAGTTAATGGTACAGTTTGGTTACCTCATCGTTGATGTCCATGTCTGCCATGTGCCAGTGCTCTCAGCTTGGTTCTGTTTCTTACATATACCTTGTAGACATTCCAGAGTTATTTGTTTATCATATTATAACAATTAAGCTCTTGGGAATGAACTGCAATGGGGGTCTCCAGTAAATTTTTACTTAGTGTAGTGTTTATACACCAAAAAAAAAGCCTTTAGCTTTGATTACGGCACACATTTGCTGTGACATTGTTTTGATAAGCTTCTGCAAGGTCACAAGATTTATTTCCATCCAGTGTTGCATTAATTTTTACCAAGATCTTGCATTGATGATGATAGAGTTTGACTGCTGCGCAAAGCCTTCTCCAGCACATCCCAAAGATTCTCAATAAGGTTAAGGTCTGGACACTGTGGTGGCCAATCCATGTGTGAAAATGATGTCTCTTGCTTCCTGAGCCACTCTTTCACAATTTGAGCCCGATGAATCCTGGCATTGTCATCTTGGAATATTCCCGTGCCATCAGGGAAGAAAAGATCCGTTGATGGAATAACCTGGTCATTCAGTATGTTCAGGTAGTCAGCTGACCTCGTTCTTGGAGCACATACTGTTGCTGAACCTAGACCTGACCAACTGCAGCAACCCCAGATCATAGCACTGCCCCCACAGGCTTGTACAGTAGGCACTAGGCATGATGGGTGCATCACTTCATCTGCCTCTCTTCTTACCCTGATGCTCCCATCACTCTGGAACAGGGTAAATTTGGACTCATCAGACCACATGACCGTCTTCCATTGCTCCAGAGTCCAATCTTTATGCTCCCTAGCAAATTGAAGCCTTTTTTTTTTTTGGTTTGCCTCACTGATTAGTGGTTTTATTACGGCTACACAGCTGTTCAGTCCCAATCCCTTGAGTTCCCTTCGCATTGTGCGTGTGCAAATGCTCTACAACAGTTCTACTGTTGTTTTTCTTCAATTTGATTTCACCAAACGTTCGCCGATCATGATCATTCTGGATTTTTTTTCCACCACATTTCTTCCTCAAATACGATGGGTCCCCACTATCCTTCCAGTTTTTAATAATGCGTTGGACAGTTCTTAACCCAATTTTAGTAGTTTCTGCAATCTCCTTAGATGTTTTCTCTGCTTGATGCATGCCAATGATTTGACCCTTCTCCAACAGACTAACATCTTTTCCATGACCACGAGATGTGTCTTTCGACATGGTTGTTTAAGAAATGAGAAGCAACTCATTGCACCAGTTGGGGTTAAATAACTCATTGCCAGCTGAAAGATAATCGCCCATGCAGTAATTACGGTATCCAATAAGGCTCATAACTATTTGCTTAGTTAAATCCAGGTAGCAATAAAAAAAATTTAACAGGCAGTGTAATGATATAATATTTTATCTGGTTTTAGAGCAAGTCGCTTTTACGCAATGGCACTTACCATATAGACTAGTCTTAGAGGTAGACGGCATCCTTTTTATGGCCGATGTCTAATAAGACAATTTATTCTTCCTCTAATTAAGTATTTAAGTCTATAAACAGAGGTAGGTCTGTTGATCAGGGATGCAGATAAAGAGACATTTCAGAGATATGACTGGGTTCACAAATTCTGTCATCAAGATTTAGTTTTCTGGCAGAATCAAAAAGTTTGTCTCAGGTTTGTTCCTGATTGTATGAAATTGTATTTTTATCCAATGATAAATATCTGAGATATGTTGCCCTTAGACTTGGTACCCCCCTAAATTATAATTTGGTACGTCTCCTGTTGTGCTGTCATGATGGACAAACTGGAAAATAGTAATTAGACTTACCGGTAATTCGCTCTCCAGAGATTCCCTCATGACAGCACCCGTACAATATTGCGTATAAGATTTTCTGATGATTTTAATGAATCAGTTGCATCCATCCTGGTGTAGTAATCTAGAAAAACACTGGTGGGTGGAGGTGGGAGGGACCTTTTTAACCTCTCTGTTTCCTGTCCCAAGAAGGCCAAAGGGGAACAACCACCTGTTGTGCTGTCATGAGGGAATCTCTGGAAAGTGAATTACCGGTAAGTCTAATTCCTATTATTCGCTCTATTAGATGCATTTGACCATAAGACGCACCTAGGTTTTAGGAGGAAAAAAATAAGGAAAAAAATATTTTTCCTAAGATCTAACCCCAGTCTTATTAGACTTCAGAGCACTCCTCCAATCTTCATCAGACTTCAGATCTGACAAAAAAATAAAACAACTTACCTGTCCTGCTTCGGATGGCAATGCCACTTGGGAGATCCACCACTGTCTTCCAGCTCTGCTGCATTGTGACCTGACGTAGCACAGCGTTGGGTCATACACTGTAGTATGCGCACTATGTCCTGACACTGTACGCTGTCAGGACACAGTACGGCAACCTGGAGAAGACCAGGGAGCAAAGAGTAATATTAGCACTAGCAGAGTTACACTAACCGCTCCCTGGTCCTACTGTACTAATGAATGCTTCCATTTGGAAGCGCTCATCAGTATTCGCTTTATAAAATGCACTACCAATTGTGGGCGAAATCGATCCTTTTTAGCACCAGCATTCAATCTGACACTGGAAATGTATAGGATAACAGGTCTCTTTCACGCGTCCATGATGACATGATAGTCAGTGGTTCATCCATGAAGATGTCTGGGAAGGATTAGTGTTTGGTCCATGTGTCCATTCTACTACTGGTCCATGAAAACCATGGACCAAACACGGATGGCGCCCATGTTGTGTCAGTGGTTTTCACTGAGCCATAGACTATAATGTGCATGAGGGATCTGTAATCACAGACTAAAATAGTGCATTCTTCTGTGGTGTCACCACCGACCCACAGTCCATGGAAAACAATTGATGTGTGAATACATGTATGGAAACGTAAGGTGTCCATGGAGACCACAGATGGCACACATCTGCGATTGACGTGTGAAAGAGACTTGTTTGTAGTCTATTGTTAAGCTGCTACTTAGGGCTGGCTGATATGGCCTATAAATAAAATATAATTTTTTATATTTTTGGTTCTTTTTGCTGAACAAACTAAAAAGATATTACACAATTCAATTAAGTGAAAGTGATCTCACAGCACAAATTTCTGATCATCAGTATATATAAAAAAAATTGCTGTGCATGCAATTATATTATGTAAAAAATTGGGGTGCAATAAAGTAAATGATGTACGGTATATTGTTTTACTGAACCCCCATTCTTTTAAATCAGTGGTGCCCAACCATTTTTTGTCTGAGGGCCGCACTAGACATGGTAAAAAATTTTAGGCCAGAACCAGGTAGCTTTGACAGAAAGAAATGCAAACACTGTGAGGTGGCATGTGTGAGCATTACTACTGTGAAGGGGCAAATATCTGGGCATTTTTTATGTGATGGGGCACATAAGAATCAGAATTTTTGGTGGTGGTGTTTTTAATTTTCCATGTCAATATCTATATTTAGCCCCTTCGCTGGAGCAGTGGGCAAACATGGCGTCTGCTCGCAGTGGGCGCCCATGACCGGAGGGTCTCCGCTGTTTCAAACTGGAGAGACCCGCAGCTAATGACCGTGATCAGCAATAATTAACGCTTTTAGATGCTTTGATCAAGTGTATTCTTAAGAGACCCAGGGTATTGAAGCTGCAATTCTTATTTTGGCCAGCAGGTGACAGACCAACATAACAAATTCGAAATTCTCTCATCATGGCTATATAAGAACCATGATGGTTCAGAATAAAAAAATATGAGTTTTGTAACCTCAGACATGAGCTACAATATATATAAATATATGACTTGAGAAAGGTTCTGTGAGAGAACCGAAACGTTGTTTTTTCTGACATGTGTGAATAAACTGCACATTTTTTTACTTCAAGGAGTGCTGCGGATTTTCTGTTATATATACACATACATATATAAAAATTTAAATCACCCCCCTTTAATAAAAGAATAAAAAAATAAATACATAAATAACAAAAAATATAAACATCATGGCTGTCACCATATCCGAAAACACCCATACTATTAAAATATATTTTTCCAATACAACGAATGGCGTAACGGGAAAAAAGGGTCATAATAAAATTTGATCAAAAACTCACACACACTCCAAATGATATCAATAAAACCTACAGATTGTCCCGCAAAAAGTGAGCCCATGGGTATAACTATAAAAAAGTTATGGGGTGAGAATATGGTGATGTAAAAAAAAAAATTCGCCAAAGTTTTAATTTTGTTTTACACTATTTAGACATAAAAAACTATACATACTGTATGTGGTATCATTGCAATCCTACTGTCCCAGAGAATGAAGAGCACAGGTCGTTTTTGCCATAAAGGGAAAGCCGTAGAAACAAAACCCGTAAAACGGTGGAGGAATTGAATTTTTTTTTCAATTCCACCCCATTTAGAATTTTTTTACAGCTTCTCACAATTTGTACAATTTGTCCCATAAAAAATAGGCCCTCATATGGACATGTGAACGGAAAAAAAAAAGTTATGGCTCAAGGAAGATACGGAAGAAAAATGAAAACACAAAAACAAACTGGCAGGTAAAATTTTTGGTGACACATTTCCTTTAGGGCAAATTCACATGAATGTGGTTTGGTTCTGCATCCGAGATGCATCTTTTGTGGCAGCTCAACCCGATTCATTTGAATGGGGCTGACATGTGCTTAGGCTATCTGACCGCGATGAACATGACTTCACATGGCCACACGGGGCGCGGCAGCCTCTACATATAGCTGATGCGGGGTTCCCGGGAGTCGGACCACCACTGATGAGATATTGATTACACATCCTGAGGATAGATCATCAATATGTAAATCCCAGAATTGAAGCTGCTGAGGCCTGTGTGCCACGAAGTGTGTATGCATGTAAATTTGATTTTGCAATTCTGTAGTATTGTGATTAATTGCTCTTAAAGGGGTACCCTGGGGCTTTACCAAGGTTCTCTCTTTCAACTAATCTGTGGATGAAAGAGTTTCAGCAGTACTTACCCTTCTGCTGCACCATCAATTTCTCGATTCTTAGGCCTCCTGCACACAAACGTATTCGTTCCGTTCCGTACATTGGGGACCGCAATTTGCGGCCCCCAAAGCACGGACGACCTCCGTGCGGCCGCCGGGACAGATCCAGACCCATTCAACTTGCAAAATGAGCAAGTTCTATCTTTCTCGTGAATGGCATTGGGGGACACAGCACCATGGGTATATGTCCAGCTGCCATTGGGAGGCTAACACTAGAAAGAAAAAGCTATACCCTCTGCTCAGACACTAAACTAACCAGTTTTAGTCTAGTGTCCGTAGGAGGCAGACATGACCTGCTCAGTTTTTTTGCAGGTCTTGCTGCTTTTTGTTTTTTTATTTTATTTTTTTCTTCTCTTCTGCAGGTCTCTCCATCGTGGGTATCCACTTTAGTTGCACCCCCTGCGGGCGCGTACTCTGAGTACCTCACCGGTCACCCACCCTTTACTGCATCAGTTTGCCAAAGGGGTGACCCTGCAGTGCCTGAAGACGCTGGACGGTGAGTATCTCCCCTTTCCCTTACTTCCCTGTCCCATGGGGTTTAAGGTTAGCTCCCCTCCTTCGGTCTGGGGGTGGGAGTCCTTATTCGGGGGGCCTGTCCGGTTCCCCTTCCCCTCTGCCTCTCCTGGGGGGAGAAATCTCTCCACATTGGTGGGGCCCTTGTTCCCCCCCTCTTTAATAGGATCATCCTTGGCAACCCCCTGCCTCTCGGGCCCCTGGTGCTCCTTCTCCCGTGCCCTCTTCTACTTTAGTCCCCGGCTTCTGCCAGGGATTAGGCCACAACTTCCCTCCCTGAGCGTCGCTTCTCCCCAGGAGCCCCCCCTCACCTGTTTCTTTCGTTCCGGAGGGCCCCTGGTTTCCCGCGGTTCCTTCTCGCCAACGGTGCTCCTTTCCCGGCCGCGCCATTAATCGAGGCCCCAGCTTTTTCTTCGCCTAAGCCGCATCCTTCCCGCCTCCCCCTCACTTTCCAGGCTTTTTCCTTGGCCCTCCACTTCCCTTGGCTCTTGGGAGGGGTCTCCCTCTCCTCCTATACCAATTCTGCGCGGGCTTTTGATGTGGGCAGTTTTTTCTTACTTTTTTTTAATTTTTTTATTCTTTATCTTGTCAGCACTCCTGAGGGACACTCTCCAGATCTCCCTGCAGCCTTCCTGGCACTCTCCTGCAACTGCTGCAGCAGCAGCTCTTCGGGGTCTCAGCATCTGGGGTCTGGTAGGACAGCCTCTGGCTGGCTGCTTTTCCCTCTTTCAGGCTCCCAATAAGTCCTCATGTCCTCTTCCAGAGAAAACTCCAATCCCCAGCCCCCCTCTGGGGTCACCAGGTATTATATGTGCGCCCGTTGTAATAAAAGATTGCCATGCGGTCAACCTGAGCCTGTTTGTGCGCAGTGCCTTGCCCCCAGACCCCCCCTCAGGATGCCCTGACTGCTGCTTCCCTGTCCCAAGCCATAGAGAACCTTGCCCGACTCTCCCAATCCATGGTTGAGTCGCTAGACCGCTTGCCTGCCCAAATATCAGCCGCCTCGGTCCCTCTCAGGGACTCCTCAGCGGAAGGGGCACGCTCCCGTTCAGACACCAGGTCCCGCAAACGACCTCGGGTTGTCACAACTATGTCCCGCTCCTCCTCAGCATCCTCGGGTCACTCCCAGGACAAGTCTGGGAGTCCTCCCCTGCTGCACCTTCTGCCTCCTCGGGGGACACCTCTCACTCTGTTTCCAGATCGGAGCAGAGCACAGCCCTGTCTGTGGCCATGCAGGATCTCATCAGGGCAGTTAGGGATGCTCTCCATGTGCAGGAAGACCCCTCCTCTTCGGCTCAGGAATCTGTATCTTTCAGTCGTTCCAGGCGCAAAGGAGTGGCATCATCTGGATAGGCGTCTTCAGCCCGCCAAGAGCTCGGATGTCCTCTTTCCCTTTTTCAAGGGGTCCATTACTATGTGGTCTGTCCCTCCTCAGGTACACTCACAAGTGGCCCAACTTGCTAAGGCGGTAGCGGCCTCCTTGTCTGATCCGTTGAACAAGAAGATAGACTCATTGTCCAAGTCTGCATTTGTTGCAGTGGGTTCCGCTATCCGTCCCGCCTTTGCTGCGTCATGGGTGGCTAAGGCCTGTGTGGTATGGGTCAAACATCTTGTTTGGTCCTTACCCCTGGATTCTACTCAGGGAGAGCTCCATCTCCTTGCTTCTTGTCTTCTCCAGGAATACCGGCACCTTTGTGATGCTTCCCTGGAATCGGCAAGCCGCCCTGTTTGGCTTCATGCCTGGGCAGAGGATGCCGCCTCCAAAAAGGCACTCATATCTCTCCCCTTTCTGGGTGGTAGGCTTTTCAGGAAACACTTGAAGGAGCTTATCTCTGAGGCCACGGGTGGGAAAAGTTCTCTCCTGACCTAGAACCGTCCCCGCCGCCACTGTCCCATGTCTGCATCGTGATCTCAGCGCTTTCGCTCCATTCGGGATTACTCTTCCCGTCAGGACAAAACGACTGTTCGGCCTTCCTTCAAGGCCAAGCCCTCCTGGCACGCCCGCCCTAAGCCTTCCAAACCCCAGTCTGCAAAGCATTTATCTGCATGACTGGTTTCCCCCGCTCGAGTTGCCCCCTCGAGTGGGGGGTCGGTTGCTCTCCTTTCAGGAGTAATGGAGCACAAGCATGGACGCAGCCTGGGTTCTGGAGGTTGTGTCCTCCGGATGCAAGATAGAGTTCTCCACCCTTCCCATGGGTTGGTTCTTCCAGTCGTCACCGCCCAGGTCCCCCTCCCGGACGGCCGCTTTTTTTCAGGCCATTCATTCACTTCACGCGCATGGAGTGATTGTTCCCGTCCTGACCTCAAAACGTTTTCAGGAGTTTTACTCTAACCTCTTAATCGTTCCCAAGAAGGACGGTTCCATGCGCCCCATTTTGGAACTGAAGGCGCTCAATTACTTTGTCCGTGACCGCCACTTTCGCATGGAGTCCCTCAGGTCGTTGATTGCTTCCCTTGAGGTGGGCGAGTTTGTCGTCCATCGGCATCCGAGACTCCTACCTGCATGTACCGCTTCGCAGTAGGTTCTCTGCATTTCAATTTGTGGCGTTGCCCTTCGGCCTGGCGTCTGCCCCGAGGGTCTTTACCAAGGTGTTGGCTCCCCTTGTTGCACTTCTCCGTGCCAGGGGAGTTTCCATAATACCGTACCTGGACGATCTTCTGTTGAAGGCTCCGTCCCAGGAGGACAACCTGTCCAGCCTCCACATCACCCTGTCCGTGCTGGCCCAGTTCGGCTGGCTGGTGAATCGCTCCAAGTCCTCCCTTGTTCCCAGCCAGAGGATGGAATTCCTAGGCATGCTCCTCAACACTCGGCTTGGCCGAGTGTTCCTTCCTCAGGACAAGGTAGTGGCTCTACAGTCAGGGGTGGCTCGCTTCGCGAGCTGTCTCCTTTGTCCATCAGGGTGTGCATGCGCATCCTGGGCCGGATGATTGCAGTGTTCGAGGCAGTTCCTTACGCCCAATTCAACACCCGGTCCCTTCAGCTCTCAAACTTGCCCGGTGGAACAAGTCTCCGTCAGGCCTCGATCACCCGATCCCCCGTCCCCTCAGTCCGCTAAACATCTCCCTCGATAGATCCTTCCTTCCCCTCCGTTGGCAGGTGATCTCCACAGATGCCAGCATGGCAGGTTGGGGGCAGTTTTAGGATTCTTGCCTTTTTTCAGGCCGCCTTGAGAAGGGTCTCCGCCTGGCCTCCCTCAAAGGTCAGGTCTCGGCCTTGTCTGTCTTTTTCCAAAGGCCCTTGGCTTCTCGTTCCCAGGTTAAGACTTTCCTTCAGGGTGTAGCTCATCACGTCCGTCCTATCCGTTCTCCGGTGGAACCCTGGGATTTGAATTTGGTCCTAGATGCCATTCAGTCCTCTCCCTTCGAGCTCTTGAAGGAGGTCTCCCTTTCTTATGTCTCCGTTAAAATTGCGTTTTTAGTCGCGATGACTTCCATTCGCAGAGTCTCAGCTGGCGGTGCTCTCGTGTCGGTCCCCGTTTTTTTTTACACAATAAAAGCACACAGAGCTATGGGGAATGGATATTGCGGATGTGCTAGCGGCGATCTAGCAGCCCATATGTCCTCAGCTCTATACCCAAAATCCAGGTGACAGGTCCCCTTTAAACATGTTTTCTTTTGTCCCCACCAAACTTGTGTGTGGCAGCACTCTTGCAGTTTTTTGGGCCTAAGTCTGAAGTGAATCCAGTAGGAAGGAGGAGAAGTATAAAACATTACTTTATATTTCACATTCCCATCCAAACTACATTTGGCTTTGGCTCAAGAAACTGCCACAAATAGATGTGAGTGACACCAGCCTACTGGGTATAATTACCAGGAATTTATGTTATCACTAAATTTTATAACATTGCTGGCAGGGGAAGACTAGGAACTTAGAGTGGCCCTGGAAAAATTTATTAAAAGTGGTTCCATTTTGTAGTCGGGTCCAAATTGGTGGAAGGCAGGGCCAACACAAGTAGGCAGTGCCAGCAATATCATATTGCGGCACATTATACCACCCAAACAGAGCCAAATACCACAGTCCGTCAGAAAATACTGCGCCTAGCAGCACAAAATATATCCCCAAAAACTTCCACTGGCCGGCTGTGAGGAGGGCTCAGGTGGCCCCCTGGGCATCGGCCCACCGGGATATTTCCCTGTAAGGTATATGGCCAGTCCGCCCCTGATTGCTGGGCCCACAATGAAACCAAATTCCAGTATTTTTTATTTTTCATTTTTTGCTTGGTCTTACAAGATCAGTTTGCAACAAAAACATGCATGTAAATGCTGGAGTTCACTGCCAGCGAGTCCTCCCAGAGAAGCAAAGCTACATGTAATTGATTCAATTGATTGTACACATTCCAATATTTTTTGGCATTCTCAGTTTTTTTTTGTACCCATACATCATTAATCATGATTTTCATTTATTTTGCACATTTTCATCACATGTAATCTTGAAAATGTATATAATTTTCTTTTGATTATTATTGTATTTAAATATATACTTATGATTTGTCACTTTTTTAACATTATACATATTTTTACCTATTTATATTGGAGATTGCACTTTCACTAAATTATATTAATTCATTTCTATGTCGCTTCATATTTATCATTTATGTTGTTTTTAATATGACAATGTTAAATTATGTATAATTGATCATGTAGTTCATAGTTTATTTAATCATGGTAGTAGTTATTTGATTTGTGCATGTATGGGCATTACAAGTCCTTGATGCCGCCGGTAGTTTGCATGCAATGTTAACATCGCGGGACTGCCTGCATCAACACATGGCTTGGTTCCTGATCAGTCACGTGGCGATCCCTTGACATGCGATACTCTTGGAGCTAGGTCTGTTTCATTTCGCTGATTGGGTGTGCTGATTCATTGGCTACCATGGGGTATTTGAAATCTGTCCTGCAGTGATTACGCCACTCCCAGACGAACGATCGCCGAAACGCGCGTCGGGGCTGGCACCATCCTGGAGGAGACACAATATGGGTAACTGACTCTGTCCTATACACTGCCATAGCACTTTAATTTGGTTGTTTGGAGTATTATGAATTGCTACCATTGTGTTCTCTCCCAATGATGCCGCCATTTTCCATGCACTTGTTTTTAATATTTCAATATTTGTAAAGTATACTAATATATTTTATACCGTCTGGTAGCTTTTTGAAGGTATTTTCTACATGTGCTTTAGCCCAACTAGAAAAAGGGAAACACATGCATGATGAAAGTAGATCATATTACACTAATTCACATTCAGTGCTGATTACGTGATATTGCTTGAGCATGCATTCATGCAAAAGATTTTATTATTGAAATCGCCACTATAAATACAGCAGCCGTATACTGTATTGTCTACCTCACAGAAAGTAACGTGTCCTGTCCATTTCCATGCTATCTGGGATGAGAAATCTAAAGTAAGATGCAGAATCCACCTCTGACCTGGTTATACACCAGCCTGTAAGGTGGACACATAAACATGTAAAACTATGCACATTTGTATATTTGTCTAACTGCTCTGTTTATTTGCTCTGCTGTAGCCAGTTATACCAGAGATCCTTTGACCTCACTTAAGTATGCAATTAGCAGACAGGCACTTCACCAAATGGACACAGGGGGTTAGTCTGGTTTGACCAGTACCCTCCCTCATAAATCTTTTAATAGGTGTGTAAACGTTGATGTTACTGTGATCCATAATGTTGGCATTTTTCTGGTCAGAGGTATCTATAAAACTGTATCTAAGGCTTTAGATACACAATAACGATAATCAATGTACGCCAGAAGTTCCTCCATGCGTACTTCTGCCCGCTGTGACACTGGGCGAGGAGACAACTGCACAGAGAGCATGGGTCCTTATTAGAATATGTGCATGATACTCTGGGAAACAGAAAATGGACCACCTCGTGTGCAGTTGCATCTCTCCACGCCCAATGTCAGATCAGGCAGGAGAGTACACCTAGATGGACACTAGGTTGTCTCATTTACTATTTACACAGGCAGATTATCGCTAACAAGTGTTTGTACGGGTCTGACCGAACTTCAGGTAGTGTAAATGGCCCTTTAGTGATGTACACAACTGTATTATAGATCCTTATGGCATGCATACTGTTCCTTTTGATATTCTATAGAGGCACACAGGTATTCTCTCCTAGAAACTGAAGGACTCTGTGTGTGGCTATCAGGACTACTAGTTTCCACAGAGACTAATTAGTGATTTATGGGTTTTCTTAGTCAGACAAGCCTTTGACATTCTTTATGTGGCCAGTGAACTGTATACCTAGCTACACAGAATGACCTAGTCTCTTAATAAAACATACGGTCTGTAGGTGGGGGGCCTTGAGTCAAGAGCTCTGTGGTTGCACAAGGTTCACACATGTGTTCTCCACAAATATTCCTTCCTAAGTTTCCTTAGTACCCCTGGGGTTTCTTTAAACACAAAAAAGTGTATACCTAAAGTTTATGTGGTATATTTTTATACATTTCACACTTTTTCTGTCTTTTAGGCCTCATGCACATGACCGTATGTATTTTTTTTGTATGCATCCCGCAATTTCTGGAGGCCCCATTGTCAAAATGCCTATGCTTGTCCACAAAGCAGACAAGAATAGGACATGTTATATTTTTTTGTGGGATGGACAACATAGGATGCAGAAAAACACACAGTGTATGGTCTGCATTTTTTTGCATCCCCATTAAACTGAATAGGTCTGTGTCCAATCCTCAAAAAAAATGCGGATCGGATATAGGAAAAAAAAAAATATACGGAGGTGTGCATGATGCCTTATAGTATTATGGATAATTCAGACAAGCGATCTATGACAATCTTAAAAATGTGTTTTATTTGATACATTTCAAAATAACCTAGATGATCCATAGTTATTGTTCTCATGGTAAGATTATTAAAATATTAGCCGATTCCTACATATAGACAACATATATAACTATAACATTTATTTTTTTTATTCTGAGTCGAGTGCATAAAACATTTTAGCACCAAGTTGAACACAGTCATATAAGTACAATAATAAGAACAGTTCAATAAGTGTTTTTAGAAAAATCCTTCATTAGTCAGACAGTAGGTCAATAGCAGTTTAGAAGGTAGAACCTGTCGGCATCTCCATCTTGCAGGAAAAGGTCACTGGAGATATATCATATAGAACTAGGTGTTGAAGCTTTAGTGTCCAGGGGGAATCTACCGATGATTTCCTGAATTTCTCGCTGTACAGACAAAGGCCAGGCCTCCACCTCTTTTCCCAGGCTCTTGGCCTTTTGGAACAGAATATCCTGTCGATGCTGCAGCTCTGCCAGGAGTTCCTTGTTCCTCTCTATTTGTTGCAATGTACTTGAAATAAATGTTGTAACTTTTGAGTCCTGCATTAAATGATTAAACTCTTCTTGTGTGAGGCCAAGAGATGAGGCTTCCAGAGTCTCGATGAAAGTAGCTGCACAGCACTGGAAGGGAAACATAAAAACTATACGTCAAACTGTATTCCACTACTACCTACCATTTGCTATCTGATCTCTGGACAATCTGGTCAAAGATATTTTTTTTCCAAGGAGAATGAAGTCCCAATGGAAAATACCCCCACAAAATTTGATGCACTTGACAAATACATTTGCTTATAAATATTACAAATCATTTCTATACAGGAAAGGGGACATCTGATAATGTCACTTAAGACCATTAAGGATGTCCCTTGACATATGGTTATCCCATGAGATTAAAAATTGAGAGGATCCATCTGCAATATGGGAAGTGATTACTCACATTTATGAAGGTTTAGTAATAATATTCACCACTTTAAGGTCTTTTCAGAAACTTAATAGTCAATAGACAAAAATGCAAACAATATTGATTGTATATCAGAGTGCACTGTTCCCATCACACAGTAGCCAAGGATGTCCTCACTATTAAAACATAATTTATTTGCTTCCAAATTTTTCTCTTAATGAGGAAAAAATGCATGCCATTTTTTTTTCATTAACAACTGTGACCTTTTACGCCTCCCACCAATGTTTAAAATGGGGCAGAGTTTATTAGCGGGGCATGACCAGCAGTGGTCCAAAAACACGTATTATGCTTTAAGCCAGTAAAAGGTGCAAAAAGCTGTATAAATCTATGCCTTCTCATAGCAGGTGTATCTTTCATTTTCTGGCTCCACTTAGTAAATTTGCCACACATGAAACCTCAGTCCTAGGAAAGCTCCTTCTTGGCACTCTGTGTGAATAAAACAACCCCAACACATCAGCAAGACTCCTCTATGTATCACAGTAGGGATTGGGTTGTTTTCTTTGAAAGCATATTTTGTTTTCTAGGAACACAGATGCTGTGTGTTCTACCCCATTTTTGTTTCATCTGCCCAAAGGACATTTCACCAGGAGGACTGTGACATCCAACATGTTCAGCCGTGCATGACCAGTTTAAGACTGGGGCCACACACAGACTCTCTGTAGGAATACATAGAACCCCATGTAGATGCAACTTTGATGGGACATTTATACTAATGTTGTGTGACAGATATTGATAAAATCTTATTTCTTTATTGTTCCCCTGTAAACCCATGTATAAATGGATGATAAAAGTCTTCTAATTTCACCACTTTTCAGTATAAATTATGCATTACATAAACTAGTTTGTTTATCAAATGGTACTGAGGTCCAGCGACTGAAACAGTAAAGCTGCAGTATACTCACAAAGCTGGTAAAATAATATCCAGACTCCCCTGTCATAAGTCTTCTGGGATTGCAGAATCTGGTGATGTACTGCAGGTTTGACCACAGGCGGGGCGGGTTTGCCTTCAGTGTACTATATATAAGACAAGACAGTAAATCGTCCGCTGTGGCTGGCTCTTTCTTAGAGTTGTGTATGGATTTGTAGAGGTAGTTACAAGCTCTAGACACGCAGGTTAGCTTGTCTTGGGGAGCTCTCTTGGAATCCATTTCTATTAGTGCTGCAAGAAAATAAATAACACAAACAATGGGTGGTTCTTAAAAAGAGCAAAACAGAAATAACATAATAAACTGAGGACAACCAGATACAAACAGTGCTCAGGAAGGACCTATAGATGGACATAGTCACATTAGAAGAAGACATAATCTCTCTGGTTAGAAATCCTTGTCAAAGAATTGTAAAGAAAGCAACAAATGACAGAAAGCATTTAAATCACTAAAACATGAGGGTAACAAAGAAGAATGGAAAAACTAAGGAAAAAAATTGAACATGTAAAAGACAAATAAAAGCAGCCAAACTAGAGACAGAGAGACTCATCGCCAAAGAGAGTAAAACTAACCCTAAAATGTTCTTCAATTATATAAATGGTAAAAAGTATAAATTTGAAGTTGTCGGCCCTTTACAGAGTAATGAGGGGGGAGTTGCAGAGAGCGATGAGGAGAAAGCAAAGCTAATAAATATTTATTCTCCACTGTATTTACTAAGGAAAATAAACTGTCAGATGACATGCAGAATGTAAAAGTTAATTCCCCATTAAAAGTGCCCTGTCTGACCCGGGAAGAAGTATAGTGGCGTCTTAAAAAGATTAAAATAGACAAATTGCCAGGACAGATGGCATACACCCCCGTATCCTAAGAGAATTAAGTAATGTCATAGCCAGACCCTTATTTCTGATATTTAAGGACTCTATACTGACAGGGAGTGTTCCATAGGATTGCCGCATAGCAAATGTAGTGACAATATTTAAAAAGGGTCCACGAGCAGAGCCTGGAAACTATAGGCCATATCTCTCGCAGGTAAACTGTTTGAAGGTTCTCGGAGAGGCTATCTTGGAGTACCTCAATGAAAATAAGCATATAACGCCATATCAGCATGGCTTCATGAGGGATCGGTCATGTCAAACTAGTTTATTCCGTTTCTATGAGGAGGTAAGTTCTAGACTTGACAGCGGGGAATCAATGGATGTTGTATATCTGGACTTCTCCAAAGCATTTGACACTGTACCACATAAAAGGTTAGTATATAAAATGAGAATGCTCGGACTGGGAGAAAATGTCTGTATGTGGGTAAGTAACTGGCTCAGTGATAGAAAACAGAGGGTGGTTATTGTACACACTCAGATTGGGTCACTGTCACTAGTGGGGTACCTCAGGGGTCAGTACTGGGCCCTATCCTCTTCAATATTCAAGATTGGAGGCTTGGGCAGATAAGTGGCAGATGAGGTTTAACACTGACAAATGTAAGGTTATGCACATGGGAAGGAAAAATGCAAGTCACCCGTACATACTAAATGGTAAAGCATTGGGTAACACTGACATTGAAAAGGACTGAGGAATTTTAGCAAACTAAGCTGCAGAAACCAGTGTCAAAATTAGGGTTAGTCACTTTAGAAAAAAGACAACTGAGGGGAGATCTAATAACTATGTATAAATACATCAGGGGTCAGTACAGAGATCTATCCCATCTATTTATTCCCAGGACTGTGACAAGGGGACATCCTCTGCACCTGGAGGAAAGAAGGTTTGTACACAAACATAGAAGAGGATTCTTTACGGTAAGAGCAGTGAGACTATGGAACTCTCTGCCTGAGGAGGTGGTGATGGTGAGTACAATAAAGGAATACAAGAGGGGCCTGGATGCATTTCTGGAGTGTAATAATATTACAGGCTATAGCTACTAGAGAGGGGTCGTTGATCCAGGGAGTTAGTCTGATTGGAGTCAGGAAGGAATTTTTATTCCCCTAAAGTGATGAAACATATGTTTAGTTTACCGGTAAACTGCTTTCCAGGAGTCCGGAATGACAGCACCCATGGAGGATGTCCTTACTGGTTTCTGTTGGGACAGGAAGAGAGACAGTTTAAAGGGCCCCTCCCCACCCCCTTGCTCCAGTGTTTATAACTTACTACACCGGATAGGCTGCCACATCTTTATTTCAAGAACAAGTGTTACTTCACACTGTATACAGTAGCAGTACAAATATACCAACCAAAAAAGTGTCCCGGAAGGAACAGAAAATGGGGGGGTAGTATTGGGTGCTGTCATTCCGGACTCCTGGAAAGCAGTTTACCGGTAAACTAAACATATGTTTCCAGGACGTCCTCCATGACAGCACCCATGGAGAACTAACAACTTAGAACGCCATTTAGGGGGGGACCACTGCTTGTAGGACCTTACGGCCAAAAGCCAAGTCCTGATTGGCCATAGAGTCCAGTCTGTAGTGTCTGACGAAGGTAGTGGAGGAGGACCAGGTTGCCGCTCTGCAGATCTGGTCGATGGAAGCTCCAGCCTTCTCCGCCAAGGTTGCGGACATGGCTCTGGTGGAATGAGCCCTCAACGTTATGGGGCAGGATGAACTCTGCAGTCTATAACATTCCCTGATGGTCTCCTTGATCCAGCGGGCTAAAGAGGTTTTAGAGGCTTTGCTTCCCTTGTTCCTACCACCGAATTGGATGAGGAGGTTCGCTGACTTTCTCCAGGATTTTGTCCGCTTGATGTAGGCGAGGACCGTTCTTCTTACATCAAGACAGTGGAACCGCTCCTCCTGTATGTTTTTGGGGGAGGTACAAAACGAAGGGAGAATTATCTCCTGTTCTCTGTGAAACGTTGAGACAACTTTGGGAAGAAAGGAATGATCCAGCCTAAGAACTATCCTATCGTCTAGGACTTTCAAAAAGGGGTCCCTAACTGACAGGGCCTGAATTTCGCCTATCCTACGAGCAGTAGTGATGGCTATTAAAAACACCGCCTTGAGGGATAGAAGTTTGATGGGAATGTCCTCGATAGGTTCGAAGGGAGCATCACATAGGCCATTTAGAACTATATTTAGATCCCACTCAGGGACTGTTTGTCTAAGGGTGGGCCGTATTCTGGAGACTGCTCTGACAAATCTCTTGACCCACCTATGTTCTGCCAATGGTATATCTAAGCAGCAACTTAAGGCTGAGATCTGTACCTTGAGGGTACCTGGTCTTAGACCTATATCGAACCCTTTCTGGAGAAAATCTAGTATAATGCCTATGGATGGATTACTGGACCCTGGATGATTCTGAACTAGCCAAGATGAGAACTTCTTCCATATTTTGAGATATATGGCTGAAGTCACCGGTTTACGGCATTGCTGCAGTGTTGATATTACCTGATTGGAGAGACCCTTCTTCCTCAGGGTTTGCCTCTCAGGATCCAAGCAGTCAGTCTCAGCTTGTTGAGATTGGGATGCTCCAGAGGTCCCTGCGTTAACAGATCTTTCCTGTCTGGAAGGGGGTACGGGTCTTTGATCGACATTTCCCTCAAGATGGGATACCAAGCTCTCTTGGACCAGTCTGGTGCGACCAGGATCAGAGTGGTGGTACTGGTCCTCATCTTCTTTAGGACTGCCGGGATTAGGGGAAAAGGAGGAAAAGCGTAGGCCAGTTTCATGTCCCAATTCTGGGCTAAGGAGTCTACTGCCACTGGGTTTTCGCTGGGGTTTAGTGAGTAAAAACAGTCCAGTTGAGAATTCCCCCTGGATGCGAAGAGGTCTATTTCTGGATAACCCCATAGCTGGCAGACCTGTCTGAAGACCTGTTTGTTCAGATTCCATTCTCCCGCGTCTATCCTGTGGCGGCTTAGGAAGTCGGCTCTCGAGTTCTGAGACCCCTTTAGATGGGTTGCTGAAATGGACCGAACCTCCCTTTCTGCCCATATGAAGATTTGATCTGCTAGATCCTGAAGGAGCGGGCATCTGGTACCGCCCTGTCTTTTTAGATAACATACCGTAGTAATGTTGTCGGATAGGATCCTGACATGTTGATCCTTGAGGAGACGTTTGGCTGCTGTCAGAGTCCTCAGCACTGCCTTCAGTTCCCGGTAGTTTGAGGATCTTATCCTGTCTTGAAGGACCCAGGAACCCTGGAAGAGATGCTGGTCCACGTGCCCCCCCCCAGCCATTCAGACTCGCGTCCGTGGTGACGGTTATGGCTGGAGTCAAATTCCACGGGACTCCTTTCTCCAGATTCCCTGGTTCTGTCCACCAGGACAGGGATTTTATCACTTTTCCCGATATTTTCATCCTGGAGTTTAGAGAACGGTGGTCTCTGTTCCAAGCTGTCAAAACTGCATTCTGGAGGGTCCTGGAGTGGAATTGGGCCCAGGGTACTATTGAGATGCAGGAGGTCATCAGACCCAGGATCTGCATGGCTTCCCTGATCGAGTGGGTTTTCCTCTTTTTGAACAACTCTATCTTTTGTCTCAGATTGGTCTGTTTTCTCTCTGGAAGAAATGAGTGTTGTATTCTTGTATCCAGGAGAGTGCCTAGGAATTCCTTTCTTGTGTCCGGTATCAAGTCGGATTTCGGGTAGTTCACGATCCACCCCAAGTCCTTGAATAGGGCTAAGGTTTGGTGGATGTCCCCCATCAATTTTTGAACCGAGTCTGCTATCAGCAAGAAGTCGTCCAGGTAGGGCACGATTGTAATTGTATTCTGGCGAAGGAAGGCCATCATTTCGGATACTACCTTTGTGAATAGGCGGGGGGCAGATGAGATACCGAACGGCAGGCACTGGAACTGGTAGTGAGAGGTCTCCTTTCCGTACCTGACCGCAAACCTTAAGTACTGATGGTGTTGGGGATGTATGGGGATGTGGTAATACGCATCCTTGAGGTCCAATGTGCAAAGGTGAGCACCTGGAGGGATCAGAGGAGTGGAGGATTTTATTGACTCCATCTTGAACCTGTAGTACGTCACCCACCTGTTCAGAAACTTTAAGTTGATGATTGTCCTCATCGACCCGTCTGGCTTCTTTACAAAGAAAAGTCTTGAGTAATGGCCTGTGAACTGCTGGGGAGGAGGAACCTGGGTGATAGCTCCCAGAGCCAGGAGGTCTTGAATATGTGACCTTAGTTGCTGTTGGAGGAGAGGAGATTCGAAATAGGTCACCTGGAACACTTGGGGAGGAGGAGTTCTGAAATCTATCCTGAAGCCGTCCCTGATGGAGTCCAGGATCCATTGATTGCAGGTAACTCTCTTCCATCTTTCCCAAAAGTGACGAAGTCTCCCTCCCACTGGTCTGGCGTCATGGTTTCCCTGTATTGGTGTTGGGGTTGAAGAGGAAACCCCTGCCTCTACCCTTGGGGTAGCTCCAGCGGCCCGATTTCCCTTTCCCTCTATAGGTCCTGGCCTGATTTTGGCCTGAGGGCCTCCGAAAGGGCTGGGTTTTTTTTGGCTTCTCCTCAGGGAACCCCTTCTTGTTATCTGCCGCATTCTGGAGAATAGAGTCCAGAACTGGGCCGAACATAAACGAGCCAGAGAACGGAATGGAGCAGAGTCTGTTCTTTGACGCTACGTCTCCAGACCAGGACTTGAGCCAGAGGGCCCGTCTAGCAGCGTTAGTCTGAGACTGGGACTTGGCTGCGAATCTAATGGTCTCCGCTGAGGCGTCCGCCAGGAAACTAGAGGCCATCTTTAGAAGCGGGAGAGACTCTAGGATTTCTTCCCTGGATGTTCTTGCCCTAAGGTGACTCTCCAGTTGATTAATCCACAAGATTAAGGCTCTGGAAACCGAAGTAGCTGCAATGTTGGTATTAATTGCGGTTGCCCCTGACTCCCAGGATTTTTTCAACAGGCCGTCTAGCTTCCTATCCATGGGGTCCCTTAGCTGTGACGAATCCTCAAAGGGTATTGAGGTTTTTTTCACGACCTTGGCCACCTGGATATCAACTTTGGGAACCTCGTCCCAGAGGTTAGTGTCCTTTGGGTCAAACCGTAGACGATTTTTAAAATCCCTGGGAATAAAGAGCTTCCTTTCGCCGTCAGCCCATTCCTCTGTGATGAGATCTTTAAGATTTTCATTTATTGGGAAGACGTTCTTTCTCCTGACTTTAAGACCCCTAAACATTTCGTCCTCAACCGAACGAGTCTGATCCTCCTCCTCAATAGCCATGGTCTGTCTAATGGCGGTGAGCAGAGAATCTAAGTCCTCGGACGAAAAGAAGTATCTTCTCTGCTCATTCTGATGGAGGGACTCCATGTCGTCATTGTCTGAGACACATAACCCTACTTCCTCTGAGTCAGAGCCTGACTGGATCCTGGCTTTTTTGGAGGAGGGGGGGGAAGGAGGAGGGGGTGTTTGGCTAGAGGTTGCCGCCTGCACCTCCTCTCTTACAATATCCCTTAGATCTGAAAGCAGGGATGTGCGTTCGTCCCTCATAATTTTGGAGATACATTCTGGGCATAGCTGCTTCTTATAGGACTCTAGCAGCTTTGTTTGGCAGGTCGGGCATTTCCTGCCCTTCTTTTTGGGATCCCCATGAGGCCTGTGCCCTGGTTCCTTAGAAGTCTAAGAGAAAGGGGGGGATAAGGCCATTAGGGAACTGCTGAGCCAAAGACCTATCCCTGTACAAGGTATTACTTACAGGGGCCTGGACGGGGGAGTCTGAGCAAGTTTCAAGTTTGCTGGACGCCTGGACCTCCATGATGCAACCTAGCAGGCTGCCATCTGGCGTCTTAAATAAGATTCAGGTGACTTACCGGTCCGCCCGTCGCCGCCTGACTCCGCCTCCACTTCTTTCCCAGGGGGACTCATTCCAGGGAAGAGTCAACCCCCAGGACATGCGAGACCACCGGATCGGCGTGTCTCCAGCATGCTGCTCGCCGCGTCGCTCCACAGATCAGCGTCATTACTTCCGGCTTCCGGTCACGTGAGTGCGGCCAGGAACTGACGTCAGAGGAGGCAGGAGCCGAAGCCGAGCCCAGAGCTCCGATGGGGAGAAGCGGCAACAGCGTCCCCGATTCCGGCCGGCCAGAGAGCGAATCGGGGACTTAACCAGGGGACCGCTTCCCAGAGTGGTGCTGGTTCGGGGGCCTGCCGAGTCTGAAGAGGAGAGGTAGGAACCCCCCGACCAGACTCGCCCCCGTTCCCTACCTAACTTTCTAGGAGAGAGCTGTCTAACTCCTCCTATCCCTGTTGGGACAGGAAGAACACTGGAGCAAGGGGGTGGGGAGGGGCCCTTTAAACTGTCTCTCTTCCTGTCCCAACAGAAACCAGTAAGGACATCCTCCATGGGTGCTGTCATGGAGGACGTCCTGGAAAATTAGCTTCTACCTCACAGTTTTTTTTTGCCTTCTCTGGATCAACTTGCAGCATAACAGGCCGAACTGGATGGACAAATGTCTTTTTTCAGCCTTATAAACTATGTTACTATGTTTGTAGCATGGACTTCATATAACAATAAAATGTGTGCTCCTGGCTCAGACTCAGCAGACATTAGATATTTGTTGGCAGCCATCAATATAATTTCAAAGTTGCAGGTACTATAGAAAGGCCCGATTACATTTTTTCCTGTACATATGTTTTACACAAGAAAAGTGACTCTAGGTATTGCAGGTCATTATAAGAGAAGAGACAATCGGCTCACCTGCAGTTCAAAATTCATATGGTAGTGAAGGAACGTCAGGGCTGGCTCCCACATACATATACATCCAATAGAAGCAAAATCCAGCATGGCACCTTAAAATCCCAGGTGTTTTTTTTCAATATAGGACACAAAAACATGTTGAAAAACCAATCCCCTCACACATTTCGAGTGATAAAATACTCTTACTCATAGCATGACATTGGATTTTAATGTGTGCTGGATGTCACTTCTATTGATATTATGTTATTGTAACGCAACCGTAAAATTCGTTTCTATAGGGCCATGCCCACATTTGTATTTTTTGCAAATCAGCGTGGCCAATCCACAAATTACAGAACATGTCCTTGTGGGCGAAATAGTCATTTCTATTGATGAGAGTGAGAAAAATATGGAATGCACAAAGAAGGTATCCATATCTGAAATACTGGTATGGTCGAGTGCATGACACCAAATGATTTATCATAACTGGTTCAAAGAAAAAGCTGAGCACCTTCTAATGACAACTCATCAGGTGGACTCTAAAACAGGATCTGTCACGTCCTCACAGAAGTGCTACTTACCTCTGCAGCCGCATTATCACAGTTTTTCTTTTTGTTCTAACCTCTCCTATTTGCCCGCTATTGATACGGTTATTTTCAGCGCCCAGAAGTAGTGAATTGTCAAGTGGGCAGTACCCAGTGTCAATGGCTGAGGTGACATTTCATTGACAATAAATGCTGGGGACTGCTCGCTTGACTATTCACAGGGTGCCAAAGCTCTCGGCACAGATAATGGCTTAATTGGAGGGGCTAGAAGAAGAGAAAAAACAGAGCAGAGGTCAACAATAAGGCGGCTGCAAAGGTATGCAGCCAGTCGTACATCTGGGAAGACGTGATGGCTCCTGTTATAGTTTGTAAGGTTTAGAAAGTCCCCTAATAACATATGCCCAAGGGCTAGGACAGAATAATTTGCTTCCGTGTAATTTTACTCCATAAATATCATCATACCACATATGGAATTCTGAAAAGAAACCTATATTTTCTTGTTACCAGTTACAGCACAAGAGATCCCATTCTTCTCGTCTTCACTCTCTTCTACTATTGGGAGTTGAAGCATCCTTGGCGTGACCCAACTCAATGACCTAAAACAGAAAAGGGGGTCATAAGAAACACTGAAACCGGGAAGGGGCATCATGCACTGGACATTCAAATGTTTTGTAGGCTTGCCATAATGAAATATTTTCTCTGTCAATTACACTAGGTCCACAAACACATGCAAAAAGCCACAGGGAGTCTCAGGTTACTGCTGGGCACTCACTCAATGTCTCACAAAGATCACTCTTTCTAGATCACTCATTGCACCATCTGCTTGGCTCATCATGGCTTCCAGCAAAACAAAGTAAGATCAATACTCTGTAGGTCGGGCATCTGTGGGGGAAAAAGCAGGAATCCTACTACAGGCTTGAAATTCTAAATGTAGAGCACTTACTTGATGCGCTTTCGAAGAGCGAGATCTTTCTGCTCCTCTTGTGAGCTAGGCAGGCAAAATACGGACTTATAAAGTCGTGTCATCACCAGCTTCTCAATATTATCCATCAACTGGTCTCTCTCATCAGACATGTGATCTAGAAGAGATGAAGTCCAAAAAATATTGAGGCCCTAAGGCAGCTCCGTATCCTCCATTCATATAACCAAGAATATGTCCACATAGTAGTTTATATGGAAGCACAGAGACAACTACATCCAAATAGACTGCTATGTGGATGCATACAAGCAAATAAACAGAATTCCTTCCCACGCCATGGTGGTGGTTCCCAACATCCACTATCACAGACTGAATATTGACAATATATTACATAATTATCCTAAATCCACACAACCGTTTTGCGGAATGGGTGTTGACCCAATCATTTCAATGGGGTCGAAAAAGACGCGGACACCACACAGTGTGCTGTCCGCATCTGTAGTTCTGTTCCGCCCCTGCAAGAAAGATACAGCAAGTCCTAATCTTGTCCACAATCGTGGACAGGAATAGGCATTTTCTATATAGCACCGGCCCTGTGCATTCTGCAAAATGTGGAACGCACACTGCCGGTATCAGTGTTTTGCGGATCTGCAATTTGCGGACTGCAAAACACGGTATGGTTGTGTGAATGTATCCTTAAAGTGTAGATAGCTTTATTTCACAGGATCCCAGTTGCTCCAAGTGGATTCATTCCATAAGGCCTCATGCACACGGCTGTTGTTTGGGTCCGCATCCGAGCCGCTGTTTTGGCGGCTCGGATGCGGACCCATTAATTTCAATGGAGCCGCAAAAGATGCGGACAGCACTCCGTGTGCTGTCCGCATCCATGGCTCCGTTCCACGGCACCGCAAAAAAATATAACATGTCTTATTCTTGTCCATTATTTGCGGACAAAAATAGGCATTTATATTGCCGGCGTCCGTTCCGTTCCGCAAATTGCGGAAGGCAACACGGGCGCCTTCCGTTTTTTGCGGATCCGCGGTTTGTGGACTGCAAAAAACGGCACGGCCGTGTGCATGAGGCCTAATACTGTAAATCTTTATAAAGCTGTTGTCCAGTAAATATAATTTTATTTTTTTGTAATAGCCGCGATTGGTGGTCATGTGATACGCTGTCCAGAAGTAAACGGAGGGGACTGGTGCTGGAGGGGTAGTAAATAGGAGTATTGCCAGCTTTATTATTTGGAAGCATCCCCTATCTAAATCAAATATTTACTGGACAACCCTCTAAATGTTAACATTCCGGTTGCCTGCAGCCACCAATAGGGGGTGCTTAGGAGCTTCCAGAAGACAGAGGTATCACTGAGTTAAGCAGAATGTTATAATTTAACTCTATGGTTGTGTGAAGGGAAGCAGGGGTTTGGAGCCCCATAATAAATTTATTATAAAATTAAGTCAGCACAACATTTGGGGTATTTTAACCACAAATATATGATAGGTCTGCTATAAATCATATTTAATGCTCAGTTAGATACATCTTTTTATCAAAATGATTCTACAAATGTTATTTTGAAAGGCAATGACTGTCGATGGCTTTACATTTAGAACATACAGTTTTCTGACTGTCTATTGAAAAGGATCCCTAAATAATGTAATACAATTACACATTATAGTTACACTGACCCCTGACCCCTGACCCCATAATGGACACTGTGATAAGTTTTTTTTTTTTTTTTTATCAAACTTCTGAAAGCAAGGGGAGCTAAGAGATTCCACTTTACTCTCTAAGGGCTGTTTTACACGAGTGGATGCCGTGCGTGACATCCGCTCCATGAATGACAGTCAAGACCCGATGCAGACTGCAGAAGAACGGAGCAGTAACATGACTGATAATGCTCCGTGCCCCTCTGATCTCTTTACTACGAAATCAGTGAGATAAAGTTGTCACTGTGATTTCGTAGTAAAGAGATCACAGAGAGGCACAGAGCATTATCAGTCATGTTACTGCTCCGTGCTTCTGCTGTCCGCATCGGGTCTTGGCTGTCATTCACGCAGCGGATGTCACGCACGGCATCCGCTCGTGTGAAACAGCCCTCAGAGTGGGTCCAAGCTTTTGCCTAGATTCCAGCATAGGAACAGAATACAAGAATTGCTGGATCTGGCATATGTTGGGTACTGCTGAACCCCGATCACTATAATACGTTAGAAGGGCTCCAGCGCATTTTGCGTGATGAATACAGCGGTATTTCATTCTTTATTTTTGCCGTAGATGAGCATGTAGCCTTATGGACATGATCAAACTAACAGGCAATTAAAGACATGGACACCAACATTCATTTACAATGGTCAATAGAAGAGCACAGTGAAGAGGGAAGGAAACATTCATCTGACAGATGGAAACCTTTTATTGATTTACAATCCACAATCGCTACAGGGTTGGTCTTGTTTGTGTAAAGCTCAGGGGAGGCAACAGCCTGGGCAGTGCTCCTGCGCCTACTACAGTGACAATAAACTGGCATACTGTGGAAATCACAGCATATGGTTGATAAGTTGGTATAAACATTTCCCAATGAAAGACAGAAGATACAGTGCCATTTGTGATTAACACCTTAAAGATGCAGCAAATTTTCATTTTTTCATAGTCATACTTTTCTCCCTCAAAAGTGTCATTTCAAAGACAGGTTTTTTTTGCACAGAGCACATGAAAATTAAGAAGCAGCACACCCCAAATTGTATCACCCTGTTTCTCCAGTCTTCAGAAATATCCCCATTGAGGCCCAAATGTAAAGAAAGACCCAGTGGCTTCCAGAACACAAATTTAGCTTGAAAATGTTTGAGGCCCTACTACACCCTTGTAAAGGTGTTAAGCTGCAAACGACAGACCCCCATCCTCCACCCCACCCCAGTTTGAAAACTAGACCCCTTGAGGAAGGGTGTAGTGAGTATTTTGACCACCCAGTTTTTGAAAGAAATTAATGCTAAGCAGGTAAAAAAAAAAAAAAAAAAAAAAAAAAAACTTTTTTTTTTTTTTTTTTACACAAAAGTGTTGTTTAAAGGACAGTTGTTTTGTACAGAGCATATGAACTTGAAGTCGCACACCCCTAAATGTATCACGCTGTTTCTCCTGTCTTCAAAAATATCCCCATTGTGGCCCTAATCCGTAGAGGAGCAGCCAGTGGCTTTCAGGACACATACTGAAAATGTTTCAGGCCCCACTGCACACTTGTGGGGGCATTGAGCTGCCCGAATTATAGAAAACTCCCCAGAAATGACCCTCATTTTAAAAACTAGACCCTTAAAGCAAGCATCTAGTGGTGTATGGGCATGTGGAGGGTGACATTTTTATAGGACAAAATAATGTATATATGGTTTTCTTCAAAAAATTTTATACATTTTCACACAAAACAGAAAAAACTATATTTTAAAACTGGTAACTGTGACTGTCTTAGAAATACCCCACATTCTTATCTTTGTGGTGCATTCAGATGAGAAGTAAAGCTGTATAAGAGGCAGATTTGCCTGTACACACGACTATGTCTCACTAATAAAGTCGTTGTCCACATTTCTGTCATTCTGATGCTGTTGTGAGCAGCGTTCTGGTCTGACATATAATAAAATGATTGCATATATAAAAAAAAAAAAACTGTACTGTAGTGAAGGGAAACATGTCCAAGAAAATGAAGGAAAAGGTATCCAACCATTTGGCAAATTCGGGTTGGACTGAAAGAAAGATGAAAGAACAACTGCAGGGCTGTAATGACAAAGCTATTTTTTCCTGCGCGTCAAGGTAGAAACCTACAGAATATATAAAAGGACAGAACCATCTGTCAGGACAGTAAAGGATCACTAATCCCCAAAATGATGTCAGTATTTCTAGACGGGTTGTCGGGTGTAAGAGGTCCACCAAAAATAAATTCTTAATAAAGCCCTTTGTGTACTGGTAAGGGACAAATCAATCATTAGAGATCAGAGTCTGAATGCCCATATCATAATCCAGTAATGTGGATGGAATTAATAGCTTTGTGTGGCAGGACACAGTCATAACAAATGAAAAGAAAATGAGGTCCTCTGAAAATCCATTCACTAAAAAAATCATATCTGGGATGTAGGGCTTTAGGAATTAGTCCAGCAGGAGGGTGATAAATGACCTAAATTTACTTGGGCAATTATAACCTGAAAAATGTCACTAAGATACATGAAGCTCATGACTGCTAAAATACAGGGGTGGCATAAGGAGCAATGGTTGCCCAGCAAGAGCAAGCTAATATTTTTTTGTGACCAAGAACGTTTGAAGAGGTCCACATTCTGGAATGGACAGATGTGGGCTACTGAGAGGAAACTGCCTTAAAATGAGTTTGTGATTGATAAATTAATTGTACAAATAATATATATATTTTTTTTAAATGTGTTTCCTGTCTGAAAATACTTCACAGTCTGTCAGAGTAAAACAAGCTCAGTAACAGTGCCCAGGCATGGACCGTGACAGACAGTAACGGACACCCAGTGACCGATGGTCACACATGGACAGTAGCTGACATCCACTGACGGACAGTAACGGATGCCCAGTTTAGGAGGTATGTGTATTGATTAGATTTTTTTCACAGTAAAGCGCAGACAGGACAATAGTCTGATCTTTCTCCCCTCCCTGAAGAACTGCGCTGAGGAGAGTAACTCAGCGCCTGTCCTGGCCGTGTTCAGTAAATATACCCCTATGTGATCTCCATGGTAGGTTTATCATGGAGATTACATCATCAGGGGCCGATGGATGGTTCTAGTGAAGCCTGAGCACGCATGCACCATTTGGGGAGCAGGACGTTAAGGATGGGGAGCTCAGGAAGCTGATGGCACAGAGCTTTAGTGCTAGTTAGCGCTACTGTGCCGCCATAAAAAAGGAGGCACCATAGCCCAGAGCCCCTTAGTGATAGCTGTAAAAAGGTGTATGGGTGGTTACTAACCAGTTAATATTTTGTGCTTTTAAAAACCTTTTTATTTTTTATTTGTTCTAGTATCATTTTTAGTCCCTCTAGGAGACTTGAACCACAGACAGCAATATAAAATAGTATATAATACTACACTATTGCAGTCTACGGGAATTGTCCCCACTGCCTATTAGACAAAAAGTCCCAGGCTGCCAGAGCAACTGATCGAGGGGGCCCGCTCCCTCTGTCTAACCATTCAGATGCCACAGTCGTTAATGAATGTGGCATCTGAGGGGTTACGTGAACAGGATTACAGTTATCTCCGATCCCAGTCACTGCCAGCAGGTGTCAGCTTGTGAGCCTGCTTAATACATACCGCACATGTAAGACAGATACAGATGTAGCAAAACTAACGCTGAAAACACTGGCAAGAAAATTCTAATTAACTTTCATGGCTTTTGATCCAAGATATCACTGTGACGGTGTTGTCTTGGTTCCTTTTAACTGCACAAAGGGTTACAGAGGATCCATCAGCTCTCCTGACATGTCTTAGTGAATGTGCCACATAACCTAACATTTCTGGAGCATCTATTCTTAGAACTCTGCGTGATGCCATTCCTCTTTTATTCCTACTATAACAATTGGTGTTATTAGTTGTGATGTGCCCCTGCACAGCCTGGCACTGTCCACTCAGTACCGACAGTACCAGTCTCTGTAGGGATACACTCCTTTGACTGGTAACACCCAGATGTCCATTGAGTCATAAAATCCCAGGAGAAATAAAAGAGCAAAGACACAATATTGAGACATAAGGAAAGATGCTCTAGAATTATTATTTCAGGAATACAAGGATGGACTAAAACAGACATAACAAGAGAGGTGACGGGTCCTCATACTACAGATTTACAGAGGAGTTGCATACGCTACCATGTAAAACCTCATTCTAGATGTATTATGAAACTGGGTGTTATTTTTACTTTTAAAGAGGACTTCCACTTAAAACAGATAAAATGCCCAAATATCACTGCTTTGCTATTCAGTAGTAGTGGGCATTTTTGCAAAACCTACAAAAAGGGCAGTCCTATCAGTCATCGCTGGAATTTGGCTGCTGCTAGAATTTAGGAATTAATATATGGCCATTTTTTTTGTTTAACCCTCAAAAATGAAGGTGTTCGTTTTCATGTAGCATGCACTTAGGCACTGACACATTCAGGCACATGTATAATACTTGGGTACCCCCAAATGTCCTTTTGTCAAAAGAACTTGATAAGTATGGTGGTTAATGAATGGTTAATGGATGAAACTGACACAACTGCACTGATAAATCTGCGCCATTGTCTATTCATGAGCCTGTCAGGCACTGGGTATATCTGAGACCGTCTCACCAGGGTAGGAAAGCACAATTTGCTGGTAGAAGCTCTGCACTTCTTCTGCTTTCTGGTCCACAGTTATGACCTGGAAGACAAAACATTTCCCATAAGTCATTCACCAATCTGATAATGGAGTGGACATTACAAGGACACGATGGCAGTGAATAAACGATGACAAGCATGATCTGGGAAGAAACAATACAACCATATGCATCTAATTTGTCCTCATTGTTATATAGCACCAACATATTCCACAGCGTTGTACACTGACTCGCTGTGCTAATACATAGCTCCCATTGGAAACGGTGCAGCATGTCCCGCTTGGCTGAGCTACAGACAGAAAATGTCAACATATCTACCAGTTATATAGGTTTGTTCATGGCAAAGAATACTTTTCATTGTTTTAAAGCTTCAGGGTACAGGGCGCTGGATTTACACGGCCCAATTGTCAGGCGAATTACCGGGAACAAACGCTCATTCCTGATAATCTGCCCTTGTAAATGTGGTGCCGCTCACCCAATAAATGGACACTCTTTCATGCAGCACATTGAATCCTCATTTCTGGGCAGGAGATTGTGCTGCCCAGTGACAATGAATCTCTAGGAGGACGAGCGATGGTAGTAGCCATTTCTCATCCCCATACAGTGCACCATGTAAATGCAGCTCTCACCTCAGCCTCTTGTATCCTCTGAACGAAATTATTGCAGCAAGATAATAACGGTTGTGCCTCTGGACTGCGGAGAGCTTTGAGGAATTCTGTAAAATCTCCTCGAGCCAGTGAGAGAAGGCAAGACTGGGAAAAGTGCAATATGGAACCTGCAAAATAAGCAAAATGTTGCACATATTCCGTGGTGCTTAAATGCCATTGTAATCCCCCACTGTCCCCAGTGGGACTCACAAAATAAATTCCTTATCAGTACATCTGTGGGAAGAAACCAATGCAAACTTAGGGAGAAGAAACAAACTCCATGCAGATGTTGCCCTTGGCTGGATTAGAACCCAGGAGCCCACTGCCAACCAGTGAGCCATATCTGACATTACAGGGGTTTTCCGAGGTTTAAATACTAATGACCTATCTTCTGCCATCAGTATCTGACCCCTGGCACTGGGGAGACCTGCCAATCAGCTTTTCAGTGGCACATGCAGTAGCGCCGTGGCCTTCTCGCAGCTTTCCCTTGGCCAAGTGATGACACCTTCGTCAGTCACGTGGCCTAGGTGCATGTCAGCCCCATAGAAGTGAATGGGGCTGAGCGTGATACCAAGCACAACTGCTATACAATGTACAGCCCTGTGCTTGGTGAGCAGGGAGAAGGACGCGGTGCTCACAGAAGCGCCTTCTCGAACAGCTGATCGGCGGGGGTCCCGGGTGTAAGACCACCATCGGGGACTGAGCTGCACATAGACAATGGAACTGATGAACTGTCCTAGAAAGAGGCACTCAGGGCCTGCAGTCAATTGGTCAGAGAATGTCCCATTAGTGACCCACTGGTGATGGCATCTGCAAAAAAGCTGTATATTGGCACCAAGTACATGAGAGTAGGGCGCTTCTGATCACTGTGACTAATATAACCCAGAGAAAGGTGTGCAGATGAAGAATGACTTACCTGTTGCAGTTTGGCTTGAGGTACATTGCAGACTTCTGACATGGTTGTTGCTGTCATCCTGAAACGCGTCTTTCCTATTGAATAGTTGTGTAGTCTCATTCATATCAGGCTTAACCTGTAGCTTTCCCGTGTGATGTCTAAAACTGCAGAGAGGATAAGACCATGTGGACACACAATGACACTTGTTAATAAGAAGTGCGGAGTTTCCAGGTTATGATGTAGAGTTCCCTGATCAGCCCTGAAACAGGGTTATTTGACCATATAGCCTGTGGGGCCATGACGGTATGTGCAGCGGATTGATCAATACTGTAGCATTACAGGAAACATCACTGGGTGATTGCTGTACACTTGTATTACTATCCCCCTTGACGTGATGGGGTGACCTTAATGTGAAATCCACAGCAGTCACACCATGTGCATAAATGTTCTCAGATACGTTTGCGTTTGGCGGACCATGTGTGGCTTCACATGTATAGTGCACACGCACCTCCTATAAATGACTGGTGTATGAGAAGAAGAGTGCAAACATCACAAAATATATCACCAAACCAGTACATGCAGGGAAACATAGAGAAATGCAGCTCAGTGAAAGAAGTGTGCGCCAAAGAACCATTCTGTCATTTACAATAGGACTTTTTTTTAACCGGAAAAATGTGAATTTGGTCTACATTTCTGCTTATGGATAATAAACAGTTCTGTATACTAGTGCTGGACTATTAGACGCTCAAAGAAAATGTACAGCTTTTATTTTTCTGTTTAAAGGGGTTCTCCGGGATTTTACTAGGATAGGCCATAAATATCTAATCAACGAGCGTCCGTCCCCCTGCACTCCCACCAATCAGCTGGAAAGACACTGCGCTGTCCGTTGTGTAGTGGATGGAGCTGGTTACTGCAGCACTGATGCCATTCACTTCAGTAACCAGCCTCATCTACGACACAGTGGACGGAGCGGTGTAGTTGCAGTGCCGGAGCTACTGAACAACAGCTGATCGATGGGGGGGTCAGATCCCCACTGATCAGATATTTATGGCCTATCCTGAGACTAGGAGATAAACTGCTAAATCCTGGAATGAGGAGAAGGATGTAAATACATAAAAACTAACAGATGACAGAAAGTTTACAATATTCCACGGTTTAAAGGGCATCTGTCAGTAGATTTGTATCTATGACTTGCTGACTGTTACATGAGCAGCTGAAGGCACCTGTGTAGGTCCCATGTCCTTATGTGTCCGCATTTTAATATATGCAAAGGAGCCTCTAGGAGCAACAGGGGTGTTGCCGTTACATCTATAGGCTCTGCTCTCTCTGCAACTGCTGAGCCCTCTGCGCTTTAGCAGAGCTAGGAGTTAGAATGTTTACACTGCCTGTCCCTGTCAATTAAAGTGCAGGGGGTGCAGCAATTGTAGAGAGAGCAGAGCCCCCAGGTGTAACAACAATGCCCCCATTGCACCTAGAGGCTCATTTGCATATATTAAAATATCATTGTTCTCAGCAATGCGGGCACATATGATCATGGGGCCAACACAGATGTCTTCAGCTGCCAAGTGCACATGTAACAGGTCAGACAGTGTCATAGGTACAAATCTGCTGACAGATGCCCAGGGACAACAGAAGTTAGCGGGGACACTAATACCGTAGTGCAGAACAAAATACCGCCACATGCGCCACAGTATGAAACTGTATCGTCGTCCTGAGCATGGCAATATAGGCTAATTCAGGAGGGCACCTGCAGGCACTGGCCAGGTGTCTAAGTGCCTGATGCTCATACATGAATTAATGCTGAGAGCAAGAGATTTTGATGTACCCGGCAGAGGGCAACGTGGATGTCTTGGGCAGCCCCCTGGGCATCGGCCCACGGGGAAATTTCCCTGTAGGGTCTAAGGCCAGTCCGCCCCTGGTGTAATGTGCATGGAGAGCTCCCAACAGATGTTGGGACAGAAAGATCAGGGGAAGTGAATATTTTCACCCGATCCTTTTGTTCTCCAGGAGATAAGTGTCTGGCAGCGGCTTTCTCCTCTCTCCCCACTGAATACACATACTGCCGAAACCAGGGGGTCGGTACTGAAACTGGGGGGTCAGTAGAGACAGCTGTCGCTGTATGGCTGCCCTAACACCCAACATCCTCAGTTGCTGATGATATTCTTTATATCTATGCCTGGAGTTAAACATGAAGATGATATAAGAATAACCAGTCCTATTGTTCTCAACCAGAGAAAATGTCACAACGTTAAAATGACCAACTCAGAGGACCACCCATGATGGCGGGTCGGGGGATAACATGAGCCTTTTCATCAATACATTAGATAATTTCATCTCGATATTACATCGAGATTAGAAAGGAAATGGGTGTTCATTAGGAGACCATAATCATATTACGTGAGATCAGTGGGACACAGAGCAGCTGGACAAAGAAAGACAGGGACATACATATGAATGACAAAGCCAAGTCCTCCAGACTGCTGGCATACAAATGGCCTCTCCAGAAGAACAATAATGGGGTTTACACCTACCCGTCTGTCAGGGGCTGGGCCCGCTGCCTCTGCTGGATCCAACACCTGGAACAATAGCCATGCCATGCTGGATTACCATAGAATCCACAGCTCTTCCTGCACATCTCGGCTTGGTAGAGGAACCCTTGGAGTTGGTAAGACGCATTGTCAGTATGCAAAAGTGTGGGATTCTGGTCCTGGGGTAACAGTAGGGCTTTGTGTCCGGGCGATGCAGAACTCATGATCTGTGGAGATGAGAGACCGCACATCCATCACTTACTATAATCTACTACAACTCCCCACAAACAAGCCCCCTTCTCTGGGCACACATTGTACCGCTCCGTCCGCCTCAACCCCTTTAAGCAGGTTATCTTACACTTAAAGGGGTATTCAATGATTTGACGGTATCCCCTATCCAATATTAGATTGGTGGGGGTCTCACTGCTGGAACCCCTACCGAGTACGAGAATGGGGGCCTGCAGGGCTCCGTGAAATAAGCTGAACGGCAGGACAAGCATGCACACATGCCATTCATATCTATGGAACCTGAAAGAACAGGCGAGCGCTGCACTCCGCTATCTCCGTAGTCTCATCGTGCACATGCTCGACCTGCCGCTTACCCCTGCAGGGTACAGGGTTCTTGTGATTAGGGGGGGCCCCATAGTTCTAATAGTTATCCTCTATCCACATACTTCTAATTACCGGAATACCCCTTTAAGCGTTCACATGGCTCTATCATTGGTCCAATGTGAATGTTCTAAGCACATGGATGGAGTACATCCTCTGAACGGCTCCGGCCCGCTAATCATCAGGGTTCCTGACAGATAATGGAACCTCTGACAGAAAGCGAAAAACTATGAATGTGAACAGAGGCTTAGGCTCAAACTATCCCCAGCATAATATACACCCGACCCGTCACATTATACGTAATGCTGCGTACAAAGCTATGCCGTCACCAGCAGCGCCTATCCTGGATTTAAAGGGCGACTCCAATCTCATGAGCGGTGGAGCACCCCCAACAATCCTGAGATTATCCCTGCTGGATAAACAGTATGGCTGGCATGCATAGAAAACAACCAGTAGGAAATGTTAGGGGGTATTTGGGCAGCACTGTGGTGAGAATGTGCCCATGTGATGGCAGTAACACACGCTAACCTGACAGCACTCATACATCATGGCTGGCACAGTCAGACACTCAGTGGAAGCAGGAGGGTAACCTACGCCCCCCATAGAGGACCTCACTATAAACAGCCCACCCCCACAACACAAACAAGAAGAAATACCATGCTGATCACTACCAGCGGGTGTCACCAAAATGTCACGTGTCCCACGTCCCAGCTGATCACTCGCTTCCGGGTCAGCCGCTGCCAAAAGCCGGAAGATCGGGACCGGAAGTGTCCTGTCGTTACTATGGAGACCGGAGTCACACGTTGAACAGTCGTAGAACGCGTTACCTGGGGGTGAGAGTGCGGCATTGCCCGCTAGGAGGCGCTGAGAGAATGCGGCTGGGCCTGTCACCGGCTGGTCACACACACAGTACACGGCCAGACAGATCCTAAGATGGCAAAACAGTACTGCCACCAATAGCGATCTCGTTATTGAATATTTATTAATAATGTCACATATATGGTGAGGATGCCATGCTACAAAGCTTGTGGCTCCGTCACCCTGGGTCATGGATTAACCCCTTAATGACTGAGCCTCCGTGACCAGGCCTATTTTTGAGAATCTGACATGTATCACTTTATGTGGAATGAGGTTTAAGTGACCCTCTATATTTAATATTTCAATAATCTGCGACTATAAATTCCTGTTTCTGGTCTTATCATTTAAAATATAACTTTTATTCTTTCTTTATTAAACAATACATTGCCACGAAAACATAAAGTAAAAATGTTAAAAATACATATGGAGGGCAACTATATTTGGGGCTGAGGGTGCGATGGTGAATCAGAGGGATATTACTCCATATCTCGCCGAAGCTGCGTGCAGGCTAGTTAATGATGTAACCTATATCACTGTAATTTGATGTCTACAATGTCGGCCGACACCAGGCATTCTGTCACCCAGACCGCACCCTATAGAGGTTGCTTCTTTGATTAATATCATGCCCCTTTCTATGAAACATGTCGGGGGAGCTGCATCTTTAATACTATTTAAAAAATTATGGCAGGGCAAAAAACGGAATAGGGATAAGGCGATCTGCAGACGCCGAATACACCTGAATATATGATAGGGGCAGTGTAGATAGGAAAGTACAATAGTACAGCTACCGAGAGAGTCATAGCCTGCACGCAGCTTCAGCGAGATATGGAGCAATATCCCTCTGATTCACCAATATAGTAGAGACATCGCACTTTATGTGGTAATATCTTTGGAACGCTTGTACTTATCCAAGCAATTCTGAGATTGGTTTCTCGTGACACATTGTACTTCATGGTAGTCATAAATTTGAATCAATATATTTCACTATTATTTATGAAAAAATCCCAAATTTACCAAAAATTTTGAAAAATTAGCAATTTTCAGAATTTCAATTTCTCTGCTTTTAAAACAGAAAGTGATACCTCATAAAATATTTATTACTTAACATTCCCCATATGTCTACTTTATGATGGCATCATTTTGTAAATATCATACTTTTTTTTTTTATCTTTAAGATTTCCAAAACCCACTTTTTAAGGAGCAGTTCAGGTCTGAAGTCACTTTGTGAGGCCTACATAGTGGATACCCCCATAAATTACCCCATTGTAGAAACTACACCCCTCAAGTTACTCAAAACTTATTTTACAAACTTTGTTAACCCTTTAGGGTTTACCATTTTAATCCATTTTTTTCTTTAACACATCGAGGGCTAACAGCCAAATAAAACTCAATATCTATTACCCTGATTCTGCAGTTTACAGAAACACCCTACATGTGTATGGGCGCATTGCAGGGGACATAAGAAAAGGAGCGCCATATGGTTTTTCGAAGGCAGATTTTGCTGGACTGGTTTTTAGATGCCATGTCCCATTTGAGGCCCCCCTGATGCACCCTTACAGTAGAAACTCCCCAAAAGTGACCCCATTTTGGAAACTACGGGATAAGATGCCAGTTTTATTGGTACTATTTTGTGGTACATATGATTTTTAATCGCTTTATATTATGTTTTTTTCTGAAGCAAGGTATCCAAAGAATAGCTGTTTTGGCACAGTTTTTATTTTTTACAACATTCATCTGACAGGGTAGATCATGTGCTATTTTTATAGAGCAGGTTGTTACGGATGCAATGACATCAAATAGGTCTACTTTATTTGTTTGTGTGTTTCAGTTTTACATATTAAAGCATTTTTGAAGCATGTTTTTGTCTCCATTTTCTGAACGCCATATTTTTTTATTTTTCTGCCATTCGTCTTGTGCAGGAAGAGTTGACTTTTTATTGGTACCATTTTTGGGTACATATGATATTTTGATCATTCATTATTACACTTATTACAAGGTTACCAAAAAATTAGTAATTTTGGCACAGTTTTTATTTTATTTTTACGGCGTTCACCTGAGGGGTTAGGTCATGTGACAATACGGCGTTCACCTGAGGGGTTAGGTCATGTGACATTTTTATAGAGCAGGTCATTATGGATGTGGCAATACCCAATATGTCAACTTTTTCTTATTTATTTAAGTTTTACACAATAATAGCATTTTTGAAACAAAAAAAATAATGTTTTAGTGTCTCCATAGTCTGAGAGCCAGGGTCTCATTTTTTGCGGAATGAGGTGACTGTTTGATTGGTACTATTTTGGGGGGCATATGCTTTTTTGATCGCTTCGTGTTTCACTTTTTGTGATGGTAGGTGACAAAAAATTGGCCATAGACCCTACAGGGAAACTTACCGGTGGGCCGACGCCCAATTGGCTGCCTGAGCCTTCCTCATGCCTACCAGCCAGCTTTCAGATATGTTGAGGAGACATCAGGCTCCAATGTTCTGAAGCAAATGCCAAAAAACATATGAAGCTTGGGGCTGACTAAGGAAGGTGACTAAGGAAGGCATGCAAGAGGGAGAGAGAAAATCACCACTGAGGCCAGTCACTGGCTGCAGCGATACACATGACCCTGGAAAGACGGCAACAGGAAGTCCATTGAAGACAGCCATAGAGCCAGAATAGAGCGGAGGAAGGCAGGTGGGTATGGATTTCTCCACAGGTACCGCTGGCTGGACGACCCCTTTAAGCATGGAGACTATGCCCACTCCATAGTGACCAGAGATACCTGCTCATATCTTTTTCAAATTTTTATGAGTACATCGTAAAAAGGAATTTTTTTAATAAAAGTTACTCTCACAGAATGATCAATTTTTTTGCCACAGTTTCCTCTAAAAACTGCTGCAGATTGATAAATGGCTTTCACTTGCATAGTTAGTGGAAGGTAGTCACTCAGTGGCCACATCTATGCAGATGGAGAGCAGTCTAGAGTAGGAAATGTAGCAGAAAAGTCATGACTAAATCTATTAGCAACCTAAGGACTCGTTCAGACAGGAGATACATTGTGTGGTATTTAGATGTTTTTATCCTGTCTGTATAAATTGGTTTCAATAAAGTATAAAATATAGTTATTCGAGGTGCAGTCTATCTGCATG
The DNA here is from genome assembly GCF_014858855.1 of Bufo gargarizans. Classification (NCBI taxonomy): domain Eukaryota; kingdom Metazoa; phylum Chordata; class Amphibia; order Anura; family Bufonidae; genus Bufo; species Bufo gargarizans. The sequence goes on along the minus strand of NC_058080.1, from coordinate 506,295,288 downwards.
TGTTCTTCTATGCGGCATGCAGGCTAGCACTCTGGTGTACGTATTAGGGTAGTACCCGTCTGGCCAAATGAGTCTACCGTCTATAGCAGGCATGCACAACTGCGGCCCTCCAGCTGTTGCAAAACTACAACTCCCAGCATACCTGAACAGCCTACAGCCATCAGACTACAGCAGGCCATTGTGGGAGTTGTAGTTTAAGAACGGCTGGAGAGCCGCGGGTTGAGCATGAATGGTGTATAGTTACCAACCATACTGCTCTACCACGCCGACATCATACAGACTGGCGGATTTCAGTACATTTGAAGAATTTTATAAGGCTTAGTTGTATCACAATTAATGAAATGTGTATGAGCTTGTAACCTAATATGTTTACGGCCAGTTACACGTAGATTAGGAATTGTACTTCTAAGAATTATCTTTTCTTTTCAGAGCACACAATAAAAGATATCCAACCTAAGCAATATGATGTCCAGGACCTGCTTGGAGAAGCAGTTTTCATTGAGCGCACTTTCCATTAGCAAAGAGCAAGAAGCTGTGTGATGTGTAGGAGACGGCACTGTACAAACAGAGATACCCTTGCTGTCAATGCAGTCATCGTCTTTGTATATCTGATAAGCAACCACTATTCCCCCAGCTGAGCTTTTCCCTTTCCTGCCAGAGAATCCCTGCAGCTGTCTCAGAATAACATTCATTTCCTTCCTGGACATTAGCCGCCATAATGCCATGTATGGCCGAGTGGAGCCCAAGGTTAACCACCGTGGGCTGAAAACATCTTGAGTAATTTGTTTGGATGATGTTGCTTCTCCATCCGTTACAAATAATCTGTATATCTATGAAATCACCTTCCATGGTAACATTGATTCATATCTTGTGGTAGGCTGCAAATTCTCTGATTGCTTTAAATGTCCAAAGCAAAATTGTCTATAGTTATAGTAATACATAATAATTGTGTTACAAAGTGGAGGTGGATCTGCTGTGTCCCTTGAATAGATTTTTCTTAGGGCCACTCCTAAGGATGGTGTCTAAGTTCCCCCCTGGTCTTCATCCTTTAACCCCTATACCGGCATTTGTACTCTGCTGCAGGGGAACCACCAGGCCACTACTTCATGGAGTAGTCTCTGTACAAATGACTGCTGACCCATGAGGATCAAGAGACACCATTGGGAAGCACTGAAGAATCAGGCAAAACTGTAGTTAGGGACCAGCCGAGGTCAGGGCAGGCAGAGTTTGTGCGATCTGATAAATTGTTCAAGGTCAAGGTGGGAAGGTCTGGGTGGGCCGCTCAGGGTCAGAATAGAGGTCAGACAGAGGTACGGTCAGGCAGCATGGGGTCAAATCTGGGAAACAGAAGTCATCACATGGGTAGATGAACACAGAAACAGCACACCCTTGCAGGACACTAGCAAACTAGAACCTATTGCTCAGGCACCTTCCCACAGGGGAAGGTGCCTTATATACCCCAAGGTCGCTGGCGAAGATTAGGATGTGCATGTCTTACCTAAGGGCAGTGAGAGTCATTGCTGCTGGAATCCTGGACAGGTTAGCAGAGCATTGGCCGTGCCCTCTAGGGATAGTAGAGCAGCAGCGGGCATGGGCTACCAGCACAACAAATTGTGCTTAACTATATGCATTTTTGTATCCATGATATTTGATTGCAAGTTTTGTGGTACCTTCAGACAAAAGACAGGAATTATGACCTTGACTCGAAGGGCCCTTTAGCACAGTTCAAGGATTAGAGCATTATTGGGAGCAAATGTTCCCATAAACGCTCTTTCCTGGGTGGGCCGCTCAGGGTCAGAATAGAGGTCAGACAGAGGTACGGTCAGGCAGCATGGGGTCAAATCTGGGAAACAGAAGTCATCACATGGGTAGATGAACACAGAAACAGCACACCCTTGCAGGACACTAGCAAACTAGAACCTATTGCTCAGGCACCTTCCCACAGGGGAAGGTGCCTTATATACCCCAAGGTCGCTGGCGAAGATTAGGATGCGCATGTCTTACCTAAGGGCAGTGAGAGTCATTGCTGCTGGAATCCTGGACAGGTTAGCAGAGCATTGGCCGTGCCCTCTAGGGATAGTAGAGCAGCAGCGGGCATGGGCTACCAGCACAACAAATTGTGCTTAACTATATGCATTTTTGTATCCATGATATTTGATTGCAAGTTTTGTGGTACCTTCAGACAAAAGACAGGAATTATGACCTTGACTCGAAGGGCCCTTTAGCACAGTTCAAGGATTAGAGCATTATTGGGAGCAAATGTTCCCATAAACGCTCTTTCCATATAATTGACCTGTGTAAGATGCAATCACTGTGATAAGGGGCACTTAAAATTCACACACATTGGTCTTTGTTAACAGGGATGTGCTGCAGACAAAGATGGAAATTGTATGGGGACAAATAATTGTAGTAACGTTTATTACCGTTTATGATCTGACATTGATCGACAAGTAGGATCAGGGGCGGATTGGGAAATTAAAGTGTCCCTGGAAAAAAAACTTAAAGTGGCCCAATGTTGTAGGCGGGACTAAATTGGTAGAAGACAGGGCAACATAAGTAGGCAAGGACAATAGAAGTAAGCAGGGCCTGCAATGCAATAGTGCAGCACAAAGTATCGCCGCAGCAGAATCAAATACCACAGTAGAGCAGCACAAAATACTGCCGCCCTCTCTACAGTATTCAACTGTCTCATTGTCCTAAGGATGGTAATACAGTTGAGTTTAGGAGGGCAACATCGGCCGATGAGCATCAGATCATCATGTACCTGACCTGCGGCCATCAGGAGAGCTTGGGTGGCCCCCTGAGCATTGGCCCACTGGGAAATTTCCCTGTAGGGTGTATGGCCAATCCACCCCTAAGTAGGATAGAAGAGTGTTGTTGACAGATAAAGATTTCAGGTATGGAAGTAGAGTGTGATAAGAAAAGTATCAAGCTCAGTCTTGTCCGTGTTTAGTTTTGGGATGAGGACATAATGGGGTAGACAGTCAAGGACCCGTAGTATTTGAGTCTAAATAAGGAGTGGAGAGATAGATTTCGGCAGGGGGGAATTGGGAACTTAAAGTGGCCGCGTGTTGTTGGTGGGTTCAAACTGATAGAAGGCCAAAACAAGTAGACTGGGACAACCGAAGTAGGCGGGTCCTGCAATACTTTAGTGCAGCGCAGAATACTGCCCCAGCAGAACCAAATACCACAGGACAGGACAAAATATTGCCGTCCTCACCACAGTATTCAACTGTATTACCATCATGAGGACAGTAATACAGTTGAGTTCAGGAGGGCACCTGCAGCAGTTGAACATCAGATCATTATGCACCTGGCCTGCGGCCATCAAGAGGACTTGAATGGCCCCCTAGGCATTGGCCCACCAGGAAATTTTCCTGTAGGGTCTATGGCCAATCTGTTCCTGGATTTAGGTGTCATCTGCATGTTGATCATATTGATGAAACCCCATAGACGTAGATGGGGAAAAGGATGGAGTGTTGAAATGTATGGTACACTGCAGTAAAACTGGCATGGAGTATACATAGCATAGAGTAGGAGGTACTAAATGTTCTGTCAAAAAGATAGAAGAGAAGAGCCAGACCTTGGATGTTTAATGAGGAGAGATCTGGAGGAGTAAAGAGTGATTGACAGTGTAGGATAAGTGGAGCAGTTAGGCTTGTTTCGCATTTGTGCTGACAGATTCGGTTGGCTGATCCAGCATTGCTGTTCGCTAGCGGAATGCCACCCGGACCCATTAACTATAAAATATGCCAGGAATTGGCCGGGCAAGTACCACTGAAGGCTGTACCGTCAGTGTGAAACAAGCCTTAAAATGTTTTTATGTAATTTATTTACTGATATGTATATAATACTAGGACTAGAATTTACCATGTAAGAAAACACGCATCATATGTCATTCGTAAAAAGGTTATCTAAAAGAGAAAAATTGTTAAAACGTCTACATTCTAATATAATATATTTGTGATATATTGATATGAAAGTCAACTTGCCATCATGACCGTATATAATTTCAATATAGTTTTCTATTTTATTGTTATCTTTTGAGGACATTGCTTTCCAGTGCTGTTAACTGGCAATAGGAGTTTGAGACGTATTTGGCCTTATCTCGTCTCAAAAGTGTGTGCAGCACACCACAATGTTTATTTTTCCTGTTTTCATTCATTGTTCCAGTTTTTGATTAAACCAGAAGTAGATTTGGCTGGAAGCAGCAATAATTATGGTACTGTACATCCTGTTGAGTCAGTTTTATCTTTGAAGAAGTCTACTGGTAGCAGTAGAGGGCAGCCTGTCTTAAAATGGCACTAAACTCCGAATACAGTGACGTGCTATCTGACATATTTATGTACCCTAAAAATGTTGTTAAAAATATTTTTGGGCTTTTTTTTTTAATTGTATGTTGTAAATAAAATTTCAGGAAAATCATTTATATACATGCTTTTGTCATTGCAATGAATTCAAGTGGAAGCTTTGAAACATATGTGACCCATTTGGAAATTGTATGTGTCAGAAGTCAAGACAAAAGACTAGCTCATTCATAGGCTCACTAACAACTTATTTACACAGTTTTTCAAATCAATGAGCAATAGGTGGTTCTAAATATAGTTGTGAAGGCCTGATGAATGTATTCCATCAGAGCAATCATCTGGGAAGAGTTTTGGCTCATAGACACTGTAAATACTGATATTGTCGCAAATACTTTTTATAGTGACACAATCAATTATGATCAATGATAAAGAATGGTTTAAAAGGGGTTCTTTGAGAGTTTTTTTTACTGATGACCTGTCCTCACATCATTAGTATCTGATTGATGGGGGTCCAATACCCGGGATCCATGCCGATCAGCTCTTTGAAAAGGGAGTGCTGCTCACAATTGGGCCGCGGCCTTCCCTCTGCTCACCAAGCACAGTGCCGTAAATTGTATAGCGGCTGTGCTTGGTATTGCAGCTCAGCCTCATGAGCTGCTCCTAGGCCGATGAACGTGATGTCACATGTCCTAGGCAAATCTAGAGAAGCGCTGCTGCCTTCTCAAACAGCTGATCAGCAGGGGTCTTAGGTGTCGGACCCCCACTGATCAGATACTGACGACCTATCCAGAGGAGAGGTCATCAGTAAAAAAAACTCTCAGAAAACCCCTTTCATGCTGATCTTTTTCAGCATTTACACTATCCAATCAGTGCTTCAATCATTTGGATACTAATGAATCATAAATAGTAACTGTACTTTTGATATGTCATAGGGACATATCAAGGGTTTTGATTGGTGGCGGCTCAAATACTGGGACCCCCAACAAGGAGTTAGATGCACTCAGCTCAGCGCTGCTTCTCTGCGCTACTGAACACAGAAATGAGGACAGCCTCAATAGGGAGTCTATGAGGCCGTCTCCATTTCCATGCTCCTTAGAATAGGCCAGCAATATCAAAGCGACAGGTATCTGGAATCTCTGTCAATCAGCTGATCTGCAGTAGCTTCGGTGGCGGAACTGAACAGCTCCGTCTATTGTATAGTGGACAGAGATGGTTACTGCAATACTGCTCCCATTCATGTGTCGGGAGTCGGATCCGTGAGATATCTGAACGCAGGTCTGTGTATTGTTTGGAGAATGTTCATGTACCACCATATACAATAAATGTGAGGAGTAGAGCTGTTACCTGTATAAGTAAATGACAATTAAAAAGACCCAATTAATATTTTGCCCCTATATATAAAGATCATGATTATTTTATAAGATCAACTTTTATAAGTGTTACATAATGTAGCCTCTTTAATAATGTTATAGTAATTTCATAATACAAAGCAGCCTGATCCATTTTTTAAATGAATAAGAATACAGTATTCTGCTTTTATGCAATATTCTTCTAAGAAGACTACTGATGGCTAAAAATGTATATATATTGTGAGGCTGCATGCAGGTCCTTCCTTCAGCGGTCAATTCTACTGGGTTGTGGCCTAAATGTTCAATGAAATGATTGCTTAAAGGGAACCCGTCACCCGGATTTTGTGTATAGAGCTGAGGACATGGGCTGCTAGATGGCCGCTAGCACATCCGCAATATCCAGTCCCCATAGCTCAGTGTGCTTTTATTGTGTTATTGAAATGATTTGATACATATGAAAATTAACCTGAGATGAGTCGTGTACGTGAGATGAGTCAGGGACAGGACTCATCTCAGGTTAATTTGCACATGTATCAAATCTTTCTTTACACAATAAAAGCACACAGAGCTATGGGGACTGGGTATTGCGGATGTGCTAGCGGCCTTCTAGCAACCCATGTCCTCAGCTCTATACACAAAATCCCGGTGACAGGTTCCCTTTAACACCCACCCTCAAAGTGAATAGCATGGTTGGGAAGTACATGCCTGAGATTAGTAAAATCACACCAAAAAAAAACAATTTAATCAGGGTTACATATCTCATACACAGGAAGAAAGGCGTTCACATTTAGTTGACCAGAATTGAGAACATGATGAATTCTCCAGATCCTGGAAAGGTTCCTAGACTATAGAGCCTAATATTCTGTGCTACTCAGCCCCATTCTGTGTGCTCTGACAGTAACTCTTCTGTGGGATCGGAGCAGGCAAGCCAGCCTTTGTACCATGCACACCTTGGGTCTTCATGTCCCTGTCTTCTGTTCACCGACTGCCCGACTTTTGGTTCATACTTTACCACTGCCTACTGGAAACAGCCAACAAGACCTGCTGTTTTGGAGATGCTCTGACCCAGTCGTCTACTCAACACAATTTGGTTCTTGTAGGGTTGTTCAGATCTTCACGCTAATTTTTTCTGCTTCCAACACATCAACTTAAATAATGGACTGTTACCTCTTACCTAATATATATGGGGAACCTCGACAAGGTGTCAGTGTCACAATATAATCACTTATAATTCATTTCAAATCTCAGTGATTTTAGGCTGGGTTGACACGTTCAAGTTTTTAATGGAGTTTTTTAAGCCAAGGAGTAGATGAAAAAAAGAACTTATACATGTGTGCTTCTCCTCTGTTTATGATTCATTCATGGCTTTGGCTTCAAAAATTGCACAAAAACCTAAATGTGGAAATCCAACATTACTGTTTTAGTTGATCGGGAGTAAAAAAAACAACTAGTAAGACAATATTAGCATCTAGGACATAGACATATGATTTTTGTTGGCAGATCCTGCTGATTTTAAGTGTATCTTTTCTCAATCTTATGTGTCTTGGGAGAGCATGCCAGTCTCCCCGAAGTCTCCTGATAGGGGGATCAGGGATCAGACATGCTGACCTTTGCTGTTGCATAACAGGCACCAGAGGTGTCTGCCAGACACTTTCCGCCTTCCCTAAAGAGAAACAACATGGCCATTTGGTAGGCTAAAGGGGTATGTTTATGTGATTGGCAAGGGTGATAGCTGTCTTCTATCTTATGTATATGGCCAGCTGTACACATGACTTCACATCTCTGTCTAGTGCAGATTAGATAGGGATTACATAAACAGATCTCTCCATTTCCCATTAAACGTTCAGATAATACCTTGCAGTCTAAATTTTATGGTTACATTTAGATGCAAAGAGGTACTTCTCAAGGAAAGAGAACCATCTCGCTCGTGCCACCTTGCAGAAAAGGCTGCCTATGAGTCTAAATCTGACTTTTTCACAAGCCTTGGAATATGACAAGGGAAAATGCCAAGTCAGATATTGCATATTATATAAGCGCATAAAATAAATAAATAGGGGCACATTTATTAAAGGGGTATTCCCATCTTAATGATCACTGTTAAATCTGTTAATGATTTAACAGTGATCATTTTTCTAAATATATTTTATTAACAAATCCCCACTCCTTAGAAAAAAATAAACCTATACTTACCTGACTGTTGTCTTCCGTCTCCCCCTCTTCTCAGACGACTTTTCTTTTCTTCTCCCGGCCGGCCGCGCTCTGTACTGAACGCGCACTCCGAGTCCGCGCATGCGCCCTGGTGACTTCTTCCTGGCAAGTATACTATACTGGCCAGGAAGAAGTCACCAGAGCGCCCGCCCCCTGCCGAGTGCCGAAACCAGGAAGTGGACGGCGCGCCGGGACCAGGTAAGTATGAAATAGCCTGTTGAGAAAACCCCTTTAAAACCGTCTTTTTAGATGCCGGTCTTAATAAAGCCCTAAACTGGCGGTGGATCCACTAGAGTTATGAAGAGGCGCAGGCCTCTCCATAACTTCCGCGAATCCAGTGCCAGTTCTAAATGTAAGCTTCAGAGCGGTCTTACATTTAGACTTTTTTCTACGCCTAAAACAGGTGTAGAAAATAGTGAATGAGACGGGCCTGCCGCCCCGTCCCCTTCCCACGTCACGTCCACAACTTTAGAACTTGTGTGAGAGGTGCGAAGTTGCAGATAGCGGTGTAACTAGCTATTTGTGCCTAAAATATGCCTAATTTAGGCGTATTTCAGCATAGTAAATAACCCCCATATTATTTGCCATGAAGCACTTCCAGTAAGTCTTCATACAGGGCTGGTCTCTTTACAGAGAGCCGACACCCTAAAGGGGTTCTCTGCGAATTAGAAAAGTGAAAATACTTAAATAGTACTTCATTATAAATATATTCCCAAATACCTTACATTAGTTATAATGGCTTGTTTTGTTTAGGGAGCAATGATTAGGAGAAACAAAATGGCCGCTGTCCTATTAGCTCACACAAAACCTGTCCTAATCACACAGCAGGACAAGTTACTTCTGAGCAATGAAGAATGAACTCCATTCCTACAGAGATTCAGCTAAAGATTTTATCATCTGTATTCAGGATCATAATCCCTGACAAGCAAAGCAGAGAGGTGGATGAGGCAGCTCTTTACCTCAGTGCTCAGAAGTAAATTGTCCTCCTGTGTGATTAGGACAGGCTTTGTGTGTACTAATAGGACGGCCGCCATTTTATTTCCCCTGATGATTGCTCCCCAGACAAAACAAGCATTTATAACTAATGTAAGGTATTTGTGAATATATTTATAATATAAATAATAAAGTAATATTTAAGTGTTTTCATTTCCTTAATTCCCAGAGAACCCCTTTAAGATAGTTACATTTAGATATGTTCACTAGGATGTCAGCAGGAAAAAACACTAATTTTTGCAAAATAAAGCTCTACCATTTTCAGTTATAGAGATCACTTTGATCATAATTTACATGTCAACAGTGATCCGGTTATTGGATTTTTTTTTGTAATAGATCTGATTTGTGTAATCTAAAAACTGCAACTGTGTAATCTGACATGCATTATGGTATTATACTGCTTCTTTTAGGGCTGTTTTACACCAACAGTAAAACAGATTCAGCAGGCCATCCTGGCTGGGAACAGCCTGTCGGATCCGTCCTTGCCGGGCGCAGCCGTGCGCTGTTGTCAATCTCTCCAGCCCCATTCACTATAATGGGGTCCAGTGGAGATCCAGCCACAACCTGTCAAATATGCAGAGGACAGGCAGCTGATTTCGTCCGGCCGCTCCTCTGCATATTTGCCAGGTTCCGGCTGGATCTCCGCCAGACCCCATTATAGTTAATGGGGCTGGATGGATTGCCGGCTGCGACCAGCAAGGACGGGTCCGACAGGCTGTTCCTGTAACTGCCTGCCAGATCTGTTTTACCATTACTGTAATACAGACCCTACCAAGGAAAGGCTAGAAATATATGCTGCTAGATATGGTATCAACAGAAGCAACTCCTCCTCATATATGGAAACAGTCCAAACAAAAAGAGTTAAGGCCCCAATACACATTAGACTATTGTTGTCCAAAGCTGCCGTTTTCAGCAGGACCAGATGATAGTCAAAGGCAGGGATGGCCAACCTGTGGATCTCCAGCTGTTGTAAAACTACAACTTCCACCATGCCCTGCTGTAGACTGATAGCTGTAGGCAGTCTGGGCATGCTGGGAGTTGTAGTTTTGCAACCGCTAGAGAGCCGCAGGTTGGCTATTCTTGGTCTAAAGTGTGTACAAGCCTCCCGACTCTCCCCGACAGATAATGTCCAGGAGAAAAGGATTAGGCGCTTTGAATTGTAACGTCCAATTGCTTTCCTGGATGATAGGCCGCAGCCAGAGGTGACCCGCTGCGGCTTTCCCCTCTCCCCACACTCATTACAGGTGTATGGCCACTCTTAGTGTTCTCCATTATGGCATATCCCATGCTTTAAGATGCCTACAATGAGTTTAAGGTGTTTAAATTTTAAAAAGCAAAGCTTGTTAATTCTCAATAAAAGAGCCTTGTGTTTGCTTGCGTCCCCATCTGCTTTGCATGACCACTGGGCCTTTTTTCCACCCTCAATTCTCTGATAACATTGTGGTTCCTGTGAAGTTAGATCTGTAGGTATAGTGATGGTACCAACCTGACTGCTCTCTATGTCCAGGTGCCTGACTGCAGCCAGAGGTGCTGCCTCCATGATACCTATGCAAATGCTCTGGGGTACTATTTAAAGGGGTACTGTAACAAGTTATCCCCTATGTATAGGATAGGTGATAACTATTATATCGGTGGGGTCCAAAATGAACAGAGTGACAGGTCAGGCATGCACTCTATGGGGTTCTGGAAATAGCCAAGTGCTGTACATGGCTGTCTCCGCAAATCCCCCAGAGATGTATGAAGTAGAAGTCCCCATTCTTGTGATCAGTGGAGGTCCCGGCAGTAGAACCCCAACTGACCTAATAGTTATCCCCCTGTAGAAGGCAGTTGTTCACAACTGGCTTTGGCCTTACCCAGCAGTATTAGGCTACTTTCACACTGGCGTTTTGGCTTTCCATTTACGAGATCCATTCAGGGATCTCACAAGTGGTCCAAAATGGATCAGTTTTGCCCTAATGCATTCGGAATGGAAAAGGATCCGCTCAGAAGGCATCAGTTTGGCTCCGATCAGTCTCCATTCCACTTTGGAGGCAGACACCAAAACGCTGCAGTGTTTTGGTGTCCATCTGACGAAACTGAGCCAAACAGAACCATTCTGACACACAATGTAAGTCAATGGTGACGGATCTGTTTTCTAGGACAAAATAGAAAACGGATCCGTCCGCCATTGACTTTCAATTGTGTTCAAGACAGATCTGTCTTGGCTATGCTAAAGATAATGGATCCGTTCTGAACGGATGCAGACGTTTTTATTATCTGAACGGATCCGTCTGTGCAGATCCATGACTGATCCGCACCAAACGCCAGGGTCTTGGGAATGGGACCCACAAATATTTATGTTGTTCATTTACATATATAGCGCTTAGGCTAGTTTCACACCCGCCGGAACAGCCTACTGAACTCCCCTGCCAGAAGTGTGAAAGTACCCTTACATATTCCACAGTGCTGTACAGCGATGGTAGTCAGTCCCTGTCCCTAGTCCTATTGAGACTCACAATCTAAATTAACCTGTCCTTTTTGGAATGTGGGAAAAAACGGATAACTTGGTAGAAACCCACTCATATTCAAAGAGAGCATACAGGGTAACAGTGCCAACCACTGAGCCACTGTGCTGGTTGCATCCGATCGCTGTGGCGCCTGCACCCAGCACCCAGCGTCCACTGCTGGGAATAGTAGTATTACATGGCAGACATTCAGATGAATGGCTGCTCATGTAAGACAAGCACCTCTCTGTTCTGGCTCAGACTTCTCCCCTCTGTGATGTCCATATGCCCTATTAGGCCTTCAAGAGACAACTCCTTTAAGAGTGAGTTTTGTTCACACACGGGAGACGGTGTACGTATTGGTTACAGTTAATGTGTTGTAATTTTAGATCTTCGTGGACATGACATCCCCTAGTGAGAGTCACACAACAGCCAAGGATGTTAATCTCAATGCCGAACACAAAGATCTCTGTATTCTGCTGGCACCTGTATTCATGCAGCTCATAGCAAAGTACTTGTGTATTGCGGCCCTATGACGGTCTGTCAGCATTGTAGATGGCAGGTCTAATGCCTCGTTGTTTCCTATTCATACCGAAGCTGATCCTTACAAGAGTCAGTTGTTCTCAGAATTGATGTGCAAATGCACAAAACCTCTTCTGCTTTCACAGTTATTATTATTATTATTATTATTATGGCTTTGTACTTCCATTTCATGTGCAGACATGTCTCCACCATTTCTGTAATTGCATTTAATATGCCAGGGATAGGACAGTGTTTCTGGGCTGGAATGTCATAAGGGAGTGTTCCATCAGAAAATGACCTATTGTTTATGAATCACATTTTTATGTTAAACATTTTTAGTCGAATTTTCAATGTTTTTTGTTGTCCCCCCCATTTTCTACGTCATTATCCATGTTTAATAATAGGTCATGATTTGCTGTTCCGTACAGGTAACTTTTCAGTAGCTATTATAAATATCACCACAGGCAGAACTACAATGACAGATATCACCTCTATATAGATAACAAGGAATCCACCATTCACAATAGGTGATATCACAGATCATCTACTCCTTCTTCGTTTCGTTTTAAAATTGTTTTTATTGGTTTTACAGCAGTAAGGACTTACAATCTTTACTTGCCCTACAAGGGCGCCAATACAAGAATGCATCTGAAATAGTACAGTCGTATGGGAAAATGCAGATCACATAATAACAAACAAAAAGAGGAAGGTCAAAACGTAGGAAGGTCCGAGGGAAGGAAAGGGATGGGAGGGGGGGGGGAGCATCCCTAATGTTGCCAAAGGGTAGGACTGGTTCCAAATAATTTATGCAATGATACCTTTGATGTTCACGAGATCCCTAAAGCTATGCAATTCAGATCGAAAAACCTCTATAGTCTTTCCAAGGTTTCCATATCGCCTCCAATCTATGTGGTGTTCGGGCCTCCCAGTGAGCTATCTGCTCAAGGCGGTACAATTGATCGCATCTATTGATCCACTGTTTTATTGGGGGTATCTCAGTCTTTTTCCAGTAAACTGCAATGAGTATTCTGGAAGCTGCCAGTAAAATCTGACTCAACTTTTGCGTATCTCTAGGGCACCTGAGATCCCCGAACACCCCAAAGAGACACACCTTCGGAGAGGCCGGAAATGGCATCTTACAGATCTCAGACAAGACCTTACATATTTTTTGCCAGTAGGGAGAAATCTTCGTACACTTCCACCATAAATGGCTGTGAGTGCCTAGTTTGGGCTGCATTCAGGGAACATGCGGTTAACTCTTTTTGGCGTACATCTACTCCTTCTTGAGCACGCCTGGAAAACTCACACACACACAGGTCAATGGGGTCAGCTCCTGTGCATAATGTCTATGGCCCATGTAGCTGCTCTCAAAAGAAGGGAAGTCTTAACCCCTTAGTGACCACTAATATGCCTTTTTACTGACGTAATCAAAGTTTTTTTTTAGCTAAACAGCTAGCTTTAATCAATCATTACATGTACTTAACAGGTTGCCAACCTAGGCCGAGAATGCTCGTCCTAACTGGCCGGTATTTAACGCCTTAGGACGAGCATTCTCACCCTAGGGTTAACCGGCTGCCCCACACGCGCTGCCGCGAGCAGCAGCAGGGGCCCGGCTGATACTGACAGCCGGGCGCCTGCTGTATCTGCCAGCATCTGTGAAAACACTAATGCCAGCGGATTAACCCCCTGTATGCCGAGGTCACGCTGACAGCGGCATACAGGGGGTTTGCGGCAGCTTGTACATCCCCATCGGGTCCCCGTGCTGCGGTGACGGTGACCCGATGGTTGCTATGGCAGCCCCAGAGATCCAGCCCCAGGGCTGGGTCTCCTAGGCAACTGTCAGTGTCTTACAGTGTAGGGCACTGACAGTTCAATACAGCACAATACAGATGTATTGTGCTGTATTGAAACAGGGATCAGACCCTGAGTGGGACAAAAATAAAAAATTATAAAAGTGAAATAAAAGTGTTTTTAACAATAAGAAAATTTAAGTTTCAATTAAAAAAAGCCCCTTCACCATAAAAAGAGACATATAAAATTGTAAAAACTAAAATAAAAAACACACATATTAGGTATAGCTGCATCTGTAACAAACTGCTCTATAAAAATATCCACCCCGTCCAGTCAACACTGTACAAAATAAAAAATGAAAAACTGTGCTAAAAAAGCCTTTTTTTCCACCTTTTATCACATAAAGTGTAATACCAAGCGATAAAAAAGTCATATGTACCCAAAAATAATACCAATCAAACCGTCATCTCATCCCGCAAAAAATTTGTCTCTACATAAGACAATCGGCCAAAAAATAAAAAAGATATGGCTTTCAGAAAATGGAGACATGAAAACATCTATTTTTTTTGTTTCAAAAATGCTTTTACTGTTTAAAATCAAAATATAAAAAAACAGACATATTAGGTATAGCCGCGTCCATAACGACCTGTTCTATAAAAATATCACATGAGGTAACCTGTCTGATGAACACCGTAAAAAATAAATAAAAAAAAACTGTGCCAAAAAGGCATTTTTTATCACCTTACATCTCAAAAAGTGTAATACCAAGTGATCCAAAAGTCATATGTACCCAAAAATAATACCAATCAAACCATCATCTCATCCTGCAAAAAATGAGACCCTACATAAGACAATCGGCCAAAAAATAAAAAAGATATGGCTTTCAGAAAATGGAGACATAAAAACATCATTTTTTGTTTAAAAAATGCTTTTATTGTTTAAAACCAAAATAAAAAAACAAACATCTTAGGTATTGCCACATCCGTAAAAACATGCTCTATAAAAATATCACATGAGCTAACCCGTCTGGTGAACATCGTAAAAAATAAAAATAAGAAAACTGTGCCAAAAAATAAATTATTTTCTCACCATACATCACAAAAAGTGTAATACCAAACGATCAAAAAGTAGTATGTACCCCAAAAAATTACCAATCAAACTGTCATCTCATCCCGCAAAAAATGAGAACCTAATTAAGACAATCACCTAAAAAATAAAAAAGATTTGGCTTTCTGAAAATGGAGACATAAAAACATGATTGTTTTTCTTTAAAAAATCGTGGGCTCTGCCGTGTTCCCGTACAGCAGTTTAAGATCACATATGGGGTGTTTCTGTAAACGGAAGAATCAAGGTATAAATATTGAGTTTTATTTGGCGGTTAACCCTTGATGTGTTACAGGAAAAAATTAATCAAAATAGAGAATCTGCCAAAAAAAATTACATTTAAAAATGCCATCTCCTTTTCCTTTAATTCTTCTAAAACACCTAAAGAGTTAAAAATAAAGTTTATAAAATCAGTTTTGAATAACTTGAGGGGTGTAGTTTCTACAGTGGAGTCAAAGTGTACTATGTCACTATGTAAGCCCCACAAATTGACTTTAGAATTGAAGTGGTCCTTAAAAAAGTGGGTTTTGGAGATTTTCTTTTCTTATTTCAAATTTAAAAATTTGCTCCTGAAATTCTAAGCTTAAAGCCTCATGCACACGTCCGTGGAACACAGACCGTGAGATACCGTCCTGGATTCCTGCTGAGTGCAGGAGCGCACGGCGTCATTGGTTGGTATGACGCCGTGGGCTTCGTGCCGCCGCTGCTGTACAGTAATACACTTGCATGATCTAAACAAGTGTATTATTGTACAGCATCGGCGCCATGAAGCGCACGGCGTCATACCAACCAATGACGCCGTGCGCTCCTGCACTTAGCAGGAATCCAGGCCGATATCTCACGGTCCGTGTTCCACGGACGTGTGCATGAGGCTTTAAGCTTAGAATTTCAGGAGCAAATTTTTTAATTTGAAATAAGAAAAGAAAATCTCCAAAACCCACTTTTTTAAGGACCACTTCAATTCTAAAGTCAATTTGTGGGGCTTACATAGTGACATAGTACACTTTGACCGTGAGATACCGTGGAACACGGACCGTGAGATACCGTCCTGGATTCCTGCTGAGTGCAGGAGCGCACAGCGTCATTGGTTGGTATGACGCCGTGGGCTTCGTGCCGCCGCTGCTGTACAGTAATACACTTGTATGATCTAAACAAGTGTATTATTGTACAGCATCGGCACCATGAAGCGCACGGCATCATAGCAACCAATGATGCCGTGCGCTCCTGCACTTAGCAAGAATCCAGGCCGATATCTCACGGTCCGTGTTCCACGGACGTGTGCATGAGGCTTAAGGAGAGGAGTAAATAATTAACAGCGGAGTGGTGCTGGTCTCCAGATAATGGGTGTGGCTAGGTGCCAACGACCAGAGGGAAACCCCCTTGGGCTTCTTAGAGAGGTAATTTGCATATAAATGAAGCAATTTTTTGCCTAAATGACAAGACATATGGGGGTAAGACTAGTATATTTGTAACTAAATCGAGGAGACTGAAGTGATGATGTGAAATGCTCTGTAGCTAAAATCCAGGTGACAGAATCTCTTTAAAATGGTGCTTTAAAAACTGTAACTTGTCCTGCAAAAAATAAGACGTCATACAGGTACATTGATGAAAAAACAAAAAAGTTATAACTCTTGGAATGCAATTTTTAAAATATGTGCATGGTCACTAAGAGGTTAACATATTTTAGGCCTAGTGGCCGGTATGAAAATTGCAGGATTATATACATTTGTTTTAAATATAGATAGTGACATGGAAGAAAAAAAATGCAAAAAAAAAAATATTTAACAAATATTATGAGATTTAAACAATAGGTCATTTTCTGATGAAACATTCCCTTTAAGATAAATCTACCATGGGGGTGCTTTAAACCATATTTCTGGATAATGCCTAATCTGTAATTAACAGATTTATATCTGTTACCTGAATCACTACAAGAATTTTGTTTCAATTTAAACATTACAAACAGAATGTTACAGTACCGTATTTTTCGCCCTATAAGATGCACCGGCCCATAAGACGCACCTGGGTTTTAGAGGAGGACAATAGGAAAAAAATATTTTTCATTAGACCTCAGATCAGACCACCAATCAGACCCTTAGTATTAATCAGACCTCAGCTCACAGCCCCAATCAGACCCCCAATGTTAATAAGACCCTCAATCAGATCTCAGATCAGACCCCCATGCCTCAGATCAGCCCCCCAGCCTCATGTATGCAGCCCCCAGCCTCATGTATACATTTATCAACGGAAGTTTAGCTTGATTGGCTACCACCTCGAGATCAGTGGAGGTGGCAGCCCCACCGATTCTCTGTTTTCAGCAGCCATCGGCACCAGAAACAAAACAGTAAATTCATCCAAAAGCAGAAGATATAAGGCTCTGTCCACTGTGTTGTGGCAATGCCAGCATCTTGCAGCATTCAAGTGAGTGAATGAGAGCTGAGCTGCAGTATGCTGGCATGGTCACTACACAGTGGACGGCACCATCGGACTGGAAATTCTCTCATGACCCAACCTCTATATCATCAATAAGGTCTAACTGAATCAAAACCTAGGACAGATCATGGTGGCAGTGATTAGCTCAAAAGACAGCTCCAAATGCAATTTTCCCTTGGTTGTTTGGGGTCCATTATGGCTTCATAGATTGGGGCCAACAGAGGATCTTCTGGTATTCTGGTGGGCCAGTCCAACCCTGGACCTTTTGCATCTTCTTCTGGCTTCATCCAATGTTTTGTTTCTGGTTTCGGAAGCTGGGGTGTTGGACCACCACTAAACTTATGTCGATGACCTATCCTTCGTTCCTAAGAATGTTTGCGATAATTGCCCCGATTCCTGGCCCATGTAAAGGGGCCTTAAATCCCTTTATGGAGAATCAGAAGAAAGAGAGGAGCCAGTTGGCATCCAGTTGCCCAACACTACTATTACAAATTGTTCACTGAATGTCTATTGTGGTAAGATGAAATAGTAGTAGTATTCAATAGTCAGGGTTAGGAAAGTGAGAGAAGGAAGCCAAAGGGTGCTCTAAACCCTCAAAATACAAAGATCTTCAACCTATATACTATGTATGCTTGTAACCAGTGACATGACTGACATTTACATGGAGTTAGATATGAACCCTGCACAGTTATAATGGTAATACTGTTACAGATTATTGTACTTTTTGTACATGATGTGTAAATCTAATGTTAGATTCTGTACATTACCTGTACAACTGTGATATAGGAACTAGTCAGAGGAAGGAAACATGTGACCTCTGTATACATCTTCTAGATCTGTATCTTTATAATAACCACTGAGTTACAGCTTAACAGCTTGACTTGGCTTCTGTACATGCATATATGTAGCTAAATGTCACTTCTCTTCCTTTACTGATTTATATATGGTAATTTTGGGAGATTGGGTCACAATGTGGCCAAAAGTACATAAGTAGAGAAATATATAGAAAACACAACCAATTAGGAAGCTATCATACAGTCAGGGCCGGCCTTAGGTGTTCAGGCGCCCTGTGCGAGCTAACCTTGTGGCGCCCCCCCCCCCCCCCCCCAAAAAAAAAAAAAACACTGCTTGTTGCTGGCATCATGGCATAGGCTGGCTGACTATCCAACCAAGTAGTTACCAGCCCTCACACCCCAAAGGCCGGTGTAATGTTATACTTCCCTAGTTCGTGAGATTTCCCTACCCTCGTCACTTCCGGTCGCACCGGACATGACGTGAGGAGGTGTGCAGCGCCGCGCAGGCGCACAACGACAGGTTAGGGAAATTTCACAGCAGAGTGCGCATGCGCCAGGAGCCTCGCCGGCGGTTAGGGTAGGGAAAAACTATGGGCCAATGCGCAGTGATCGGATGGATGTTTTCAGCTGAACACCGGCCGACACTGCGCATGCACCGGGAGCCTCACCAGCGGTTAGGGAAGGGAAAAATTACGTACGGGCCAGTGCTTTTTCCCTACCCTAAACGCTGGTGAGGCTCCCAGCGCATGCACAGTGTCGGCCGGTGTCCAGCTGAGAAAATTTGTTTCCAATGTAGTATTAATAACTAAACAATTAAATAATAAACATATTGCATTGTCTACTTACCACCAGGACAATAAGATGATCTGGACTCTGGCTGCAGTCTGGCTCTGGGGACTCCATTGTCATTCTCTCCCCCCCCCCCCCCCCTTCCCTTGTCACTCTCATTATCCCCCCTCTCCCTTGTCACTCATTATTCCACCCGCCCTCCCTTGTCACGCTACATTATCCCCCCCCCCATCACTCTCATTATTCCCCCCCCCATCACTCTCACTATTCCCCCCCCCCCATCACTCTCATTATTTCCCTCCCCATCACTCTCATTATTTCCCCCCCCCATCACTCTCATTATTTCCCCCCCCCATCACTCTCATTATTTCCCCCCCCATCACTCTCATTATTTCCCCCCCCATCACTCTCATTATTTCCCCCCCCATCACTCTCACTATTCCCCCCCCCCATCACTCTCATTAGTTCCCCCCCCATCACTCTCATTATTCCCCCCCCATCACTCTCATTATTTCCCCCCCCCATCACTCTCATTAGTCCCCCCCCCCCCATCACTCTCATTATTTCCCCCCCCATCACTCTCATTATTCCCCCCCCCATCACTCTCACTATTCCCCCCCCATCACTCTCATTATTTCCCCCCCCCCCATCACTCTCATTATTTCCCCCCCCCCCATCACTCTCATTATTCCCCCCCCCATCACTCTCATTATTCCCCCCCCCATCACTCTCATTATTTCCCCCCCCCATCACTCATTATTTCCTCCTCCCCCCCCCATCACTCTCATTATTTCCTCCCCCCTCCCCCCTTGTCACTCTCTCTCTTCCCTCCCCCCTTGTCACTCTCTCTCTTTCTTTCCTCCCCCCTCGTCACTCTCTCTTTCTTTCCTCCCCCCTTGTCACTCTAGTGTACCTCTAGTGTAGCGTGGCCGAGCTCTGTTCGATCCGCGGTACAGGAGCATTTGTTTCCTGTACCCGGCCGGACTGACAGGAAGTGCACACTAAGTGAGCACTTCCTGTCAGTCCGGCCGGGTACAGGAAACAAAAGCTCCTGTACCGCGGACCTAACAGAGCTCGGCCACGCTACACTAACAGGCGCAGGCAGGATTCTTTAGAGCGGCAAGCCACTCAGGCGGCGCAGAATGAGGGGCGCCGCCAGCCGCCCCCAACTTATATAAGCAACTTTTTTTTTTACCGCAACGGGCGCCGGGCGCCCCCTGCTGAGTACAGGAGGGGGGGGGGGGGGGCTCGCCTGCCCATATTACATTGCGGGCTGTCGGCCGCCCGGCGCCCCTGTTGCTATGGCGCCCTGTGCGGCCGCACAGCCCGCACACCCCAAAGGCCGGCCCTGCATACAGTCCATTATTTTAAATCATATAAAAGCAGTTGCAATCCCATTTCATTTACACAGTAGGACAGACTGACTCTCTTTGGGAGAGCCTTTACTGATCTACCAAGACAGGATTCAGTCCGGAGTCACAATACCCTCAAGTGCATGAGTAGTAGTTTGATGTTTCCCACAATGACTTGTAAATTTACGTAAAATTGTATTGTATAAGGCTAATGTAAGATCCTCACCTGCTTTGCACTCCAGGGGAACCAAGAGGGGTCCTCGTGGAGTTGCGGGACAGGTTATGCGTGTCTCTGATGCACCAGCGCTGACATCTTTGCGAGCCAGTGCGGAGATGCGTTCGCGTGGACATCGGAGGGGAGGACCGTCGGAGTCCCGGGGACAGAGTGGCCAGGCGAGTGACAAGACGCCGCGGCCAGGGTTGTCTCCGGTGTCTCCTGCGACTTCCGTTTCCGCATCTGGGTCCACGTGCTCGCATACTCGCGCTGAGTCAATCATGCGTCCGTGCGTACGCACGAGGGCAGGTTCGCAAAGGGATACACGGTCGCGAGTACGCGCTTCTTATGCACTTCGTCGACCAGTGGCGCATATTATACTGACTCACAAGAGCAAAGTGGATTAGGGAGCCAGCCATGGGTTAATCAACTTGTGATTGCCTTAGGCCTTGTACTCAGGTGCAGGGCAATTTGTTCACCTATGGTAGTGGACACTTGGCACCCTGGGATTGGTCAGCAGGCATTTATAAGGAGGTCTCTCAGGGTGATCAGTGCCCACTGTTATTTTCCCTCAACCAGGTATAGGTCACAACTCCTAGTGACTGAAGTCTGCCAGGAACTTTGTCCTTACAGCGGACCCAAGATCTGGAGTGACTCGACTGCCAAGTGCACAGCATCATTCAGCACTGGTTGGGACTATTCCTGGAATCTCCTTGCCTGGTTTTTTGTTATTATTCCTTGTTACCAGCAAGTGTCCTGGACGTTTATGTTTCTGGTGAATAAACACCTTTTTGCTTTCATCACTGGTCTGTTTGTTGGTGCCTTGCATTACAGCTAGCCTTATGGAAAAGGTGTTAGATAATTGTCAGTAAGCACGTAGAAACTACAATTTCAATTCCATGGAGTATTTATGCAAATTATGACAACCATCTTGAAATAAAATCATATATATTTTTTATAGCGCCAACACTGTGTAAAATGAATAAAGCGCATCGCTGTACTGATTGTCATCGCTCACATCGGTACCTGTTTCTATTGGGGCTCACAATCTAAACTCAGAAAGAGCCAGCATTGGAGGCAGTGTTGGACTGGGGTGCCTAGGGCCCACCAGTAAAATTCATTCGGGGCCCCACTGTACAGATACATGCCACACATAGTGGTTGACAGCAATAGGATGCTCAAGATTATTGTGGGGGTCCCTGCAACAACTTTGAGAATGTGGGTCACTGGGGAAAGAGGATACTGGTTGGCCTGCCTCTGTACCTATAGGTCATCTCAGCCACCCAATGCATCTAATATAATAAACTGGGTAGATTGTTAAATAATGTAGGTTGTTGGCTGGTTGAAATGCTATTCTTGGGGACCACCTTTGTCAGAGGCCCACCGGGTGATTCACCTATTCCCCTGTGGGCCAGTCCAAGCCTGGTTGGAGGTATACGTCTGAAGGATCTCCTCACATATACCTCCAACAGAAAGCTGTGACATATCCTACCGTTAGCATGCGGTATACTTTTTATTACTGTATACCTTTGTATGGAATAGCATAGCCTAAGGTGCTATTCCATACCAGAATAACAATGTATGCTGGCCTGGCGGAGTGTTCTTTTGGCCTCCTTCAGGTGAATAGAGCGTTATAGATAAGTTTGGCTTATCTGATGGAATCTTTTATCATCATATACACACAAACATAGGTTCTGAATCTTAGGGCCATATTAGACCACTAGATTGTCAGGCCAATTATAGAAAAAAAGTGTTCATAGGAAGGCTCCTTCCTGATAATTGGCCCATATAGTTGATCAGCTGATGAATGATCAAATGCTCGTATGTTGGTTGATGGGCATCTTTCATCAGGATCTAGCATCTTACATCACCCTGTGTAATCAAGGATGTGCTGCCGATAAGGAATAGAACAGAATGAAGGTAGTAATTGTTCCTCCCACATTCAGTTTGCATCGGCCTGTGTAATCAGGCCGATGGATGTGTGATGATCCATAGGCGCTTGCATTGCCCAAACATCAGGCAGTGTAATACAGCCTTCATGTGAACAGGGCCTCAGGCTACACAAAGAATCTTTGTGTAGGTGTTTGAAGTCATGAAACATACTAAAGGCTGTGTCTTAAATCTGGAGAACTGTGATATTTTACTGTGAGCTAAAAACCGTATAGCACAAAAAAGAACTGTGATATTTTACTGTGAGCTAAAAACCGTATAGCACAAAAAAAAAACTTTTTGCAGATGAGCGACTGTGTCAAACAAACACTTGTTAAGTGGCTCTTTTTTCAGCAAATTGAAGAAACCAGGAAAAAAAGAGTAGTGTACATCTTCAATTCCACTGAAGGGCACTTACCTGTGAAAAGCAGATCAGGAAGGAGGGGTGTAAAGTCCAATGTGTTTGTCAGAGGGGATGTGAGGAGAGATGGCACTGCTTTGAATTTGCAGTAATTGGGAGAAGTTTGTTTAACTGATCTTAAGTGGAGAGAAGGGAATTAATTTGCTAATAGGGATCAGCATATAACAGAGAGTTAAAAAGAATTCACTAGCCTTTTAATGAATGCACAAATCACAAGAGGGAGATCAGCTCCGAGGTGTGAAAGCAAATATTTACTAGACTTGCTGTTCATTTTATTACCTACTGCTATTAATGACATATCAGGATACTCTTTAATCCAGGGTTGGGGAACCCAAAAATGAGAGACGTTCTCTATAAAGAAATAATAAGCTGTGGGATATCTGTGTTGTTTATAGCAGTCAATCATTTTCCAGTACAATGTATAAAATTAAAGTTGAACTTTGATTGGCCCTATAGAAAACTGCTTTGATACATGAGGCCCATTGAATATTGCTAAATGGGTTTTCCAAGAGTAGAATATTGATGACCTATGTGCTTGGTGGGGGGTCAACATACTTTGTATAGTGGCTTGTGTGGGACTGAACTGCACATGAACCATGTGACTGACGAACATGTCGTCACTGGCTGTAATACAATGTATGGTGCTGTGCTTGGTTGTGAGGAGGCCTCAACACTCACCAGAGTGCCACAAGCTCTTCAGATAGCTGATTGGCAGGGTTGCTAGGAGTCAGACTCCCACCAATTTGATATTGATGACCAATCTTGAGGATAGGTGAACAATATTATACTCCCCGAAACCCCTTTAATATTATTATTCTCTTTCAACAATCTTAAATAGGTATCAGTTCCTGTCTGATCGTGGTGTTGACATGATGATGTGAGTAAAGTCCAATGCAACCACAATCAGATAGGAACCGACTCTATGTAAAATTACTATGATGGAGATAGTTTCAGGTCAGAGGAGCCGTTATTGGTCCGAGAGATACGGCTGACACACGGCTAGTGTTTCCTGGACCCAGCGTTGGAAATCAGCTCTTAGAAGAACTATTATTTACTTTTAAGTTGGCTGTGGGCCGGATTGCCTATAGCAACCTTGTGCAGCTGTATATATTGTACATGCAGTATGTCGACCCCCGATTTTATACAATAGATATATGAAGACTCTTGAAGATGCTACAATGTGAATTAACTGCTGACAACTCACAAAATTAAAACTATTAGAAAATTAGTTAGGACCTTTACATTTAATTTTAATACATTTCAATAATTTCATATTAATAAAGCCTGACCCAAAAGAGTTCAGCCAAACAACCATTTAGATTTAGCTGTAATCATGGAAAATGGTGAATGAAAAACATTACGGTAATGTTAGAAAATGTAATGCTGTTGGCTATTTGAAGATTGTAAGTGGGTAGGGTCCTCTCTTAGGGCAGCTTTGTCTAATGTTATGTACTTAAAAGGGAACCTGTCACTAGGATAGAGGGGGCACAAACTCACCAGCATATGGGGTATAGCTTTATAAAAATGCTCCATCACAACCGCCTGTTTCAGCATTATGTAGTAAAATAACATATATTTCCCAAGGTGAGACCAGGAGATCGGTCTGGTGGCGTTGGGCGCATGCGTAGAGAAAGTTGGGCACTGTACACTGCTTTTCACTGTGCAGGCTTACTGCAAAACAACTATTCTAACATTGGCGCTCCACTACTGAATAAAAATATGGAATTGGAGTCAATCTGACCTTGGCTAATATAAGAGCATGGTGAGTGTTAACAGCTACAGCACAGCAGTGTGCACAGCGCCTGTACAGATGTACACAGAATCCTGGAGGCTTCTGTACTACAGAGCTGTAGGTAGTCACTGCATACAGCTTTCAGTGGAGCATGACACAATTATATTCCTGTTAAATTGATACAGAATCCCCTGCCAAAAAACTAAAAAATATATATATATATACCTCATCGTGAAGCTGCAGGCTTATGAATGTACTTCATTGCTGATGTACGAACTAGAAGGTCAACATAGTCCATCTAAACCTTCTGACGTTAGTAAATGCCTGATGTGTCTCCATGTGGATCATTTACCCATCTTCTTAAACTAGTGCATGTAATAAGTAATATTATTTCTTTCAGGAAAGTCGTCCAGCTCCTTTTAAAGTCTAATGTACCTCCTTCAAAGCTTATGGTGAAAACATCTTTCCACTAGATGTTGTGGATGACCACCTAATTCTAGTCAGCTTAAATCTGTGGTTTGGGACAGATGGAAGGGAGAATGCAAGGGTCAGACAGGGTCTGCATGTACTTTGTAACCATGGATAAACAGTACATAGGTCTACATAAAAGCTGCGTGCACATAATGGTAGGATACATTTCATTAAAACATTTGCAATATTTCTTTGTTTCATTTTAGAGGCATTACTGCTATAAAAATTGGTCGTAAAGATGGATATATCCTTTACAGTAGATTCAAGGATACTTTGTTGCATTAATTCTCTTCACTTAGGTTAAATCTATTTCATTATTACAACTCCCAAGCACCCCTAAGGATGGCTTCACACACAGCATTTTTAACATGCCTTTGTTTATGATTTTTCCTGCATTTTTTGCCCAACAATTCTAAGGCCAGATGTTACATAAAAGTCTATGGTAAAGTCTAAAATGCACTACAATCAGTGGGGCAGCTTTACTAACCCTATAGATGATGTAAACTTAGACAGTCTTTCTAATTCAGCTCCAGATTCAACACAATGACTCTGGCTAAATGGTAAATTAATGTAGAGCTGGACACTTTTCTCTGACTCTATTATCATTATTTATTATTAAAGCGCCATTCATTCCATAGCGCTGTACATATGATAAGGGGTGCGCATACATAATACAGACAATTGCACTAATCACAAACAAGATGAGTTACAGACTGGTACAGAAGGAGAGAGGGCCCTGCCCGTGAGGGCTTAAAATCTACATGGTATGGGAGAAGCACACTATAACAATTATTGGAGACAAAATTTTACATGTTATTTTAATGTTGCATGTGAGACCACACCCCCTCTCTGCTAACCCCGCACCTTTTTAAATAAGTAACAAAATAATTTGGAGAAACCCCACCAATTTGTGCCACTTTGTAGGTAAATTCTGGGTGTAGACACATGAGTAATTCTGGGCCAATGTGTTTTTGTTTGTGGTTATTTCCTCTCATTAGGTTGTGCTTTTTCCCCCCGAAATGTAGCATGCTCCAGGTATGGTGTTTTCCCACATTTTCCATATGGGATTCTCTATACAACTTTAAAAAATGCCAGAAGAATTACAGAAAAAAAAAAATACATTTGAAATGTAATGAGCTGGGAAAAAACTTTTGATAAAAAAAATGCACTGAAAAATAATCAAGCATAAAAAGGAGGACTAAATCTAACTCTCTTTTGAAAAGGATATAATTATAATCTAAGTTTCATGACCATGTTTTACAGCAGGCATCCTCAAACTGCGGCCCTCCAGCTGTTGTAAAACTACAACTCCCACAATGCCCTGCTGTAGGCTGATACCTGTAGGCTGTTCGGGCATGCTGGGAGTTGTAGTTTTGCAACAGCTGGAGGGCCGCAGTTTGAGGATGCCTGCTGTAAAACATGGTCATGAAACTTTGAGAATGCCTGTTTTACAGCATATTGTGCCATGACTGTTTTGCAGAAGTAGTGTAGTTTGATGTAATTTAAATATTAATAATATAAAGTTTACTGTTAGTGCCCTTTTACACCGGCCAAGGACTGGGACAATTGTTGGGATTAATAATTGGCTTGTAAAAAAGTGCCACCGATCACCCAACAAATGAACAAAACATTTGTTGGCAGATGTAATTGTCTGTGAGGCACCTAA
Organism: Bufo gargarizans; assembly: GCF_014858855.1. NCBI lineage: Eukaryota > Metazoa > Chordata > Amphibia > Anura > Bufonidae > Bufo > Bufo gargarizans. The sequence continues at coordinate 506,268,730 of NC_058080.1, read as the reverse complement.
GATCATAGTTTATCTTTAGAACAATGCCCTGTGCAAATAGGGATGTGCTGGTGACAATATTAAAACAAGTGGGGAATAAACAATCGTAATAACGATTGATCTTCCCTCTTTCGCTTTGCATTGGGCAGTGTGAAAGGCCATTTACACATAGACATGTATATTGTTGATCTGTGCTGTTATTGCCTGTGTGAGAGCCGTTAGACTAGTGCTAAATCAGAGGAACACAGTGGCGTCGCCAGGGGGGGGCCAGAGGGGGCCACGGCCCCCCCTACATCAAGTTGTGCCCCCCCATGTGCCCCCCCAACTAAAATGTCTCCCATTCATTGTTGGTGTATGCTGCGCTGCGCTGCTGTGCACTGTGTAGGCACTAGGCAGCCGCAGCCCTACCGGACATCATCTTCACATCTGTTCTGATGATCTGAGTCACCGTCTCGGTGCAGTTGCGGTCTCACTCTCGGGTCTCCACCCACCGCCGCCGCGCGGCGTCCCCGGCTCCGCCTACAGCTCCGCCCCGGCCACGCCCCCAGCTCCGCCCCCGGCTCCAGGACCTGACCAGATTCATTCATCTACTGGCAGCAGCTGCTTAAAGTCATATTTATTTTTTTTTCAACTTAAATTCCTTATAATTAGGGATGAGCGAACTCGAACTGTATAGTTCGGGTTCGTACCGAATTTTGGGGTGTCCGTGACACGGACCCGAACCCGGACATTTTCGTAAAAGTCCGGGTTCGGGTTCGGTGTTCGTCGCTTTCTTCGCGCTTTTGTGACGCTTTCTTGGCGCTTTTTGAAAGGCTGCAAAGCAGCCAATCAACAAGCGTCATACTACTTGCCCCAAGAGGCCATCACAGCCATGCCTACTATTGGCATGGCTGTGATTGGCCAGAGCACCATGTGACCCAGCCTCTATTTAAGCTGGAGTCACATAGCGCCGCCCGTCACTCTGCTCTGATTAGCGTAGGGAGAGGTTGCGGCTGCGACAGTAGGGCGAGATTAGGCAGATTAACTCCTCCAAAGGACTTGATTAACTGATCGATCTGCAGCTGTGGATCATTGAGCTGCTGATCCTCAATTGCTCACTGTTTTTAGGCTGCACAGACCGTTTGTCAGTCTCATTTTTCTGGGGTGATCGGCGGCCATTTTGTGTCTTGTGGTGCGCCAGCACAAGCTGCGACCAAGTGCATTTAACCCTCAATGGTGTGGTTGTTTTTTGGCTAAAGCCTACATCAGGGTGAAGCTGTGACACCAAGTGCATTTAACCAGCAATAGTCTGTTCATTTTTTGGCCATATACAAAATCAGGGGCAAGCTGCGCCTGTCACCAAGTGCATTTAACCCTCAATGGTGTGGTTGTTTTTTGGCTAAAGCCTACATCAGGGTGAAGCTGTCACACCAAGTGCATTTAACCAGCAATAGTCTGTTCATTTTTTGGCCATATACAAAATCAGGGGCAAGCTGCGCCTGTCACCAAGTGCATTTAACCCTCAATGGTGTGGTTGTTTTTTGGCTAAAGCCTACATCAGGGTGAAGCTGTCACACCAAGTGCATTTAACCAGCAATAGTCTGTTCATTTTTTGGCCATATACAAAATCAGGGGCAAGCTGCGCCTGTCACCAAGTGCATTTAACCCTCAATGGTGTGGTTGTTTTTTGGCTAAAGCCTACATCAGGGTGAAGCTGTCACACCAAGTGCATTTAACCAGCAATAGTCTGTTCATTTTTTGGCCATATCCCAGTCTAATTCTGTCACTAAATCCATACCGGTCACCCAGCGCCTAAATACTAGGCCTCAAATTTATATCCAGCTAAATCTGTCCCTAGTGCTGTAGCTGGGCGAGTTATTTAGTGTCCGTTCAAGCACATTTCTTGTTCTGGGTTGAAATACAATTCCCAATTTAGCAATTTCATAATTTAGTGGTTCCTGCTATATCAGAGCTCTTTGAAATCTATCCCAAAAAGGGTATATAATATTGAAGGTGCACATAGGGTCATTCAGAGTAACTTCACACACACCCGCTACTGTGTATTTCCAAGTCTAATTCTGTCACTAAATCCATACCGGTGACCCAGCGCCTAAATACTAGGCCTCAAATTTAATTCCCTCTAAATCTCTCGTTACCCACCGCTGTACTGTTGTTGCTGGGCAAGATATTTAGTGTCCGTCAAAGCACATTTTTTGTTCTGGGTTGAAGTACAATTCCCAATTTAGCAATTTCATAATTTAGTGGTTTCTGCTATATCAGAGCTATTTGAAATCTATCCCAAAAAGGGTATATAATATTGAAGGTGCACATAGGGTCATTCAGAATAACTTCACACACACCCGCTACTGTGTATTTCCAAGTCTAATTCTGTCACTAAACCCATACCTGTCACCCAGCGCCTAAATACTAGGCCTCAAATTTAAATCCCTCTAAATCTCTCGTTACCGTTGTCCTGTTGTAGCTGGGAAAGTTATTTAGTGCCCGTCAAAGCACATTTTTTGTTCTGGGTTGAAGTACAATTCCCAATTTAGCAATTTCATAATTTAGTGGTTCCTGCTATATCAGAGCTATTTGAAATCTATCCCAAAAAGGGTATATAATATTGAAGGTGCACATAGGGTCATTCAGAATAACTTCACACACACCCGCTACTGTGTATTTCCAAGTCTAATTCTGTCACTAAATCCATACCGGTGACCCAGCGCCTAAATACTAGGCCTCAAATTTAATTCCCTCTAAATCTCTCGTTACCCACCGCTGTACTGTTGTTGCTGGGCAAGATATTTAGTGTCCGTCAAAGCACATTTTTTGTTCTGGGTTGAAGTACAATTCCCAATTTAGCAATTTCATAATTTAGTGGTTTCTGCTATATCAGAGCTATTTGAAATCTATCCCTAAAAGGGTATATAATATTGAAGGTGCACATAGGGTCATTCAGAATAACTTCACACACACCCGCTACTGTGTATTTCCAAGTCTAATTCTGTCACTAAACCCATACCTGTCACCCAGCGCCTAAATACTAGGCCTCAAATTTAAATCCATCTAAATCTCTCGTTACCGTTGTCCTGTTGTAGCTGGGAAAGTTATTTAGTGTCCGTCAAAGCACATTTTTTGTTCTGGGTTGAAGTACAATTCCCAATTTAGCAATTTCATAATTTAGTGGTTCCTGCTATATCAGAGCTATTTGAAATCTATCCCAAAAAGGGTATATAATATTGAAGGTGCACATAGGGTCATTCAGAATAACTTCACACACACCCGCTACTGTGTATTTCCAAGTCTAATTCTGTCACTAAATCCATACCGGTGACCCAGCGCCTAAATACTAGGCCTCAAATTTAATTCCCTCTAAATCTCTCGTTACCCACCGCTGTACTGTTGTTGCTGGGCAAGATATTTAGTGTCCGTCAAAGCACATTTTTTGTTCTGGGTTGAAGTACAATTCCCAATTTAGCAATTTCATAATTTAGTGGTTTCTGCTATATCAGAGCTATTTGAAATCTATCCCTAAAAGGGTATATAATATTGAAGGTGCACATAGGGTCATTCAGAATAACTTCACACACACCCGCTACTGTGTATTTCCAAGTCTAATTCTGTCACTAAACCCATACCTGTCACCCAGCGCCTAAATACTAGGCCTCAAATTTATATCCCTCTAAATCTCTCGTTACCGTTGTCCTGTTGTAGCTGGGAAAGTTATTTAGTGTCCCGTCAAAGCACATTTTTGTTCTGGGTTGAAGTACAATTCCCAATTTAGCAATTTCATAATTTAGTGGTTCCTGCTATATCAGAGCTATTTGAAATCTATCCCAAAAAGGGTATATAATATTGAAGGTGCACATAGGGTCATTCAGAATAACTTCACACACACCCGCTACTGTGTATTTCCAAGTCTAATTCTGTCACTAAATCCATACCGGTGACCCAGCGCCTAAATACTAGGCCTCAAATTTAATTCCCTCTAAATCTCTCGTTACCCACCGCTGTACTGTTGTTGCTGGGCAAGATATTTAGTGTCCGTCAAAGCACATTTTTTGTTCTGGGTTGAAGTACAATTCCCAATTTAGCAATTTCATAATTTAGTGGTTTCTGCTATATCAGAGCTATTTGAAATCTATCCCTAAAAGGGTATATAATATTGAAGGTGCACATAGGGTCATTCAGAATAACTTCACACACACCCGCTACTGTGTATTTCCAAGTCTAATTCTGTCACTAAACCCATACCTGTCACCCAGCGCCTAAATACTAGGCCTCAAATTTAAATCCCTCTAAATCTCTCGTTACCGTTGTCCTGTTGTAGCTGGGAAAGTTATTTAGTGCCCGTCAAAGCACATTTTTGTTCTGGGTTGAAGTACAATTCCCAATTTAGCAATTTCATAATTTAGTGGTTCCTGCTATATCAGAGCTATTTGAAATCTATCCCAAAAAGGGTATATAATATTGAAGGTGCACATAGGGTCATTCAGAATAACTTCACACACACCCGCTACTGTGTATTTCCAAGTCTAATTCTGTCACTAAATCCATACCGGTGACCCAGCGCCTAAATACTAGGCCTCAAATTTAATTCCCTCTAAATCTCTCGTTACCCACCGCTGTACTGTTGTTGCTGGGCAAGATATTTAGTGTCCGTCAAAGCACATTTTTTGTTCTGGGTTGAAGTACAATTCCCAATTTAGCAATTTCATAATTTAGTGGTTTCTGCTATATCAGAGCTATTTGAAATCTATCCCTAAAAGGGTATATAATATTGAAGGTGCACATAGGGTCATTCAGAATAACTTCACACACACCCGCTACTGTGTATTTCCAAGTCTAATTCTGTCACTAAACCCATACCTGTCACCCAGCGCCTAAATACTAGGCCTCAAATTTAAATCCCTCTAAATCTCTCGTTACCGTTGTCCTGTTGTAGCTGGGAAAGTTATTTAGTGCCCGTCAAAGCACATTTTTTGTTCTGGGTTGAAGTACAATTCCCAATTTAGCAATTTCATAATTTAGTGGTTCCTGCTATATCAGAGCTATTTGAAATCTATCCCAAAAAGGGTATATAATATTGAAGGTGCACATTGGGTCATTCAGAATAACTTCACACACACGCTTCTGTGCATTTCCAAGTCTAATTCTGTCACTAAATCCATACCGGTGACCCAGCGCCTAAATACTAGGCCTCAAATTTAATTCCCTCTAAATCTCTCGTTACCCACCGCTGTACTGTTGTTGCTGGGCAAGATATTTAGTGTCCGTCAAAGCACATTTTTTGTTCTGGGTTGAAGTACAATTCCCAATTTAGCAATTTCATAATTTAGTGGTTTCTGCTATATCAGAGCTATTTGAAATCTATCCCTAAAAGGGTATATAATATTGAAGGTGCACATAGGGTCATTCAGAATAACTTCACACACACCCGCTACTGTGTATTTCCAAGTCTAATTCTGTCACTAAATCCATACCGGTGACCCAGCGCCTAAATACTAGGCCTCAAATTTAATTCCCTCTAAATCTCTCGTTACCCACCGTTGTACTGTTGTTGCTGGGCAAGATATTTAGTGTCCGTCAAAGCACATTTTTTGTTCTGGGTTGAAGTACAATTCCCAATTTAGCAATTTCATAATTTAGTGGTTTCTGCTATATCAGAGCTATTTGAAATCTATCCCTAAAAGGGTATATAATATTCAAGGTGCACATTGGGTCATTCAGAATAACTTCACACACACACGCTTCTGTGCATTTCCAAGTCTAATTCTGTCACTAAATCCATACCGGTCACCCAGCGCCTAAATACTAGGCCTCAAATTTATATCCCGCTGAATTTGAATACAATACATTGGGCCAAATAATATATTTGTTGTTGTGGTGAACCATAACAATGAGAAAAACATCTAGTAAGGGACGCGGACGTGGACATGGTCGTGGTGGTGTTAGTGGACCCTCTGGTGCTGGGAGAGGACGTGGCCGTTCTGCCACATCCACACGTCCTAGTGTACCAACTACCTCAGGTCCCAGTAGCCGCCAGAATTTACAGCGATATATGGTGGGGCCCAATGCCGTTCTAAGGATGGTAAGGCCTGAGCAGGTACAGGCATTAGTCAATTGGGTGGCCGACAGTGGATCCAGCACGTTCACATTATCTCCCACCCAGTCTTCTGCAGAAAGCGCACAGATGGCGCCTGAAAACCAACCCCATCAGTCTGTCACATCACCCCCATGCATACCAGGGAAACTGTCTCAGCCTCAAGTTATGCAGCAGTCTCTTATGCTGTTTGAAGACTCCGCTGGCAGGGTTTCCCAAGGGCATCCACCTAGCCCTTCCCCAGCGGTGAAAGACATAGAATGCACTGACGCACAACCACTTATGTTTCCTGATGATGAGGACATGGGAATACCACCTCAGCATGTCTCTGATGATGACGAAACACAGGTGCCAACTGCTGCGTCTTTCTGCAGTGTGCAGACTGAACAGGAGGTCAGGGATCAAGACTGGGTGGAAGACGATGCAGGGGACGATGAGGTCCTAGACCCCACATGGAATGAAGGTCGTGCCACTGACTTTCACAGTTCGGAGGAAGAGGCAGTGGTGAGACCGAGCCAACAGCGTAGCAAAAGAGGGAGCAGTGGGCAAAAGCAGAACACCCGCCGCCAAGAGACTCCGCCTGCTACTGACCGCCGCCATCTGGGACCGAGCACCCCAAAGGCAGCTTCAAGGAGTTCCCTGGCATGGCACTTCTTCAAACAATGTGCTGACGACAAGACCCGAGTGGTTTGCACGCTGTGCCATCAGAGCCTGAAGCGAGGCATTAACGTTCTGAACCTGAGCACAACCTGCATGACCAGGCACCTGCATGCAAAGCATGAACTGCAGTGGAGTAAACACCTTAAAACCAAGGAAGTCACTCAGGCTCCCCCTGCTACCTCTTCTGCTGCTGCCGCCTCGGCCTATTCTGCTGCTGCCGCCTCGGCCTCTTCCTCCGCCTCTGGAGGAACGTTGGCACCTGCCGCCCAGCAAACAGGGGATGTACCACCAACACCACCACCACCACCTCCGTCACCAAGCGTCTCAACCATGTCACACGCCAGCGTTCAGCTCTCCATCTCACAAACATTTGATAGAAAGCGTAAATTCCCACCTAGCCACCCTCGATCCCTGGCCCTGAATGCCAGCATTTCTAAACTACTGGCCTATGAAATGCTGTCATTTAGGCTGGTGGACACAGACAGCTTCAAACAGCTCATGTCGCTTGCTGTCCCACAGTATGTTGTTCCCAGCCGGCACTACTTCTCCAAGAGAGCCGTGCCTTCCCTGCACAACCAAGTATCCGATAAAATCAAGTGTGCACTGCGCAACGCCATCTGTAGCAAGGTCCACCTAACCACAGATACGTGGACCAGTAAGCACGGCCAGGGACGCTATATCTCCCTAACTGCACACTGGGTAAATGTAGTGGCAGCTGGGCCCCAGGCGGAGAGCTGTTTGGCGCACGTCCTTCCGCCGCCAAGGATCGCAGGGCAACATTCTTTGCCTCCTGTTGCCACCTCCTCCTTCTCGGCTTCCTCCTCCTCTTCTTCCACCTGCTCATCCAGTCAGCCACACACCTTCACCACCAACTTCAGCACAGCCCGGGGTAAACGTCAGCAGGCCATTCTGAAACTCATATGTTTGGGGGACAGGCCCCACACCGCACAGGAGTTGTGGCGGGGTATAGAACAACAGACCGACGAGTGGTTGCTGCCGGTGAGCCTCAAGCCCGGCCTGGTGGTGTGTGATAATGGGCGAAATCTCGTTGCAGCTCTGGGACTAGCCAATTTGACGCACATCCCTTGCTTGGCGCATGTGCTGAATTTGGTGGTGCAGAAGTTCATTCACAACTACCCCGACATGTCAGAGCTGCTGCATAAAGTGCGGGCCGTCTGTTCGCGCTTCCGGCGTTCACATCCTGCTGCTGCTCGCCTGTCTGCGCTACAGCGTAACTTCGGCCTTCCCGCTCACCGCCTCATATGCGACGTGCCCACCAGGTGGAACTCCACCTTGCACATGCTGGACAGACTGTGCGAGCAGCAGCAGGCCATAGTGGAGTTTCAGCTGCAGCACGCACGGGTCAGTCGCACTACAGAACAGCACCACTTCACCACCAATGACTGGGCCTCCATGCGAGACCTGTGTGCCCTGTTGCGCTGTTTCGAGTACTCCACCAACATGGCCAGTGGCGATGACACCGTTATCAGCGTTACAATACCACTTCTATGTCTCCTTGAGAAAACACTTAGGGCGATGATGGAAGAGGAGGTGGCCCAGGAGGAGGAGGAGGAGGAGGAGGAAGAGGGGTCATTTTTAGCACTTTCAGGCCAGTCTCTTCGAAGTGACTCAGAGGGAGGTTTTTGGCAACAGCAGAGGCCAGGTACAAATGTGGCCAGCCAGGGCCCACTACTGGAGGACGAGGAGGACGAGGATGAGGAGGAGGTGGAGGAGGATGAGGATGAAGCATGGTCACAGCGGGGTGGCACCCAACGCAGCTCGGGTCCATCACTGGTGCGTGGCTGGGGGGAAAGGCAGGACGATGACGATACGCCTCCCACAGAGGACAGCTTGTCCTTATCCCTGGGCAGCCTGGCACACATGAGCGACTACATGCTGCAGTGCCTGCGCAACGACAGCAGAGTTGCCCACATTTTAACCTGTGCGGACTACTGGGTTGCCACCCTGCTGGATCCACGCTACAAAGACAATGTGCCCACCTTACTTCCTGCACTGGAGCGTGATAGGAAGATGCGCGAGTACAAGCGCACGTTGGTAGACACGCTACTGAGAGCATTCCCAAATGTCACAGGGGAACAAGTGGAAGCCCAAGGCCAAGGCAGAGGAGGAGCAAGAGGTCGCCAAGGCAGCTGTGTCACGGCCAGCTCCTCTGAGGGCAGGGTTAGCATGGCAGAGATGTGGAAAACTTTTGTCAACACGCCACAGCTAACTGCACCACCACCTGATACGCAACGTGTTAGCAGGAGGCAACATTTCACTAACATGGTGGAACAGTACGTGTGCACACCCCTCCACGTACTGACTGATGGTTCGGCCCCATTCAACTTCTGGGTCTCTAAATTGTCCACGTGGCCAGAGCTAGCCTTTTATGCCTTGGAGGTGCTGGCCTGCCCGGCAGCCAGCGTTTTGTCTGAACGTGTATTCAGCACGGCAGGGGGCGTCATTACAGACAAACGCAGCCGCCTGTCTACAGCCAATGTGGACAAGCTGACGTTCATAAAAATGAACCAGGCATGGATCCCACAGGACCTGTCCGTCCCTTGTCCAGATTAGACATTAACTACCTCCCCATAACCATATATTATTGGACTCCAGGGCACTTCCTCATTCAATCCTATTTTTATTTTCATTTTACCATTATATTGCGAGGCTACCCAAAGTTGAATGAACCTCTCCTCTGCCTGTGTGCTAGGCCTAAATATATGCCAATGGACTGTTGCAGTGGTGGGTGACGTGAAGCCTCATTCTCTGCTATGACATGCAGACTGATTCTCTGCTGACATGAAGCCAGATCCTCTGTTACGGGAGCTCTCTCCTCTGCCTGGGTGCTGGGCCTAAATTTATGACAATTGACTGTTGCAGTGGTGGGTGACGTGAAGCCTGATTCTCTGCTATGATATGAAGACTGATTCTCTGCTGACATGAAGCCAGATTCTCTGTTACGGGACCTCTCTCCTCTGCCTGGGTGCTGGGCCTAAATTTATGACAATGGACTGTTGCAGTGGTGGCTGACGTGAAGCCTGATTCTCTGCTATGACATGCAGACTGATTCTCTGCTGTCATGAAGCCAGATTGTCTGTTACGGGACCTCTCTGCTCTGCCTGTGTGCTAGGCCTAAATATATGCCAATGGACTGTTGCAGTGGTGGCTGACGTGAAGCCTCATTCTCTGCTATGACATGCAGACTGATTCTCTGCTGTCATGAAGCCAGATTGTCTGTTACGGGACCTCTCTGCTCTGCCTGTGTGCTAGGCCTAAATATATGCCAATGGACTGTTGCAGTGGTGGGTGACGTGAAGCCTCATTCTCTGCTATGACATGCAGACTGATTCTCTGCTGACATGAAGCCAGATTGTCTGTTACGGGACCTCTCTGCTCTGCCTGTGTGCTAGGCCTAAATATATGCCAATGGACTGTTGCAGTGGTGGGTGACGTGAAGCCTCATTCTCTGCTATGACATGCAGACTGATTCTCTGCTGACATGAAGCCAGATTGTCTGTTACGGGACCTCTCTGCTCTGCCTGTGTGCTAGGCCTAAATATATGCCAATGGACTGTTGCAGTGGTGGGTGACGTGAAGCCTCATTCTCTGCTATGACATGCAGACTGATTCTCTGCTGACATGAAGCCAGATTGTCTGTTACGGGACCTCTCTGCTCTGCCTGTGTGCTAGGCCTAAATATATGCCAATGGACTGTTGCAGTGGTGGGTGACGTGAAGCCTCATTCTCTGCTATGACATGCAGACTGATTCTCTGCTGACATGAAGCCAGATTGTCTGTTACGGGACCTCTCTGCTCTGCCTGTGTGCTAGGCCTAAATATATGCCAATGGACTGTTGCAGTGGTGGGTGACGTGAAGCCTCATTCTCTGCTATGACATGCAGACTGATTCTCTGCTGACATGAAGCCAGATTGTCTGTTACGGGACCTCTCTGCTCTGCCTGTGTGCTAGGCCTAAATATATGCCAATGGACTGTTGCAGTGGTGGGTGACGTGAAGCCTCATTCTCTGCTATGACATGCAGACTGATTCTCTGCTGACATGAAGCCAGATCCTCTGTTACGGGAGCTCTCTCCTCTGCCTGGGTGCTGGGCCTAAATTTATGACAATTGACTGTTGCAGTGGTGGGTGACGTGAAGCCTGATTCTCTGCTATGATATGAAGACTGATTCTCTGCTGACATGAAGCCAGATTGTCTGTTACGGGACCTTTCTCCTCTGCCTGGGTTCTGGGCCTAAATTTATGAAAATTGACTCTTACAGTGGTGGGTGACGTGAAGCCTGATTCTCTGCTATGATATGAAGACTGATTCTCTGCTGACATGAAGCCAGATTCTCTGTTACGGGACCTCTCTCCTCTGCCTGGGTGCTGGGTAGTGTTGAGCGCGAATATTCGAAAAGCAAATTTTTTTCGCGAATATCGCAACTTCGCGATTTCGCGAATATTTCGAATATAGTGCTATATATTCGTAAAAACGAATATTCGTTTTTTGTTTCCCCCCCCCCCCCACAAAATTACAGTACACATATAATTGATTGTTTCCCAAAGGTCCAACAGCTCAGATCTTACTCACATTGCCTAGAAAGTGATTGAGGCGCGAATCTTCGTAAGGCGATTTTATTAGCGCACATGCGAATATCGGCACGTCCCAGAACAGAGGCAAAGGGCTTTGCATTCATACATTAGTGAATTGAGTTGCGAATCTTCGTAAGGCGATTTTATTAGCGCACATGCGAATATCTACACTTGTCCCAGAACAGAGGCAAAGGGCTTTGCATTCATACATTAGTGATTGAATTGAGCTGCGAATCTTCGTAAGGCGATTTTATTAACGCAAATGCAAATATCTACACTTGTCCCCAGAACAGAGAGGCAAAGGCCTGTGCATTCATATAGTATAGCACCATATTCGCGAATACGTAGAACTTCGTAAAATTCGATTTACGAATATTCGTATTTTTTATTTTACTTTCCACCTTACAGATTACATTGATCTGTACTCTGTCAACTACTGTCATCACCCCCCACTGTATCTCGATTGATTCCCAAAAGTCTCACATTCCCTAGAAAGTGATTGAGGTGCGAATCTTCGTAAGGCGATTTTATTAGCGCACATGCGAATATCTACACTTGTCCCAGAACAGAGGCAAAGGGCATTGCATTCATACATTAGTGATTGAATTGAGTTGCGAATCTTCGTAAGGCGATTTCATTAGCGCACATGTGAATTTTGCATAGCATATGTATTATGCGATAATTCGAATTATCGCATATGCGAAATAATAACGAATTTGAATAATCGCGAATATTTTACGAATATTCTTTCGAATATTCACAAAATTTCGCGAATTCGAATATGGGACATGCCGCTCAACACTAGTGCTGGGCCTAAATTTATGACAATGGACTGTTGCAGTGGTGGGTGACGTGAAGCCTGATTCTCTGCTATGACATGCAGACTGATTCTCTGCTGACATGAAGCCAGATTGTCTGTTACGGGACCTCTCTCCTCTGCCTGGGTGCTGGGCCTAAATATATGCCAATGGACTGTTGCAGTGGTGGCTGACGTGAAGCCTCATTCTCTGCTATGACATGCAGACTAATTCTCTGCTGACATGAAGACAGATTCTCTGTTACGGGACCTCTCTCCTCTGCCTGGGTGCCGGGGCCTAAATATCTGAGAATGGACTGTTCCAGTGGTGGCTGACGTGAAGCCTCATTCTCTGCTATGACATGCAGACTAATTCTCTGCTGACATGAAGACAGATTCTCTGTTACGGGACCTCCCTCCTCTGCCTGGGTGCTGGGCCTAAATATATGCCAATGGACTGTTGCAGTGGTGGCTGACGTGAAGCCTCATTCTCTGCTATGACATGCAGACTAATTCTCTGCTGACATGAAGACAGATTCTCTGTTACGGGACCTCCCTCCTCTGCCTGGGTGCTGGGCCTAAATATATGCCAATGGACTGTTGCAGTGGTGGCTGACGTGAAGCCTCATTCTCTGCTATGACATGCAGACTGATTCTCTGCTGACATGAAGCCAGATTCTCTGTTACGGGACCTCTCTCCTCTGCCTGTGTGTGTGCTGGGCCTAAATATATGCCAATGGACTGTTGCAGTGGTGGCTGACGTGAAGCCTCATTCTCTGCTATGACATGCAGACTGATTCTCTGCTGACATGAAGCCAGATTCTCTGTTACGGGACCTCTCTCCTCTGCCTGTGTGTGTGCTGGGCCTAAATATATGCCAATGGACTGTTGCAGTGGTGGCTGACGTGAAGCCTCATTCTCTGCTATGACATGCAGACTAATTCTCTGCTGACATGAAGACAGATTCTCTGTTACGGGACCTCCCTCCTCTGCCTGGGTGCTGGGCCTAAATATATGCCAATGGACTGTTGCAGTGGTGGCTGACGTGAAGCCTCATTCTCTGCTATGACATGCAGACTGATTCTCTGCTGACATGAAGCCAGATTCTCTGTTACGGGACCTCTCTCCTCTGCCTGTGTGTGTGCTGGGCCTAAATATATGCCAATGGACTGTTGCAGTGGTGGCTGACGTGAAGCCTCATTCTCTGCTATGACATGCAGACTGATTCTCTGCTGACATGAAGCCAGATTCTCTGTTACGGGACCTCTCTCCTCTGCCTGTGTGTGTGCTGGGCCTAAATATATGCCAATGGACTGTTGCAGTGGTGGCTGACGTGAAGCCTCATTCTCTGCTATGACATGCAGACTAATTCTCTGCTGACATGAAGACAGATTCTCTGTTACGGGACCTCCCTCCTCTGCCTGGGTGCTGGGCCTAAATATATGCCAATGGACTGTTGCAGTGGTGGCTGACGTGAAGCCTCATTCTCTGCTATGACATGCAGACTAATTCTCTGCTGACATGAAGACAGATTCTCTGTTACGGGACCTCTCTCCTCTGCCTGGGTGCCGGGGCCTAAATATCTGAGAATGGACTGTTCCAGTGGTGGGTGACGGGAAGCCAGATTCTCTGCTATGGAACCTCTCTCCAATTGATTTTGGTTAATTTTTATTTATTTAATTTTTATTTTAATTCATTTCCCTATCCACATTTGTTTGCAGGGGATTTACCTACATGTTGCTGCCTTTTGCAGCCCTCTAGCTCTTTCCTGGGCTGTTTTACAGCCTTTTTAGTGCCGAAAAGTTCGGGTCCCCATTGACTTCAATGGGGTTCGGGTTCGGGACGAAGTTCGGATCGGGTTCGGATCCCGAACCCGAACATTTCCGGGATGTTCGGCCGAACTTCTCGAACCCGAACATCCAGGTGTTCGCTCAACTCTACTTATAATGCGATATATTAATATATAGGGCTCTTACTCATTTTGGTTGGGTCGTTTCTTCAAAAAACAGACTTTTATAATATGTAAATGAGCTCTCTACCAGGCAAGTAAGGCAGTTACTTGCTGGTAGCAGCCGCATCCTCCTTTCATAAAGACGCCCCCTTCGCATGTTGGTTGACAGGGCCAGCGAACGCGCTCGTCTTCTGGCTGGCCCTGTCTGCGTTCAAAATCTGGTGCCTGCGCCGTACTGGTCTTCAGTCGGCGCAGGTGCACTGAGGGGACGACGCTCGCTCGGCCGCTCCATCCTCAATGCGCCTGCGCCGATGACGTTACATCTACACCCGGCGCAGGCGCACTGAGGAAGGAGCGGCCGAGCGAGCGTCCTCCTCTCAGTGCGCCTGCGCCGACTGAAGACTGGTACAGCGTAGGCGCCAGATTTTAAACGCAGACAGGGCCAGCCAGAAGACTAGCACGTTCGCTGGCCCTGTCAATCAACATGAGGAGGGGGCGTCTTTATGAAAGGAGGATGCGGCCGCCCTACCTGCTGGTAGAGAGCTCATTTACATATTATAAAAGTCCGTTTTTTTAAGAAACTACCCAACCAAAATGAGTAAGAGCACTATAATATATCGCATTATAAGGAATTTAAGTTGGCAAAAAAAAAATATGACTTTAGTGGGGTGACAGAAGCCCTTTAAGCCAGCCAGGCCCAGACTAGAGAACAGACAGTGTGTGGCGTGGCGTGGCGTGGCCCTACCCTACCGATACCGATACCGATACCGAACAGACTGGACTGAGCCTGACCTAGTGGAGACGGTGTGTAGCAGGTTAACTTAATAATAATAAGGTACAACTTACAAGTAGTGACTGAGTGGACTGACCTAGGCCTCTTTCACACTTGCGTTTGTCCGGATCCGGCGTGTACTCTACTTGCCGGAATTACACGCCGGATTCGGAAAAACGCAAGTGAACTGAAAGCATTTGAAGATGGATCCGTCTTCAAAATGCGTTCAGTGTTACTATGGCAGCCAGGACGCTATTAAAGTCCTGGTTGCTATAGTAGTAGTGGGGAGCGGTATACTTACAGTCCGTGCGGCTCCCGGGGCGCTCCAGAGTGACGTCAGAGCGCCCCATGCGCATGGATGACGTGCCATGCGATCACGTGATCCATGTGCGTGGGGCGCCCTGACGTCACTCTGGAGCGCCCGGGGAGCCGCACGGACGGTAAGTATACCGCTCCCCCGCTCTCCACTACACTTTACCATGGCTGCCAGGACTTTAGCGTCCCGGCAGCCATTGTAACCATTCAGAAAAAGCTAAACGTCGGATCCGGCAATGCGCCGAAACGTTGTTTAGCTTAAGGCCGGATCCGGATCAATGCCTTTCAATGGGCATTAATTCCGGATCCGGCCTTGCGGCAAGTCTGCAGGATTTTTGGCCGGAGAAAAAAGCGCAGCATGCTGCGGTATTTTCTCCGGCCAAAAAACGTTCTGGTCCGGAACTGAAGACATCCTGATGCATCCTGAACGGATTTCTCTCCATTCAGAATGCATTAGGATAAAACTGATCAGGAGTCTTCCGGCATAGAGCCCCGACGACGGAACTCTATGCCGGGTCCGGACAACGCAAGTGTGAAAGAGCCCTAAGTCTCTTTCTATTCTAACTAGAGAGATTAGATCTGACTGAGTCTGAGAGGAGAGCTGGCTTGCGGCTGCCCCAGAATCTTCCTGATTTAAAAGTTAAAGGGGTTCTGCACTTTAATTTAACTGATGATCTATACTCTGGATAGATCATCAGCTTCTGATCGGCGGGGGTCAGACACCCGGGACCCCCGCCGATCAGCTGCTTGAGAAGGCACCGGCGCTCCAGTAGCGCCGCGGCCTTCTCACTGTTTACCGCCAGCCCACTGACGTCACGACTAGTATCAACTAGCGTGGACGCAGCTAAGCTCCATTCAAGGGACAGAGCTTAGCCGCGCTCAGGCTAGTTGATACTAGTTGTGATGTCAGTCAGTGAGAAGGCCGCGGTGCTGCTCGAGCGCGGCTGCCTTCTCAAACAGCTGATCGGCGGGGGTACCGGGTGTCTGACCCCTGCCGATCAGAAGCTGAAGATCTATCCAGAGTATAGATCATCTCAGTTAAATGAACGTGCAGAACCCCTTTAAAGTTACTGTCAGTGCAGCCTGGATGATTACAATGTTCACTTCACCGTTTAGAGAAATCATGTTCAAATGTGAGCGGTGGGAGGGTGATCTGTGGTCTGTGGATGTCATTACACTGGTATACGGGGGGGGGGGGGGATCTGTTTATGATACTCTTATAGTGTTATAGGGAGGGGGATCGGGGGTCTGTGGATGTCATGAGTCATTACACTGTTATAGGGGGGGGGGTCTGTGGATGATACTCTTAGGCTACTTTCACACTAGCGTTCATGGGTCCGTTCGTGAGCTCCGTTTGAAGGAGCTCACGAGCGGACCCAAACGCCTCCGTCCAGCCCTGATGCAGTCTGAATGGACGCGGATCCGCTCAGACTGCATCAGTCTGGCGGCGTTCAGCCTCCGCTCCGCTCGCCTCCGCACGGACAGGCGGACAGCTGAACGCTGCTTGCAGCGTTCGGGTGTCCGCCTGGCCGTGCGGAGGCGAGCGGATCCGTTCAGACTTACAATGTAAGTCAATGGGAACGGATCCGCTTGAAGATGTCACCATATGGCTCAATCTTCAAGCGGATCCGTCCCCCATTGACTTTACATTGAAAGTCTGAACGGATCCGCTCAGGCTGCTTTCACACTTAGCTTTTATATGCCAATATAATGCAGACGGATCCGTACTGAACGGAGCCACCGTCTGCATTAATATGATCGGATCCGTTCAGAACGGATCCGATCAAGCGCAAGTGTGAAAGTAGCCTTATAGTGTTATAGGGAGGGGGATCGGGGGTCTTTGGATGTCATGAGTCATTACACTGTTATGGGGGGGAGGGATCTGTGGATGATACCCTTATAGTGTTATAGGGAGGGGGATCGGGGGTCTTTGGATGTCATGACACTGTTACGGGGGGGGGGGGGAATCTGTAGATGACACTGTTATAGGGGGGGGGGGGAGATCTGTAAATGACAGTTATGGGGGGGGGATCTGTGCCACTCTGTGGATGACACTGTTAGACTCCCTTCAGACGTCCATAGCAGCGGCAATGTGCGGGTCCGCATTTTTTTTCGGGAACGGAATTGTGGACCCGGAAGTGCGGGACCGCCTTTCCGTATCCGGCAGCACGTCGTGCTGCCCTATAGAAATTAATGGGTCCGCAATTCCGTTACGCAAATTTCGGATGTGTGAATGGGGCCTTATAGGAAGAGGGATCCCGATATGACACTGATATGGGGTGGATCTGTGGATGACACATAGCATGAGATGCTATAAACGGTATGTGTCATCCACAGATCCCCCTCCATAAGTGTCATCCACAGATCCCCAGGCAGCTAGGAGATGTTGAAATCTGAGTGATTGGGGTTTTTCTTCCCTATTGCGGTTTTAGGTATTGGGTAAAGTATCGCAGCATTTCTAAGCATACTTGTGTAAATGTATCGTTGTTATAGCTGCCCCCCTACTTTTGTCCTGGCCCCCAGTGTGCCCCCCCAAAATTTGAAAGCTAGAGACGCCACTGGAGGAACAGCCTGCCAAAATTCTCTGGATCCGGCATAGCCAGCTAGTGCTGTGTGTCCTCTGGACTCCATAAACTATAATGAGACCCGCGGGAATCCGGACGCTCTCCAGCATAAATGCCATGATTCGGCCAGACAAAAACTTACGCTGGTTCCCATTATAGTCAATGGGCTCTGGCAGTAAATGTCAGTTTCTGGCTCGGCCAGATCCGGAGAACTCCAGCAGGCTGTTCTCTGCCAGAACAGCCTGTCGGATTGTTTTAGCTCATGTGAAAGTAGCCTTAGTGAACTAGAACACACATTCATTCCTCGTTTTTGGGACGTACCAGAATCTTTGTTTGGACTGTAGACGGCTGAGTCCATAATATTTATGTTTCACACATTCCTGTTGTTATTTTATGTCTAAGGCTGTTTTCCTCTCTGTCACTCTGTGTTTATTGCTTTGGGACTTGTCAAACATCAGTCCAAGTGACACGTTGAATGTCATACTATTCTGACTTTCCGTGATTGACAGCATCTTAGCAGTTTCATTTAGCCTTTGAATACTCTGGTATGCCATGTCGGCTAAATGTCCCAGGTTACCAAGGTTGTGTTCCTGATAAATCCTCTCAGTTTAATCCATAAAAATATGTTTTTACCATAATCATTTATATATGTGAACCTTCTAGCACCAATTGGTACATGTAGCAAACATTCTAGTTTGATGTTCATAGAAGGAAGCTACCATATTTCCTAGAATGATCCGTTGGCACATTAAATACCTGGGGAAAAGTTTTAGATTTTTGTATCTCCTCACACCTATTCCCCCTAGATTAGATAAGCCGAGGAAATATTGTCTAACCAATTCAGACCCATTTCCTGGTACATCCAGGAAATCTAACCTCATGCTTTAAGGTTATGCCAAATCGTGTCCTCTATCTGTGTGTCCAGTAAAACAAGTTTTGCACTCTTCACTCTTGAGACCCCAGGGAATTCTTGCAATGTAAAGGCTGTCATAAATGTTCAGTAGCTGTCTGCCAAACAATATTTTTTGGCTTACAACTATTTCTCCTGACTCCCTCTCGACGCCCCCATACAGACACACGTTCGGCTCAGAATACAAGAATTGGTGAAGGAGTGGGGGAGAGTCAGGAGCTCCCCACACACATTGAAATGTCCGGGTTCGGGGCCCTAAGATCCATTTTGAACAATTATCTACCTCTAAGGTGGTGGTATGGCAATTTATGAAATCCACCAACACCCCCTCCCTTTCCACATTTATAACTGGGAAGGGGATCTACATATATCCTGTACACCCTCTTAGCATGATAGGCTTTACCTATTTGCTCAAGGGTCATCCATTTAAAGGAGATGTAGGAAGCAGGGTTCAAAGTCTTCTGATGATATAGGGACTCCTCTGAACGTCATGCACTCAAGTCCACAATCTCAGCTGTACATATGGAGCAGAAACTGGCACGCTGATTGGCTTCTTCTGGGAATCTCCTGGGTTGGACACTTACTATAGCGAATGTGTTCACAGGCGTTGTTTACCAAATAAACAAAGAAAGGCGCACAATAGGGTACATACCGTATGCACGAGTAAAAAATGAATACTCCAAGTGGAGGCTCACCTTAGAGGGTTGTGCAAGTAATAGGCACAACCGTATTGTAGACATGATGGGAATAATTTCGATTCCCTGAAAAGGTTGGTGTGCAGCTACGGATTTAGGTCTCCTTGATGAGTATGCCTGAAGCCTCACGGAGAGTTACTATGCAGAAATAGATACAGTCATCCTTCGGCTGTATGACTGTATCTATTTCTGCACTTACTAAAGCGAAGTCAGACTCTAAACTCACATTTTATCATCAACCTGCCCCACCAGCCCTGTTTCTCCTTCATCTCGGCAGCACGGCGGCTCAGTGGGTAGCACTGGTACCTTGCAGCGCTGGGGTCTTAGGTTCGAATCCGACCACGGACAACATCTACATGGAGTTTGTATGTTCTCCCCGTGTTTGTGTGGATTTCCTCCGGGTATTCCGGTTTTCTTCCCACACTCCAAAGACATACTGATAGGGACCTTAGATTGTGAGGACAGTTGGATGCTAATGTCTGTAAAGCGCTGAGGAATATATAAGTGCATAAAATCTCTAGTTTAATACAATATTGGTCATCTAACATCTAATTAATGCAGCCCAAGCCGTTATGCCTGTTCTCTGGTGTCAGACTAATGCACCATGATGGGTCACCACTGAGGCCAATGCATGGCTGAAATATGACCAGCTACACCTGCCAGAATATTTCTGATCTGGTAACTGTTAATCAGACACTACTACCATAGTTTCCATCAAGTTCTGCTATTATTGCTGTTGTCTGAGGTTACAATCCTGATGAAGTGGCTTATGCGCTGACACCTAATACTGATCTAGCTGGCTGTGAAGGGTTCATTTCTAGTATGGCATTGATGTGGTACACAGCTTTGTCTCCTCTCTTTCCTCCAGCTGCTGCCTGTCACAGCTTTATCTCCCCTGGGCTGCCATTGCTAATGAAGTTAAAACAGGTTGTTAAATAGACACCAATTGCTCCCAGGAACCCCCTTTCCATCCGAGGTGTGAATTCCTCCCCCATCCTGGGATCTGACACTGTTTTTACAGTATTTTGATCCCTTTAGTAAACCTGTGTTTGAAAAGAAGCTCATGTTCAAAAGTGCTGGAAAATTAGAAATGCTAGAGCTAAATCCAAAAGTGGTCTCTTGCCTCGAACTCATCTGATCTTACCACCCAATCTATACCACACATATACAGTCAGTCAATAACTATGCGTCTATGAAGGCATGGCCAAAACTGCACATATAGGTCCATTTTGGTCATCTTCTGAATCCATTCAATTGTATGTTATTGAGGATAGGACAGTAATTGTCTTAGGAAGGACAACAGCTAAGACGTGGTATTCCTGCCATAAGTGACTTATATTCCTATAGATGCATCTATATGGTGGAATAATCTGGAACATGATGATCCAAGTACTTTGGATCATACACAGCAAGCATTATCTGCCCCTACCTTGCCAGATATTTAGACATATGGCTCAGGCACACAGCAGAACATTGGAGGCTGTACAGATCTTTCGTAAGGAGCCACAGGGCATCCATGTGCTGTTGTCCATGCTCTGTTTGGTGCTGTATATCCCAAGATATTCTCTCCAAGCATTGCCAATGGAACAGGCCAAGTTCTTTTCTGAGAACTTAGAATAGAATCAGACACACAAAATAACTCTCATCTGACCGGCGGGGGTCCCGGGTCAGCTGTTTGAGAAGACAGCAGCCCTCCAGCAGTGCCGCGGCCCTCTCACTGTTTACCGCAGGCCCAGTGACATCACGACTAGTATCAACTGGCCTGGGCGCAGCTAAGCTCCATTCAAGTGAACGTAGCTTAGCCCCGCCCAGGCCATTGATATTAGTCGTGACGTCACTGGGCCTGTGGTAAACAGCGAGAGGGCCGCGGCACTGCAGGGGCGCCGCTGTCTTCTCGAACAGCTGACCGGCAGGCGTCTCGGGTGTCGGACCCCCCGCCGGTCAGATGCTGATGATCTATCCTCAGGATAGATCATCAGTTAAAACAAACTGCAGAATCCCTTTAAGTTAATGTAAACCAACCTTATTATCATCTTGAAACATAACATTGAGCAGTGTACAGCTAAATAAATTTTATATTTATCCAACAAACAAAAAGCCGTTAAATCTCAGTTAAGTGAATTATTGGTGTCCATTCCTTTACTACCGATAGTCAAGATAGGCCCTCAATATCTGATTGTAGGCGGTCTCACATGGTGCACCACTGCTGGTCAGAAGTCAGTGCCGGAACCACACAGCTCAGTCCATTGTATGGCGGACAGCTGGTTACTGCAATGCTCCCCCCTACTGACTGTGCTGCCCTGTTTAAAGAACTTTATCAGAAAAGGGTTTCGGGGTTGCTAGAGTGAATGGAGCGACAGTCGCACATGCGTGCTGCTGCTGAATTTAGCTACAGTATGTGCGACTTCTAGAAAAAAAGCTAAATACAGCACTCGGCTATCTCCGGCTGTTCCATAAAGGTGAATGGACCTTTGCTTTATTCGCTCTGGAGTCTCTGGGACCCTATTCTTGTGGTTGGTAGGAATCGGAGCATTGGGTGTAGATAGGTGTGAGTGTGGATAGGTAATAGGTCTGCTGCTCTATTAGCACAAATGGCATTGATATTGATTAATTAATAATAACTATCAAAGAATACAGCAGATTCATAGGAGTTCACTGTATTCACTATGGGAGTCCTCCCCTCTCCTAATTGCACTTCATCAGCCCTATCGTTAGGATATGCCACCATTGTCTGATAAGTGCAGGTCTCAGCACCTATCTCCTAAACAGAAGCCCCAAAAGTGGTGGAGGGTGCACTGCGCATGCGCAGCCACCCTCTATTCATTTCTCTGGGGCCACAGAAAATAGCCGAGCACTGGCTTGGCTATTTCCGTTCGGCCCATAGAATTGAATTGGAGTGATGGCCGGTCATGCCCTTTGCGCTCCCATTCACTTCTGTGGGGAGAGTGCTTGGTGGTGGCCGGCCCGGAGTCCTTGAGCCACAAACTTGGCCCAATTCGTTCTCCAGATAGGATCCTAGCAATATGCCCCCATTGTCTCAGATGAGACAACCCCTTTGAGTAGTGACTGACAATTTGGATGTTCTGGCTTTCAAGTGTAACAATCCGAAGATCAAATAGCAGGTCCTGACCATATATCAAGAGTTAAAAACTGCCCCAAATTCTTTAAACTTGAATCTATTTTCTGCAGTACAGATATACAAGCGTATGGTTGGCAGCGTCTTTGATACCAATAAAATACTGTTCAAACAATCTTCTATCTACACAACCTCTGAATCATGAATGGGCGTAGATCAGCCTTAGAAGATAAGTGAGATTTATCTTGTGAGTGGAGAATAAATTATTTGAAGGCAATTGTTTCATAGGACGTGCAGGCTGAAGGTTTTAAAGGAGTATTCCCTTTTGCCTTTATGTTTTAGGTCATTTATTTATAAAATAGGGAAAGATTATTTCCTAAAGCACACTTTTTAAAATACTGTTTGCATACCTTTTTTAATTTTTATAAATGTTTAGGTTGACAGAAAACATATATACAAGTGGTTGCATAGTTAAAAAATAATAGAACCAACATCTAAACATCTAAGTCAAGTATATGTGGCACATAAAATACTGTATATAATAGAGAAATAAACCACAGTTTAGGGGGCCTTTCGGACCTGCAGAGGGAAGTATATTTACATGCTCCCCGCCACTGGGTTTCGGCTTCTTTGGTCCACCCCCTGCTGAGATCTGGTCCAGAGTGTTAACATCTGGATTCACGGGGGATAATGTGTGCCTATGATGTCAGCCAATCACTGGCCACAGTGGTGATGTCTTCACCAAGCATCACGTAAATGGGTTGCGTGATGCATGGGGAACACGTTACTGCTGCAGCAGTCACTGGTTGCAGTGGCACATGTGAACCCCATCAAACTAAATGTTTACACACCAGACCATAGCACAGCAGTGGGGGGACCAAAAGAGCTGACACTCATTTAATGAGTCAAAAGGTGTAAAGGGAAGAAAATTCAAAAAGTAACAAAGGTCAACGTGACCAACACAGGTCCTTGGAATGAGTTCCTATCCACTTCCAGACTTCCCATAGACTATAAAGGTCGATGTTCCTCAAGAACGTTTCTGAATGTCCATTGTCAGTAACTGCCAGGATCCCCATAGAGAAGTCAGAGATGGTTTATTACTGTCCCCGTGCTCCCTATTGCTGTACACTCAATGAATGCTGTGTATACATATCAAGAAGCGGCCAAGATGCTGGGATCACAGTGATCGTGTGATCACTGGGGGCCTGGTCATTTTTATTAGATGCTAGGTCTTAACATACCCAGATAAGCTCTGCAGTGAGGCCCAAGAGGCCGTGTTCACTCTGTTATCATGGCTAATATGTCAGCCTCAGGAGAAATCGGCAATTAAAAAAGGAAGGAGGGACGGAAGGAAGCAAGTGAGGGAGGAAGGAAGGAAGGAAGGAAGGGTTGATTGATTTTCTAGCCCATAGGAAAGGTACATGATGTAAATTGTATTAGAGGTAATCTTACTGGTTACTGTATATGTGGACTATCCACTTTGTTGTGATCCTCAACTGTGTCATGTGACTGACACTCTGACTCTCTCACTGACACAGCATCTTATGTGTGGTCAGGAAGTCAGTTTTTCAATTTATTCCTAGGGGAGCCTAAGGATCAGAAGTTGTGGATAACTCTATTTAGCATGTCTTAGGCTGTATTACACTGCCATATAAGAGTGACGATTGTTGGGAAGGAAGATTCCCTTCCGGACAATCGCCTGCTCATCAGCGGAGGCGAAATCTGCAGAGCACGAATAGATGGCACGATCTGTTGCTGGCAAACAATGATTTTTGTGACCGCATAAAAAATGCGGTTACCTGATGAATGGGTAATAGTCGGCACCTTTACACCGGCAGATCATTGCTATCGAGCATTCCTACAAACTCTTGTCAGTGATTATCTGGTCAACCCTCGGCCAGTGTAATACAGCCCTTAGTTTATGCCGTCTACAATAGTAGGAAATCTGCCCCTTGTGGAAAGTTAAACAGCTTGTTCAAGAGAAGAGTCATGGGCTGCCTGACAAGAGTCAGAGTTATTCATGAGCTCCCGCTCTCTCTTCGCCCACCTGCTCATGGCTGGCGGTCTTCTCCTTAGTTTTCTAGCCCAGAAATGAGGTGCCAGTGTTTTATGAACGTTCAATATTTTGTAAAAGTAAATCTCAATCTGCTATCTGAGAAATTAAAAACTGAGATATCAGTGTGGGCTAAACTTCCATTATCACATGTTGGAAGAGCGAATCTTTTCAAGATGATTAGTTACGCCTCAGCTGCTGTACCCTCTAAACATTTTCCCTGTCTGGGACAGACTGTAGTGTTCCAATTTATTAACGGGTTGTCTATCAGCCAATCTGGAAGCTGGCGTCCCTAGAATTTGTTTCGAGAAACTACAACTGCCTAAAGCTGGCCATACACATTAAATAGAAAATGGTTGATGGTTAAACAGCAGTTGAACAAGCAATCATCTAGTGAACGTTAGTTTTGCAGAAGCAGCCATACACATTTTACTCCATATTGGCCGTTACAGTGGTTCATACTGGCCATACATGTTCAATGAAACTGGGTAATGGATGAAAGATCTTTCTGGGTACGTTCTTTCAAAGAAAGATCTTTCATTCACAAACAATCTTTATTTGAAAGAAAGATCTTCTGCCCCACTATCGAATAAAAATATTAAATACAACCAACTTTTTTTCAGGCAATAATGGCCTGTCTTAACTCGGCTAAAACAATCATTCTTTGTTAATTTTCAACCGAGTGTCTGTTTTGGTTGAAATTGTCCGTTTTGATCAACTTTAAACTAATGTGTATGGCCACTTTTAAAGGGAAGGGAGGTTTGATCGTTCCAAAAGCATTTCAGCTTCAACATTTACAAGGATGTGGGTCTGTACAATATAATCTTTCTAGGGCATGTATAATTGGACATGTGGTTGGACCTGGTCATTTACTCTCTAAATTGGGAACATACTGTATATCTTCCGTATACAAGGCTAATGATGAACTGTCTACTTTACAATTAATTCATAAAGTATGATGGAAGACTAGGCAGTTGATGGACACAATGGGTAGCTTGCCATGTACACCCATACGGAAAATGTTAGATTTCGGGAGCTTGGCAAATTGCGAGGGTTTGAACCCTGGAGACTAAAAGGGATCACTAGGATGCACCAGTGATACAAGGAAGGACAGCTTAAAACATTTTGTCAACTGCAGGAAGAGTTTGCCCTACCTCACTCCTTTTTCTAACAATATTTGCAATTGTGAGACCAGACCGGACTGGACCGAATCAGGCTGGGAACTTAAAGTGGCCCCTCCTTGTAGAAAGGTCCAAAGTTACAGAAGGTAAGGCACCACAGATAGGCAAAGCCTGGCCAACACAGTAGATGGGGACTCACATAAGTAGGTGTGGTAAGCAATACCATAGTGAAGCGCAAAATACTGCCTCAACAGAACCAAATACCACGGTGCAGCACAAAATGCTATCCCAAAAGCTGTGCTTCTATGGTGGTCTGCAATGTTCTATCCTCCTCCTCAGTTGTCCCATTGCAAACCGCCAGAAATACATTCATTACATCTAACAGGAATAATAAAGAAATGGTACAACATAGAGGCTAGATGCTTCAGAATTGTTATTACATGGGCAATGCAAGTAGGTACTAAAACAGACATGTCAGGTGAAGTTACAGGTCCACTTAAAAAAAGAAGAAGTGTGGCACTGTATTCTGCAAGCAAGAGATAACCTGTTGTAAAGTTTGTCTGTTGTTTCTGAAAGTCAGGTTGAATGGTTGTAGAGCCAGAGACTGTGCTAGCCACTCTGTAATCTGGTGACCATACTCCCATATATGTGTTGTATACATGCAAGGTACACGTGGCAGAATTACACCCATGAGTAGTTGGCATATCTGAATGGTAGTGGTGTTGCAGCCAGAGGACCTTTCCTCAGGGTAGGTCTTCAATGTCAGCTAGGTGGGCGTCTCACACCTGGCTCCTCCACTGATCATCTGCAACCGGCAGCTCCAGAACTGCCTCTTAGAAAGGACCCGAAAGCACAGCTCTGTTCAGAGTGTAGAGGCTGTGCTGGGTTAGTCTATGTCCACATATGAGCTTGTAATTCCAGTATTCTGTTCCAGCAAAGGACGCAACCTTATTGCAGCTCAGCCAAGTGAATGTACAATTCATTCGGAAAGCTTCAGACCCTTTAACTTTTTTCACATTTTGTTATGTTGCGGCCTTGTGCTAAAATAAAATAAAAAATCTAGATTTCCCCATCATTCTGCCCTCAATACCCCATAATAATACCCTATAATAACAAAGTAAAAACAGAATGTTAGAAAATTAAAAAAATATATTAACAAGGAAAAACTAAAATTTCGAATGGACATAAATAATGCACTGTAACTCGTCACTCTGGCTCTGTTCTCAGTGGCAGTTCCGATTCCACTGGCTAAAGGTAACAGCTGATAAGTGGGGGTGTCGGCGAAGAAAAAACTATGCAACAGCACTCTGCAAACCAAATAAAGTACAAAAAAGTATTCTAATGATAATGCTATGCTTATTAAGTAAATTTGAGATTCTTGGCAAATACATTTTGTACGAATATACAGGTCCTTCTAAAAAAATTAGCATATTGTGATAAAGTTCATTATTTTCTGTAATGTACTGATAAACATTAGACTTTCATATATTTTAGATTCATTACACACAACTGAAGTAGTTCAAGCCTTTTATTGTTTTAATATTGATGATTTGGGCATACAGCTCATGAAAACCCAAATTTCCTATCTCAAAAAATTTGCATATTTCACCCGACCAATAAAAGAAAAGTGTTTTTAATACAAAAAAAGTCAACCTTCAAATAATTATGTTCAGCCTGTGGCACTGCTGAGGTGTTATGGAGGCCCAGGATGCTTCGATAGCGGCCTTAAGCTCATCCAGAGTGTTGGCTCTTGCGTCTCTCAACTTTCTCTTCCCAATACCCCACAGATTCTCTATGGGGTTCAGGTCAGGAGAGTTGGCAGGCCAATTGAGCACAGTAATACCATGGTCAGTAAACCATTTACCAGTGGTTTTGGCTCTGTGAGCAGGTGCCAGGTCGTGCTGAAAAATGAAATCTTCATCTCCATAAAGCTTTTCAACAGATGGAAGCATGAAGTGCTCCAAAATCTCCTGATAGCTAGCTGCATTGACCCTGCCCTTGATAAAACACAGTGGAACAACACCAGCAGCTGACATGGCACCCCAGACCATCACTGACTGTGGGTACTTGACACTGGACTTCAGGCATTTTGGCATTTCCCTCTCCCCAGTCTTCCTCCAGACTCTGGCACCTTGATTTCCGAATGACATGCAAAATTAGCTTTCATCCGAAAAAAGTACTTTGGACCACTGAGCAACAGTCCAGTGCTGCTTCTCTGTAGCCCAGGTCAGGCGCTTCTGCTGCTGTTTCTGGTTCAAAAGTGGCTTGACCTGGGGAATGCGGCACCTGCAGCCCATTTCCTGCACACGCCTGTACACGGTGGCTCTGGATGTTTCTACTCCAGACTCAGTCCACTGCTTCCGCAGGTCCCCCAAGGTCTGGAATCGGTCCTTCTCCACAATCTTCCTCAGGGTCCGGTCACCTCTTCTCGTTGTGCAGCGTTTTCTGCCACACTTTTTCCTTCCCACAGACTTCCCACTGAGGTGCCTTGATACAGCACTCTGGGAACAGCCTATTCGTTCAGAAATTTCTTTCTGTGTCTTACCCTCTTGCTTGAGGGTGTCAATGATGGCCTTCTGGACAGCAGTCAGGTCGGCAGTCTTACCCATGATTGCGGTTTTGAGTAATGAACCAGGCTGGGAGTTTTTAAAAGCCTCAGGAATCTTTTGCAGGTGTTTAGAGTTAATTAGTTGATTCAGATGATTAGGTTAATAGCTCGTTTAGAGAACATTTTCATGATATGCTATTTTTTTGAGATAGAAATTTTGGGTTTTCATGAGCTGTATGCCAAAATCATCAATATTAAAACAATAAAAGGCTTGAACTACTTCAGTTGGTGTGTAATGAATCTAAAATATATGAAAGTCTAATGTTTATCAGTACATTACAGAAAATAATGAACTTTATCACAATATGCTAATTTTTTTAGAAGGACCTGTATTTGGGCCCGTCTGCCACACGTCAAGGCGATCTCTGTAAGACGGGAACCTAACACTAACTTTCACACTATCGTTAATATTTTCTGGTATTGAGATCCGTCATAGGGTCTGGAAAAAGAACGCTTCTGTTTTGTCACGATTCCTTGTCAATAGCGACAAAATGTAACTGAGCAGAACGCAATGCTCCAAAATGCATTTTGTTCTGTTCTCATACCGGAGAGCAAACCGCAACATGCTGCAGTTTGCTTTCCGTCCATGCTGCGGTGTGTTTTCCATCCTGGGATGCAGAGAAAGTTGGATCCGTCATGACCCACAATGCAAGTCAATGGGATCCATTTTCTCTGACACAATAGAAAATGGATCTGTCCGCCATTGACTTTCAATGGAGTTCATAACGTATCCGTCTTGGCAATGTTATAGATAATACAACCGTATCCGTTCATAACAGATGCAGATGGTTGTATTATCAGTAACGGAAGCGTTTTTGCTGAATCCTGCCAGATCCAACAAAAACACTAGTGGGAAAATAGCCTAAGTTCTACATGTTATGTGCCATGACAGCTACCATAAAATTCAGGGAATGTAGGTTCCACGTGCATGCTGGGCCCACCTTAATTTTTGGTGCCAAAATGGCCTCCATTAAATCCAGGGAATGCAAGTACCAACATACATGCCGAGCCCACTCCACACCTCTCCTGGTGCCAAATGGCCACCAACGAATGCAATGCGAGTCCACCCTATACCTCTCCTGGTGCCAAATGGCTTCCAGTGATTGAGGGAGAGCAGGCCAGGCTATATACTCACACTAATTAAAATCAGCCTATGGGGCAGACAGGCTGGTCAGGAGTGCACGACTCGGTTGTCAGCCCCCCTGTCGATTGTCAGCCCCCCACTGATGTGATATTAATAAGTTATTCTGAGGATATGTCATCAATATCGTTAGCCCAGAAAAGCTGTTTAATAAACTTTCTGTATGGTTTTGTTGTAGTCTTCTTTGTGCAGCACCTCTACAGCCCAGGCTCGTGTGCGAACCCAGCCTAAGGCTCATGGTTGCTTTGACAGATTTGCAGGACAACATTTGACAATCCATATTTTGAAGTCTGTGAACTTTTGAAACCTATAGCTATAGGTATGTCAGTGAAACGTTATCCCACTGCTCTTCATGTGGCTGCACTGTGAACTGTGCCTTCCCCTAGGTCCTAAAACAAGACAAAACATAAATGACACACAACCCCAGGGTGGATTTGCCATTGATTTCCATCTAATTAAAGTATTTAACAGTTTGCTGACAGCATTTTGACCCTAGCACCTCGGCCAAACAGAAAATCTGCTAAAAGGAATTCATGCAATCTACTGTACATTGATTCAAAGTATGTAAACGGAGAAGCAGGTCGAGCATGTGCACTCCATTCATCTGTAGGAAAGTTCCAGAGACAGCCGAGTACAGCACTCTTTCTGGAAATCTCAGAGATGAATGGAACGGCAGGATTGGCAATGCGCATGCTCAACCTCTCTGTTCATTTTGGTGGGCCCACGCAGTACAGGGTCCCCGTTCTCATGGTTGGTGGGAGTCCCATTGGTAAGTCAGCTGTATCTGCTTGCAATCTAATTTAGGGGTCGGCAACCTTTTTTTGTATGGAGTGCCAAGTAAACAAAAAAAGAAATCAAAGCTGAAGCGCCCAGCGACCGGGCAATACAGAAAAGTCATATAACACAAACTGTATGCGACATACAGTGCCTTGCAAAAGTATTCACTCACTTTTTCGTATTTTGTTACTTTACAGCCTTCGGCCTCATGCACACGACAGTTGTGTGTTTTGCGGTACACAAACCGCGGATCCGCAAAACACGGATGGCGTCCGTGTGCGATCCGCAATTTGCAGAACGGCACGGATAGCCTTTAATATAACTGCCTATTCTTGTCCGCAAAGCACGGACAAGAATAGGACAGGTTATATTTTTTTTGCGGACCACGGAACGGAGCAACGGACGCGGAAGGCACACGGAGTGCTGTCAGAATATTTTGCGGCCCCATTGAAGTGAATGGGTGCACATCCGAGCCGCCAAAACTGTGGCTTGGATGCGGACCAAAACAACGGTCGTGTGCATGATGTCTAAAGTTCAATGTTTTGTTAATCTGAATTTTATGTGATGGATCAGAACACAATAGTCTAAGTTAGTGAAGTGAAATTAGAAAAATATGTAAATAAAACTTGGCATGTGCGTATGTATTCACCCCCTTTGTTAGGAAGCCCATAAAAAACTCTGGTGCAATCCAGAAGTCACATAATTAGTGAAATGATGTCCACCTGTGTGCAATCTAAGTGTTACATGATCTGTCATTACATATACACGCCTTTTTTGAAAGGCCCCAAAGGCTGCGACACCTAAGCAAGAGGCATCACTAACCAAACACTGCCATGAAGACCAAGGAACTCTCTAAACAAGTAAGGGACAATGTTGTTGAGAATTAGAAGTCAGGGTTAGGTTATAAAAAAATATCAAAATCTTTGATGATCCCCAGGAGCACCATCAAATCTATCATAACCAAATGGAAAGAACATGGCACAACAGCAAACCTGGCAAGAGACGGACGCCCACCAAAACTCACGGACCTGGCAAGGAGGGCATTTATCAGAGAGGCAGCACAGAGACCTAAGGTAACCCTGGAGTTGCTGCAGAGTTCCACAGCAGAGACTGGAGTATCTGTACATAGGACAACAATAAGCCGTACGCTTCATAGAGTTGGGCTTTATGGCAGAGTGGCCAGAAGAAAGCCATTACTTTCAGCTAAAAACAAAAAGGCACCTTGTGAGTTTGCGAAAAGGCATGTGGGAGACTCCCAAGATGTATGGAGGAAGGTGCCCTGGTCTGATGAGACTAAAATAAAAATTTTCGGCCATCAAAGAAAACGCTATGTCTGGCGCAAACCCAACACATCACATCGCCCAAAGAACACCATCCCAACATGGTGGTGGCAGCATCATGCTGTGGGGATGTTTTTCAGCAGCCGGGACTGGGAAACTGGTCAGAGTTGAGGGAAAGATGGATGGTGCTAAATACAGGGATATTCTTGAGCAAAACCTGTACCACTCTGTGCGTGATTTGAGGTTCACCTTCCAGCAGGACAATGACCTCAAACACATTGCTAAAGCAACACTTGAGTGGTTTAAGGGGAAACATGTAAATGTGTTGGAATGGCCTAGTCAAAGCCCAGATCTCAATCCAATAGAAAATCTGTGGTCAGACTTAAAGATTGCTGTTCACAAGCGCACACCATCCAACTTGAAGGAGCTGGAGCAGTTTTGCAAGGAAGAATGGGCAAAAATCCCAGTGGTAAGATATGGCAAGTTCTCAGAGACTTATCCAAAGCGACTTGGAGCTGTGATTGCTGCAAAAGGTGGCTCTACAAAGTATTGACTTTAGGGGGATGAATAGTTATGCACATTGATTTTTTTCTGTTATTTTGTCCTATTTGTTGTTTACTTCACCAATAAAAAAAAAAAAAAAAAAAACATATTCAAAGTTGTGGGTATGTTCTGTAAATTAAATGATGCAAATCCTCAAACAATCCATGTTAATTCCAGGTTGTGAGGCACCAAAATGCGAAAAAAGTCAATACTTTTGCAAGGCACTGTAAACCAAATAATCATTCACTGTGACCCTTGTCCCTCACTTTCTTTGCAAGGATGATCCAGCTGTGATATGAGGAGACTTTTAGGTCTCACCAGTAGTCACATGCAGGCTCACAATCCTCCAACACCCCCCAAGTTGTCAGACGCTTGCTCCCCATCAACTCCCCATCCCCTCTCAGCAGTCACATGCAGGCTCCCTATCTTCCAATACTCCCAAAAGTTGCCAGAAGTGTGCTCCCCATCCCCCCCAGCAATCACATCCAGGTTCGCTATCTCCCAACATCCCCAAAAGTTGTTAAAAGCTTGCTCCCCACCCCCCTCAGCAATCACATTCACACTCACTATCTTCCAACACCCCTACAAGTTTTCAGAAGCATGCTCCCCATTGTACCCCCATCACCACTCGGCAATCACATGCAGGCTTGCTATCTTCCAACATCCCCCATACCTCCCAACCATCCTGCATCCAGTGGGACAGTCCTGGATTTCAGTGGCTGTCCCACAGTCCCGGTACGGGAGAGGTATGTCCTGCTTTCTGGCAGCTCTCCCTGCTTCCATAGGAAGCAGGGACAGCTTCCTGTAATGAGGAAGCAAGAGCTGTCAGTCCGCTCCCTGCCCCATCATTCCTCCCCCTGCAGCTGCTCCACACTGCTGGTCTGGGCAGGGGGCAGGGCGCAGGGCCGGCATCTCCGTTTATTCTGCTGCTGCTGCTGGAGAACGAGGTGAGTATGTGGAGTTTATTCTTTTTTTTACTGCCTGTGAAGACGGCACTTTACTGAGCACATAACTGTGAGGGAGCACACCTGGGGCATATTACTGTGAGGGAGCACACCTGGGGCATATTACTGTGAGGGAGCACAACTGGGCATATTACTGTGAGGGAGCACAACTGGGCATATTACTGTGAGGGAGCACAACTGGGCATATTATTGTGAGGGAGCACAACTGGGCATATTACTGTGAGGGAGCACAACTGGGCATATTACTGTGAGGGAACACAACTGGGCATATTACTGTGAGGGAGCACAACTGGGCATATTACTGTGAGGGAGCACAACTGGGCATATTACTATGAGGGAGCACAACTGGGCATATTACTGTGAGGGAACACAACTGGGCATATTATTGTGAGGGAACACAACTGGGCATATTACTGTGAGGGAACACAACTGGGCATATTACTATGAGGGAGCACAACTGGGCATATTACTGTGAGGGAGCACAACTGGGCATATTACTGTGAGGGAACACAACTGGGCATATTACTGTGAGGGGGCACAACTGGGCATATTACTGTGAGGGAACACAACTGGGCATATTACTGTGAGGGAGCACAACTCTGCATATTACTGTGAGGGGACAAATCTGGGCATCGATATTGTGAGGGGGCACATATCTGGAAATAACTACTGTGAGGGGGCACAATCCTGGGCATATTACTGTAAGGGGCACAAATATGGGCATAACTAGTGTTGGATGCGAATATTTGAATCGTGAATTTTAATTTCGAGAATTCGCAACGATTTCAAATATAGTGCTATATATTCGTATTTGCGAATATTCTAGATTTTTTTCATCAGTAACCTCCCTTCTTGCTTGTGGGCCAATGAGAAGGCTGCAATGTCTTTGTCTAAGTTTACTAGCATCCCTAGCAGCCAATAGGAAAGTTGCCTACCCCTTTACTATATAAGAAGCTCCCTAGCAGCTATTTTCTGTAGTTTTATGGAGTTCTGAGAGAGAGAGCAGTGACATTACTGTGCTCTGTGCTTTGCTGTGTAATTACATTAAATAGTTAGTTAGCTTATATATATATAATACAGATAGTTAGTGGGAGATAGTCAGTGTAGGTCAGCTAGTGATCAGTGGCGGATTACAATAGGGACGTTCGGGTCGGCAGCCCCGGGCCCAGCACCGCTGGGGGGCCCAACGCTGACCCGAACGCCCACATACTGCGGCGGGGCACGGGAGCGCATAGCTTCCTGTCCCGTCGCTGATCACCGCCATAGGCGCCGATCACCGCCATAGGCTTCAGGCCTTGTAGGCCTGAGGCCTATGCGGTAGTGAAATCCCATAGGTGGGACATAGGTGAGTATTTATCTTTGATTTTTTATTTCATGTGCCTACTTTGGGGTGGGACACACAGGAGGACATATTAGGGAAGATAAATTGAGTACATGGGGGGGGGGGTATGTGGTGGCTGTATGGGGCCAAATTATTATAGGAGGGAATACTATGTGGGGGCAAATTACTAGATGGGGCAGTGTGGGGGCAAATTGCTGTGTGGGGGCAAATTGCTATGTGGGGGCAGTGTGGGGGCAAATTATTATAGGAGGGAATACTATGTGGGGACAAATTACTATGTGGGGGCAAATTATTATGAGAGGGACTACTATGTGGGGGCAAATTACTAGATGGGGCAGTGTGGGGGCAAATTGCTATGTGGGGGCAAATTGCTATGTGGGGCAGTGTGGGGGCAAATTATTATGGGAGGGACTACTATGTGGGGGCAAATTTCTTTATAGGGGCAGTGTGGGGGAAACTATTGTGTGGGGGTAATTGCTATGTGGGGACAGTGTGGGGTAATTTCTATGTGGGGACAGTGTGGGGAAATTGCTATGTGGGGACAAATTACTATATGGGGAGGTGTGGGGACAAATTACTATATGGGGGCAGTGTGGGGGAAACTATTGTGTGGGGGCAGTGTGGGGGAAATTGCCATGTGGGGACAGTGTGGGGTAATTTCTATGTGGGGACAGTGTGGGGTAATTTCTATGTGGGGACAGTGTGGGGTAATTTCTATGTGGGGACAGTGTGGGGTAATTTCTATGTGGGGACAGTGTGGGGTAATTTCTATGTGGGGACA
Organism: Bufo gargarizans; assembly: GCF_014858855.1. NCBI lineage: Eukaryota > Metazoa > Chordata > Amphibia > Anura > Bufonidae > Bufo > Bufo gargarizans. The sequence goes on along the minus strand of NC_058080.1, from coordinate 506,233,723 downwards.
GTGTGGGGTAATTTCTATGTGGGGACAGTGTGGGGAAATTGCTATGTGGGAAAATTGCTAAGTGGGGGCAAATTACTATGTGGGGGCAAATTACTATGTGGGGGCAGTGTGGGGAAAACTATTGTGTGGGGCAGTGTGGGGAAATTGCTATGTGGTGGCAAATTACTATGTGGGGGCAGTGTGGGGGCAAATTACTGTGTGGGGGCAGTGTGGTGGAAATGACTATGTGGGGGCAGTGTGGGGCAAATTACTGTGTGGGGGCGAACTACTATATGGGGGCAGTTTGGGGGAAATTACTGTGTGGGGGCAAATTACTATGGGGGGATTACTATGTGGGGGCAGTGTGGTAGAAATTACTATATGGGGGTGTTGCTATTGGGGAGGCACTGTAGGGGCAATTCTATTATTTCTGGGGACACTATACAGGGATTATTACCTGGAGCACAATATAGGGTGTTATTATTACTGGGGGCAGTCTAGGGGACATTATAGCTGCTGTGGACACTATATGAACATTTGGGGTCATTTATCAAACTGGTGTAACGCAGAACTGGCTTAGTTGCCCATAGCAGCCAATCAGATTCCACCTTTCATATTTGACAGCTCTTTTGGAAATCCAGTTCTACTTTACACCAGTTTGATAAATTACCCCAATTATGTCTATTAGGGTCACAATTTTTTTTAGCAGTATAGTTCCTGGGGCATTGGGGAGCACAACGGGCACAGTATTGGGGGTGGCAGGATGACACTGTGGGGAAACCAGGATGAGGAGGTTGATGGAAAAATTGAGAAATCTAACGTGTCTGTGTTACAAACTGTAGAGACAAGATGCGGCTGAAAGAATTTGCCATGGTGGTCTGGGTCAAATGGAGGAGAAGAGGAAAGAGAAGGTCTACATGACAGGAGATGTCACTGGATGTAAGAGGTATGTAGTGCTGTATTCTCCTCCATGTCTTTTTTATTACAATTATATGTATTTTAAATTTGGCGACCAGATTTTTCAGTTTAGGATCCAATTTGGGGTATTTTTTTAGTCTGAAGATGTCATATGGCCTAAGAAGAGACTGTGGCGCCCATGAAGCACCGCAGCCTCTTCATACAAAAAAAACTAAAACTAAACTAAAATGGAGGGGGGGCCCAAGTTGGGTAGACAGCCCCGGGCCTATCATGCACTTAATCCGCCCCTGATAGTGATATAGTGTAGCTGATAGGTTCCAGTGAAGTGTGTTGGGTAGTGTGATAGGTTCTGCTGTCCATACATAGATGCTACAGACATAGTGCTGTGATGTCACAAGTTCACAACAATACTTAGTGCACCAATCAGTAATATGTAGTCAGACCTTTTCTCCAGTCTCAGGAAACTTCTAGCAGCTTGAAAAATGTAGCAACAGTGACCCATACCTGTATTGCGCGCACAATACGCGCATATTACATTGCCGATTTCCGCAATCAAGAAAATAATCGCTAATTCGAGAATTTGCAAATATATGACGAATATTTGCCCAAATATTAGTGAAATATTGCGAATTCAAATATTGCCCCTGCCGCTCATCACTAGGCATAACTACTTAGAGGGGACACATATCTGGGCATCGCTACTGTGAGGGTCACATATCTGGGCATAACTACTGTGAGGGGGCACATATCTGGACATAACTACTTAGAGGGTGCGCATATCTGGCCATAACTACTGTGAAGGAGGCACATATGTAAGCATAATCTGTGAAGGGGGCAATAATGCTTGCATAACTACTGTGCGGTGGCATAAAAAGGGAGTTCTAGCTCCCCATCCGACCCAGAAATTATATGCAGTGATGGCCAGTTTGCATTGTTCATCTTTTCTCACAAGTCCGGCGAGGCGCAGGTAAGTCCTTACCTGTGCCTGTGCGCGAGCCGGTCTGAAATCAAATGCGGTCAACGGGAGTAGGCAGTTCCGAGAACAGCTCGATGAAGGCCCCCCGGCGGCTGTTCTCGGAACTGCCTGCTCCCGGTGACCGCATTTGATTTCAGACCGGCTCGCGCAGAGGCACAGGTAAGGACTTACCTGCGCCTCGCCGGACTTGTGAGAAAAGATGGCAGCCCGCATGTGTTCGCGGGCGAACAATACGAACTGGCTATGTCTGATTATATGCAGGCTCGCTATTTTCCAACACTCCTCAAAGTGGTCAGAACCTTGGTCCCCATCATCCTTAGCAATCACATGCTGCCTCACCATCCTCCACCCCCCAAAGTTGTCAGAATTTTGCTCCACATTGTCCCCTATCCCCCAGCAATCACATGCAGACTCGTCATCATCCTACACCCACCCCTAAATTAGCAACAATGCTTCTTCCATTCCCCCGACACCTGCCGACCCCTGATCTAATGTGTATGAGAGTACTTCCCAATATATGCCAATTGGGGAGAGAGAGAAAATAGTTCAGAGGTTGAATTTTAACATCCCCAATCCTTTTATTCTCTGAGAGATAAGCCACCACCAGATATGTCTGCCTTAGGCCTCGTTCACACTTCAGTGTTTAGTCAGTGATTTCCATCAGTGATTTGTGATCCAAAACCAGGTGCGGCTCTAAACACAGAACAGGAGCAGATCTTTCCCTTCTACCTCATGTCTGTGGAGGCTCCACTTCTGGTTTTGGCTCACAAATCACTGATGGAAATCACTGACCAAACACTGAAGTGTGAACGAGGCCTTAGGCTACATGCACACGACTGTATGTGTTTTGTGGTCCGCAAATTGCAGATCCGCAAAACAAAAAGGATGACGTCCGTATGGCATCTGTTTTTTTTTTTTACAGATCCGTTTTTTTGCGGATCCATTGTAATAATGCCTATACTGGTCCGCAAACTAGAATAAAATAGGACATGCACTATTTTTTTTGCGGAGCTATGAAACGGACATACTGATGCGGACAGCACACGATGTGCTGTCTGCATTTTTTGCGGACCCATTGAAATGAATGGGTCTGCATCCTATCCGCAAAAAAAACGGAATGGACATGGAAACAAACAACGTTCGTGTGCATGTAGCCTTAAGCTGCATTCACACAAGCCAATAATCGTCCAGATTATGCCCGTGTAAAGGTGCCGCCAATCCGCTCATTCATCGGGTGATCCTGTCGTTCATGTAGGCACCACCGATCGTCGCTTCTGAGCAGCAGATCGTGTGGTCTAAACCGTGACCTGCTGCTCAGAAGCCATGATTCTGGATGAGGATGAAGGATCACAATAGCAATCACACCAGTCCTCATACAGTGAAGATCGCTGCACGTAAATGTGCGGTCTCCTTTAATGAACGCTTCCTTCCCGACAATCGGCTGCAGAATCGTCCCGTGTAAGTCCACCATTACTCCCTATTCAAAACCCATACACACTGTAGAAGAGCCTGTACAGTGGGGTCAGAAGAGATAACGAGCTGGCAGCTATCTGAAGTGTATGGTCAGCTTTAGGGTTGATGACATGATTTCAGGTGTTAAATGCTTCTTTTCAATGTGTTTGTTTGGCTTTTTCTTCCTATCTGTCACAAGGAGACACAGAACATCTGGGATTTATCTGAGGGATTGATAGATAAGAAGATAGAGAGATGGGGGAGGATGATACTTGGTGTGGTGCAAGAGATCTGTAGGAGAACCATTCTATTACTAGTAGACAGATCAGAAGGGCACAGAAACAGACGCGCTGTCTACTAATGCTACGGAAAGGCAGGACTGATATATCATATTTTTTGTAGTAGCCACGACCTTCATCCTCCCTAGAGAATCTACATAATATCGGAAATAACCTTGGGGAGATATGACCTCAACTATCACTTAGACTGAGACCTTCTGCTTTATTATAATGATGGAACAGCGACTTCTCATGTCATCCTGATTTACAAGTGATTCATTATACCGTGTAAAATCCATGGTCTAAAGTTTGGACCATTTGTTCCTGGTAATAATGAATACATATACATAATGTATATTTTTCAATAATACATGAGCACACATCTGTCTCTACTGTCTCCTGTGTACAGGATAGATATGATAGATAAATAGATAATAGATAAATAGATAATAGATAGATAGATATACAGTAGATTCTGAACACACTATATAGACTTACTTCTATTTAGTAACTTGATTATTTGCATATAGTTATGTATTTGCACTAATTAGGCTACTTTCACACTAGCGTTTTTCTTTTCCGGCATAGAGTTCCGTCACAGGGGCCCCATACCGGAAAATAACTGATCAGGCATATCCCCATGCATTCTGAATGGAGAGTAATCCGTTCAGTTCAGTAGTTTTGACTGATCAGGCAAAAGATAAAACCGTAGCATACTACGGTTTTATTTCTGGCAAAAAAAACGGAAGACTTGCCTGAATGCCGGATCTAGTATTTTCCCCATAGGAATGTATTAGTGCCAGATCCGGCATTCAAAATACCGGAATGCCGGATCCACGTAAAAATGTGAAAAAAGATACAAGACGGACCTGTCTGTCCGCATGAGAAGCGGAAAGACGGATCCGTCTCACAAATGCTTTAAGTCACAGCCAGATCGGCGGATCCGGCGGGCAGTTCCGACAACGGAACTGCCCACCAGATCACACTGCCGCAAGTGTGAAAGTACCCTAAATAAGCTTTTAGGTAGTATAGCTACCTTGCAGAAGTAGATCCATTCCATAGAGTCACCAATGATGTTATAAACCATTGATTTACGACCAATTTCTATCCAATCAGATCTGTATCAACCTCAGTTGCTGTTTGTAAATGGCCTGTTAACATGATTGAAATATGTCACATCTGCTAGCTAGACAAATAAGCTGACATAAAGGGGTTAAATGGGTTGTCCCACAGGATAGTGGATAGGTGTCTGTTTGGGAGGGGTTTGACCTCTGGGACCCCTGCTGATCATGAGAATGGGGGCCTGTGCTCCCCGTTTGAATGGAGTGGCTTTCAACTCTATGGGACTGCTGAAGATAGCATGTATGTGTGACTGCCGGGGGAGCACGGGCACTAAAAACAATTAAAAAAAATAACCTACATTGGTATCACCGTGTCCAAAAAATTCCATAATAATTAAAAGTGATTAAAAAAAAATGTACTCCAAATATTGTACCAATAAAAACTAAAGCTGGACCTCACACAGCTCTTTAGATGGAAGAATACAAAAGTTAAGGTGATGCAAGAAAAAAAAGTTAATGTTTTTATTTTTATTTTTTTAGATAGAAAAACCATACCAAATTTATATACCATATTTTTCAGACTATAAGATGGACTTTTTCGCCCAAAAGTGAGGGAAAAGTGGTAGCGCATCTTATAGTCCAAATGCTAATACTGGGCGGAGGGGGCACACTCACCATAACATGGAGTGCAGAAACGGTTTTAACACAATCATAGACATAGCCAGAACCAACAAAACCACAATGAGACTGCACCTCCAATTATATAAAATACAAAATGCAATTTTATTGTTTAGGAAAAATACACAAACCCTTTAAAAACTGGAAGCAGTCATCAGCATGCGTGGGGCACTGGGAGCAGTGAGGGAAGCGACGCACGGTTGTACTCACCCTTCCTGGTCTTCTTCCAGGCCCCGCTCTGCACTGTGTCCTGACGGCATACAGCGTCAGGACAACATACTGCATGTAGGTGCGCACTATGACCTAATGCTGTGCAACGTCAGGTCACATTGCACTGTGGGCCAGAAGAAGACCAGAGAGCAGTGAGTGGTGGCACCCTCTGGAGCAAGCGAGGTGAGTTTATTTATTCATTTTAATGTGAGATCTAAGGTCTAATTAGGGCCTAATCTGAGGCTGATGGGGGACAGACCTGAGACTGATGGAGGTTGAGGGTGGGGATGAGCGAATCGACTTCGGATGAAACATCGGAGCCAATACATTCTTTTTTTTTAATCAAATCTTTTTTATTGATCAAATAAAGGCACCACATGTTAAAACAATACATTGTCTTTTTTCATTCCAAAGTGCAGAATCATTACGTAGCACAATCATATGATAACATCTGACAAGGATCATCATACAACAGTACATAATGTACAGAGGCATAAGATCAAGGTTTATCAATGGATGCAGTCCTCCTAACTCCCCCCTCCCCCCTATCCCACCCACCCCCCACCCCCCCCCCAACACATCTTGAACTCCGAAGAAAGCCTAGACGACAACATGCGTGTGAGACAACCATTCATTCCATAATCTCTCATACTTCTGAGGACAACCTCTCTTAACAAACACACCTTTTTCCATCATCAATATATCATACACCTTCCGCACAAACTCCTCCAATGTGGGCGGACTCCCCTGGATCCACCTCAGAGCCACCAACTTCCTGGCCACATACAGCAACCTCCCCACCGCTACCTTAACTGTCTCAGACCCTCCGATCTCCGACACATACCCTAACACACAGACCTTGGGATCTTTCTGAAGATTCAACAACATATTACTATTAATCATATTCAGTACTCCTTCCCAGAAATTGCCTATGACTGGACAAGACCAAAGCATATGCACCAGATCCGCTCCGTCCTCCATACACTTTGAGGAGCCAATACATTCTAATACTGTACAGAGCTCCTGCTCCGTACAGTATTAGAATGAAAGTTTATGCGAATCGACTTCGGATGTTTCATCCGAAGTTGATTCGCTCATCCCTAGTTGAGGGGTTCGATCTGAGACTGAAGGGGTCTGATCTGAGACTAAAGGGGTCTGATCTGAGGCTGATGAGGGTCTGATCTGAGGCTAATGAGGGTCTGATCTGAGGCTGAGGAGGGTCTGATCTGAGGCTGAGGAGGGTCTGATCTGAGGCTGATGAGGGTCTGATCTGAGGCTGATGAGGGTCTGATGAGGGTCTGATCTGAGGCTAATGAGGGTCTGATCTGAGGCTGATGAGGGTCTGATCTGAGGCTGATGAGGGTCTGATCTGAGGCTGATGAGGGTCTGATCTGAGGCTGATGAGGGTCTGATCTGAGGCTGATGAGGGTCTGATCTGAGGCTGATGAGGGTCTGATCTGAGGCTGATGAGGGTCTGATCTGAGGCTGATGGGGCTGATGGGTGTCTGATCTGAGGCTGATGGAGCTTGTCGCAGGGGTGGACATATCGCCTGTGCAGCTGGTTCAGCTGCACAGGGGCCCAGAGAGGGAGGGGGGCCCTTCCCAGTGCCAGCCGAGGTATTTTATTTATTTTTTTCCCTCCCTTCCTCTGCCAGGGTAAACTGGTCACCTTGGGGTGGATGGGGCTGATAAGGACTTACTGATTGTAAGTAAGTGATCTGCACTCCTATATTGTGGTCCCGGGTGCTTGTGAGAGACAAATACTCAAGATATAGGAATTTCCATGGCACTCCAATTTGAGTATATGATTTTTTAATAAAGAAGTAGGTTCACATCAATTTGTTTTCCATACAATGTTGTTTCATATCCAGGAATAGAACAAACATATAAAGCCTCATTCACACTTATGGCCACATACAGTGCTTACATTGTTCTATAGCACACCTTTACATGAATGTAACGGTACCTTTGTTATTTTCTTTAGACTTGCAGAAGCTGGAAAAACGAAGTTTAATTCATATGCAAATTAGCACTCGCAAGTGCCCAGGGGTGGCGTTCACTGTGTTGGAGCCCAGGCTGCTCTGCCTTTTTTCATTGTTTCCCCGCCCTCCTATTCCCTTTTATCATCCTTTGGTCCGGCTGAGATCCCGCGCCTGTGCACTGCCTCGCCGGGTCGGGGCATGCACACTGCGATGCCCATTGTTGGCACGGCATCGCTTTAACTACTGTGCATGCGCCGGCGCAAAACAAGCGCCAATGTGGCGTTTGCCAGCGCATGCGCAGTAGTTAAAGCGATGTCGTGCCCCCGGCGAGGCAGTGCATAGGCGCGGGATCTCTGCCGGACTGAAGGATGACGCAGGGGAATAGGCGGGTATAGGCAGAGGCTCGGGCGGGGAAACAATGAAAAAAGGCAGAGCAGCCTGGGCTCCAACACAGTGAACACCGCCCCTGGGCACTTGCGAGTGCTAATTTGCATATGAATTAAACTTCGTCTTTCCAACTTCTGCAAATCTAAAGAAAATAACAAAGGTACCATTACATTCATGTATAGGTGTGCTACAGAGCCATGTAAGCACTGTATGTGGCCATATGGAGGCGACAGACTCCCTTTAAGTTATTTGGTCAGTTATTTCCATCAGTGATTGTGAGCCAAAACCAGTAGTGAAATCTACTGAAAGATCAAGTGTACCTATTTGATTTCCCCCAAATCTGTGTTTTCGACCCACACCTGGTTTTGGCTCGCAATAACTGATCGAAATAACTGATCACATAGCTGAAGTGTGAACCCAGCCTTAGCCACATAGTGTTCCCCGGGGAACACGATATGGCTGATATGTTTGTTCTATTCCTGGATATAAACTCACTGAAAAAATTGGCCGAACCCAAACACTGTAGCGTGTCTATAACCGGGGGAGCAATTCCTCCGCATGCAGTTCGCAGATAACGGCAATCCCCAGCAAAAAATGCGTACAATGGAGGATGCCAGGGCGGACCGCTTGCACCACAAGGACATCTTACACAAAATATGAAAAAATATATACATACAAAAATCACTGAAAAAAATGCACCAAAAAGATACGCAACTGACAATACTAGCTAATTCCTCAAGCCGATGTTAAAAGCTGAGAACTTTGCCAATATCTTCCAGTCAGGAACATATCGAAGCCCCTCATGCACCACGTCACGGTGTCTCAGCAAGCATGGGGTCCTACCCCTAACCTGCCCGTGGTGTGTGAACAGGGTCTGAAACCAACTCACAGCCAGACTCTCACATGCCTCCATAGTGGCATCACCAATGCACTGTGAGGTAGAATAAAGCTGTGAGCCGCACCCACAACAGACCATGTGACACAGAAGATACCAGGAGCAAAAGAACGTTACCAGCACAATGAAGTGGCACATTCCATACACATTAGGGATCGACCGATTATCGGATTTACCGATATTATCGGCCGATATTCAGGATTTTGAACGTTATCGGTATCGGCATTTATTTTGCAGATATTCCGATAACGTCCTGGGAACACAGATCGCGCTGCTGACAGCGCTCTCCGTGTTCCCTCAGCAGCAGCACAGGGGAGAAGGAGCAGTGTCTCCTCCCCCTGTGCTGCTGCTGCCGCTCCAGCCAATGGGAGGACAGAGGACAAGAGGAGGGGAGGAGCTATGGCCACTGCGCCACCAATGAAGCTTAATCTCACATTAATTCATATACAGGAGGCGGGAGCTGCAGGATCACATAGCCGGCTCCCGGCCTCTATGAGCTGTAGCTGCGATCTGCGGTAGTTAACTCCTCAGGTGCCGCGGATCGCAGCTACAGCTCATAGAGGTCGGGAGCCGGCTATGTGATCCTGCAGCCAGCTCCCGCCTCCTGTATATGAATAAATTAGAGATTAAGCCCCCCAGTATCAGACATTGGTGGCGCAGTGCGCCCTCCCCCCCAATATTAGGCATTGGTGGCGCAGTGCGCCCCCCCCAAGCCCCCCCAGTATTAAGCATTGGTGGCGCAGTGCGCCCCCCCCCCTCCCCCCCAGTATTAAGCAGTGGTGGCGCAGTGCGCCCCCCCTCCCCCCCAGTATTAAGCAGTGGTGCGCCCCCCCCCTCCCCCCAGTCGCAGTGCGCCCCCCACAGGATTCACTCTCCCCTGCTCCTCCGATCGGAGCCCCAGCAGTGTAATGCTGGGGCTCCGATCGGTTACCATGGCAGCCAGGACGCTATTGAAGCCCTGGCTGCCATGATAAGCTCCATGCTGCTCTGTGCACATAGCACAGAGCAGCAGGGACAGTGTGAGCTCCTAGTCACCCTGATAGATCTCTATCAGGGTGAATAGGACAAGGGTTCTAGTCCCTAAGGGGGCTAAAAGTTAGTTAAAAAAAAAAAAAAAAAAAGTTATAAAATTAAAAACACCAAAATATTAAATATAAATGAAAAAGAAAGATTTACAAAAAAAAAAAAATACACATTAACAATAAACATTAATTTTCTGCAGATTTGTGGGAATTTTAATTTTTTTTTCAAAAATGAAAATTCCCAGAATATCGGTATAAATTATCGGCTATCGGCCTGAAAGTTCACAAATTATCGGTATCGGTATCGGCCCTAAAAAATCAATATCGGTCGATCCCTAATACACATAAAGACAAAAACTCACTGAAAAAAGTGGCCTAAACGGGGGGAAATACTCCAAACCCAGACACTGTAGCCAGGGGAGCAATTCCTCCGCATGCTGTCCACAGATAACGGCAATCCCCAGCAAAAAATGCGTACAATGGAGGATGCCGGTTATACTACCCTACCTCTTGGGATTTCCCTACCTCCTGACTTCCTGTCGCACATTACCCTACTTCGTGAGATTTCCCTACCTCCTGACTTCGCGTCGCACTGCTAATGACGTGAGGAGGCGTTCCTGAGTTTTGACGATCTGCGCATGCGCAAACCGACAGTTTATGGAAAATCTCAGCGGAGTTCAGCTTTACACCGGACACTGCGCATGCGCAGGAGAGCCTCAGTAGGAAAATATTACGGCCCAGTGCGCAAGCGCGGCTAACTCCGGCCGGCGCATGCGCAGTGTCCCGGTGTGAAGCTGAACTCCGCTGAGATTTTACATAAACTGTCGGTTTGCGCGGATCGTCAAAACTCAGGAACGCCTCCTCACGTCATTAGCAGTGCGACGGGAAGTCAGGAGGTAGGGAAATCTCACGAAGTAGGGTAATGTAACGCTACACCGGCACGGACCGCATGCACCACAAGGACATCTTACACAAAATGATACATTGTGCAGATGAAAAAATATATACATACACAAATCACTGAAAAAAATGCACCAAAATGATACGCAACTGACAATACTAGCTAATTCCTCAAGCCGATGTTAAAAGCTGAGAACTTTCCTGACTGGAAGATATTGGCAAAGTTCTCCGCTTTTAACATCGGCTTGAGGAATTAGCTAGTATTGTCAGTTGCGTATCATTTTGGTGCATTTTTTTCAGTGATTTGTGTATCTATTCCTGAATATGAAACTACATTGTATGGAAAACAAATTGATGTGAACCTACTTCTTTATAAAAAAAAATCTTTGTATCTACTCAAATTGGAGTGCCGTGATAAGGACTTAATGTGAATCTGCTGCCTGTTCTGCCTATACTCCATAGCTGAAGGACCTGAGATGACATCATAGTCTTGTAATCTTTTCAACACTGGAAGTAGTGGTAGGACCTGTGATGAGGTCACCCTCATGTGACCAGTGCAGAATAAGGCAGGGCTCGGCAGTGGAGACCAGTGGTGCCATAGACTGAATGTAAGTGCCAGAGAAGTGCTGGGAGATGTGGTTCTCCCCTGTTATACCTTCTCCCTGCTTAGTGGGAGGGAAATATGCTATTTAACTGGGACTGTTTGTTAGAGGAGCTGAAGGGAGGGGATAGGTGTTGGTTACATGGGACTGTATGTTACAGAAGATTGGGGGGAGATGACTGGTGTTATTTACACGGGACTGGATATTATAGAGGACTGGCGGGTAAGGAGTGATGTTATTTATATAGTACTATGTGTTGGAGGGGCTGAAGGCGGGGATTTAAGTTATTTACATGGGACTGTATGTTATAGAAGACTGTAAGGAAGAGAGGTTATTTACATGGGACTGTATCATATAGAAGATTGGTGGAAGAGGACTGGTGTTATTTACATGGGACTGCACGGTATAGAAGACTGGAGGGAGAGGAGTGATGTTATTTACATGGGACTGTATTGTATAGAAGACTGGAGGGAGAGGACAGGCATTATAATTTATGGGGGCACTACAGAGAAGATTACAACTCCAGGGGGTAGGGCAGGAGGTATTATAATTACAGGGTGCACTGCAGGGTACATTATAAATACTGTGGGCAGTGGTGGCGGGTAGGGTTGTTTCGATACCAAAATTTTGATTTGGTTTCGATACCATAAAAAAGTATTGCGATACTCGATACCATTCGACACCACACAAAAAAATACATAAAAAGCAAAAAAAAGCTGTGTGCATTCCGCATTTTATGGAACATCCGGCCTATAATCGAACTGTCCTATCCAATTTTTTGGGGACTCTGCTGGGACTCCGATCTGACGCTGCCACTGCCACCAATGAGAAGAAGTGGGGGAACTCTGTGGCCACTGCCACCAATGATTTTAATACTGGGGGGGTGGGGGGCGCACTGCGCCACCAATGACTTAAAACTGGGGGGGGAGGGGAGGGCGCACTGCGCCACCAATGATTTTAATACTGGGGAGGGGAAAGAGTGAGGGCACCAATGATAATTAACGTTTAATACATATACAGACGGCGGCAGAAACACATTGCCGGCACTCGAACTCTATGACAAGGATCTGCGATCAGCAGCAGTTAACCTGAGGGGTTAATTGCCACGGACGCAGCGCCCTGTCAGAGGTCAGGTGCCGGCAATGCATTTCTGCCGCCTGTATTTGTAATGTATTAAACGTTAGTTATCATTGGTGGCGCAGTGCGCCCTCCTCTCCTCTTCTCCTCTTCGTTCCCATTGGAGGCAGCGGCAGCAGCGGCACAGGGGGGAGGGAGAGACTGTTTCCTTCTCCCCGTGCTGCTGAGGGAACATGGCCGCACTGAGAGCAGCGCGATCCATGTTCTCCGATACTGGGCTGTGCAGTAGCACAGCCTAGTATCGATAAAAGGCAAATCCCGGTATCGTATCGATACCGGTACAAAAGTATTTATTGGGTATCGAAAATTCGATACCAGAAACAACCCTAGTGGCGGGCATTACTACTAATGAGGACTCCATAGAAGTGTCTTATAGATTGGCCTTATTTCTCTTAGGGGTGCCTTATTAGTACTGAGGGCACTGTAGGGGTACTATGGGGGGGGGGGGCTTCTGCCTAGCAGTGAGCCCGGTGACGTCACCGGCACTAATGGACGGTCTTTAGAGCTGCCTTTACTGTGCAGGCCAAGGGAGAGCATCGGAGTATGAAATGTCAGAGGGGCTGAGTGGGGGGAGAAGGGGATATGTCTGGGTTTAGCTCTGAGGGCATCTGTCAGCAGTTTTGAACCTATGACACTGGCTGACCTGTTACATGTGCTCCTGGCAGCTGAAGACATCTGTGTTGGTCCTATGTTCATATGTGCCCGCATTGCTGAGAAAAATTATGTTTACATTTATGCGAATGAGCCTCTAGGAGCAACAGGGGCGTTGCCATTACACCTAGAGGCTCCAGTTTCTTTGTAACTGCCGCGCTGCTCTCAGTGCGGCCATGTTCCCTCAGCAGCCTGGCAGTGAAAATGTCATCACAACTGGCTATGTCAAAGTGCAGAGGGCATGGCAGTTACAGAGAGAGCGGAGCATCTAGGAGTAATGGTAACGCCCCCGTTTGCATATAATAAAATACGGACACATATGAACATGGGACCAACACAGATGTCTTCAACTGCCAATTGCACACGTAACAGATCAGCTCTTCAATTGTGCAAGTGTATGAGGGAGTCCTGAGGGATAGCTGAAGGCCTAGGGAGGATTTTACTGTCAGCTATCTAAAAAACATGGACTTCAGTGGTGGAGGAAGCCGGCACTAGAGTGCCTAAGGCAGCATAAAAGCTAAATATGGCCCTGGCTCCACAGCAACAGCACAATGTAGTGTCAGACATCACACGCTATTGTGAGGGGCACATATCTGGACATAACTACTGTGAGGGGTGCATATATCTGGGCATAACTGCTGTGAAGGGGGCACATATCTAAACATAAATACTGTGAGGGGGCACATATCTGGGCATAACTGGTGTGAAGGGGGAACATATCTAGACATAACTACTGTGAGGGTGCACATATCTGGGCATAACTACTATGAAGGGGGCACATATCTGGGCATAACTACTATGAAGGGGGCACATATCTGGGCATAACTACTGTGAAGGGAGCACATATCTGGCATAGCTACTGTGAAGGGGGCACATATCTGGTCAGACCGCTGTGAAGGGGGCACAGTGTGGGCATTATTACTATGTGCAGGTACAAAGGGGGAATAATTACTATGTTGGGGCATTAAGGGGACTGGGTGTGTATAGTTATGCTTTGGGCGGAGTTAGAGGAGTGACCTAGTATGAAAAAAATATATATACATAAACATATTGACCCATATTAACAAGATGTTTTTTTATTTGAACGTATATGTTTATATTTGTATGTGTGGTTTAAGGGGGGGGCAGGTACATTTCTTGCACATGGGCCCTCTGCTGTCTGTGTCCGCCCCCCTGCTTGGTCTGATGAGGGTCTAATTTTAGGTCTGATGGAGCTTGGGGGTTTGATTTTTGGATCTGATCTGAGGTCTGATGAAGAATGGGAGTATGGTGAGTATTGTAGGTGTGATGAAGAATATTTTTCTCCTCCAAATCCTAGGTCGTCTTGTGTGTCTGAATAATATGGGTAGTTTCTTTTTAGCTTAAATTGTACTGACCAGCAGAACAAGGTTGTTGAGCATAGGGAACTCTATAAAAACAAAACCCCAAAACATTTATTTTCAATTTTACCACACAATAAAATGTAGGAGATAAAGTGGACCTGTCACCGCTCCTGATAATTATATTCCCATGCAATAACGATTCTGGAGCATCTTTTCATATAAACCTATGTTGTTCCTTTCCTCTATTTTCCCTACTAGATGTTTATTAGTGAATCTGCATCTGGGTGTTACTGGTGGGAGGTTGTCCCTGCATAGTCTGACACCGGTGGCATTGACTGGATAGTGGAAATCGAATTATCATAGCAAACCACTCTCGCTTTGACACTCATTTTTCAAAAGTGTCGAGAGCAAAGTAAAAAGACAAGAAAAAAGAAAAAGACAAAAACACAAAATTGGACTTGAATTTTCTATGCCAAAAACTGGTGTCAACCTCAGAAATTTCTCAGACTGAAGATCAGTTCTATACACGTGATTGGGCTTCTTCCTGAAAACATAGATTTCTACACACCCCATACAGATGAATGTGTCGGAATATACCCCTAAAGGCAACCTCACACCAATCTCTGTGTATTAGCAAAGTGATCCTTTGGATTTGGAAGGGCTGTCTTATTAGGGCATTAGTGATGGTTGTTTTGCACAAGGAGGTGGGAGACTAGGAGCCAACAGATGGTTTATCACAGGGTAGAGTAAGAAGTAAACATGTTAGCAAATGGCAAGAACCCCCTCCCCCAAACATCAAAACTTCACGTATCTGACAACATCCAGAGCCCTAGAATGGGACCGGAAAGATGGGGCTGACAGATAGAGTCATATGTTGCAGACATTTTATCTTATTCTCAGTATGCCCTCATCACAGGAAAGGTTATCTACTGTGAAGACAGCAGTAAAGCATGGCAGACAGTGTGCAGGTGAATAAGGAAACCAAATCTCTATGTACTATTTACCGTAATAAGGACACATTCCTGCTGTATTTGTCAGTGTGACCAACCCTCATAAACCAGGCATACTGTCTGGTAGGATTGATCATGCCTAGTGTCTGGTAGCAATCCGATCTGTCTGTTTGAAGAAAATACTACTTTTCTTTTTATGCTACAGAGGTGCTCGGAGCACCGAGGGGCGATGCCTGTTCCAGTGCCGGGCAATGAAATTTAGCGCATGCACCAGAAAGAGTTCTATCAGTGCAGTTTTCCGTTTTGATTTCACATAACCGCATCCTGGTGTACAAAATCAAAACGGATCCGTTTAATTCCGGTGAAAGTAGCGTAAGGCTGAAAGGTATTATGAAGACGTGCTCGAGGAGCTAGGCCCACCCCTCGGAAAATAAAAGTGGAAATTTTGCAGTGACAGAACAGACTGCTACATGACATGGGTTGTTGTACTCCGCAAGATCAACCCTGCCATGTCTGATTTACTAGGGTAAATAATGCTAACAGATGCCCTTTAACATTATTGTTTCTAAAATCTGTATATTTTTGTGCTTTATATACTGTAACATATACAATATTTTACTTGCTACGGTATTTAATTTACGTCTCAACACTGTGGCCTTAAAGGGGTATTCCCATCACATACAATGGGGGCATATCGCTAGGATATGCCCCATTGTCTGATAGGACCACTGTGACCCGCACCGAAAACGAGAACGGATCGGGGAGAGCTGTGGCTGGAAGTCTTCGGAGTTCCCAGGGTCCGTCCACCACCAAGCGCTGCTCCACGCTCGGGCGGCCCCTGCTCCCATTCATTTCTATGGGGCAGATGGAAATAGCCGAGCCAGCGCTCGGCTATTTTCAGCGGCCCCAGAGAAATGAATGAAGGGTTGCTTAGCATGGTCAGTGCGCCCTCCGTTCGTTTTCCCGCTCCATTCTCATTGTAGCGATATGCCCCCATTATATGTGATGGTAAAACCCCTTTAATAGCACTGATATCCCTGCTAATGTTAAGGCATGCACTATGATCAGGTAGCTTATCTACCGTAGGTATCGCTAGGACACTAGCCTGCCTGATAATGGTGGCGCTTGGGGATCATGCCATAAAACCTATTGCAGTGCCATAAAATTGTACCGTTTATTGAAAATGAAATCTTTAAAGCTAGTTTTAAACTACCTTATGTTGTTTTAAGAAATAATAATATGGGCACCTTTAATTTCAAGTGTCCATCAGAATCAGTGCTGACCACCATGAGTATAGCTTCCGAAACCCCTAGCATAGCGCTGTTATATATGGGGAAAACTGCTGGAAAATGAATTATCAATATCTGACATTCGAAAGGTCCACCTGAGCGAGAGCTGCTCTTGGGTGATAGAGGCTAGATTAAGCAAGAGTTGTCCGCTCTTTGACTTCCAAGGATTGAAGTATTTCTTTGAAGATAACGTGACCTTGATTGCAGCAGAGACCACATGCGTATGTTAATGAGCCCTAATACGGCTGCCATAGAGGTCCATGTATGCCTCCGAATTCATATAGAGGCATACAGAGGTGGTTTCTGATGGATTCCTTATTACTGCAACAGAAAGAATCAGTGGTATCATGTATACAGCGGTATTCTCCCCTAATGCTTTACACACAGAGTCCGATGGAGACTGTATGCATACCTCCCAACTTTTGAAAATTGCAAGGCCATGCCTATAACTCCACCCGAAGCATACCTACTGACTCCATCACAACTGCAACAGCTGGGGATCGGTTAGGTGAATATAATTTTTTTTTTTTTTTTTTACAGCAAGTGGACCCCCTTACACGTCAATATCCATTTAAATATTAGCTCGTAAATCATCAGATTATAGATATTTTAAGGTCTAAATTGCACCAAATAATAAAGTTCTGGTCTAATATACAGGTAGAAACCATACAGATAGTTTAGTAAGGAGCAATTTAGTAAATGTATTAATGCACATTTATGCATTAATTCCCCAGGTCAAAAAGAGGGACATTTAAAGGGACACTGACAGGCCCAATAACCATAATTAGCTGTGCATATGCATGCACAGGTCTTCTAATGTGCATTAAAAACATATAAGTATCCCCCCTGTCCACATTATAAATACAGTTAACTCACGTTTTATAACCTGAAGTAATCGCTTTTCTTTCTGCCCAAGGGGCGGGGTTTCAGCTTCTCTTGCGCCCAGCCAGCATCAGCCCAACCGCCGTTCTGAAGCGCCGCCCAGCTCATCAATATTCACTTCGCTGGGCGGCTTCTGCAGTCCCCGACCTTCCGAGATCCGGCGCATGCCCAATAGAAAGCTATGGGTGCCGGGCACATGCGCAGAAGCTGAAAGCGAGTCTGATGCCCATAGCTTTCTATTGGGCATGCGCCGGATCTCGGAAGGTCGGGGACTGCAGAAGCCGCCCAGCGAAGTGAATATTGATGAGCTGGGCGGCGCTTCAGAACGGCGGTTGGGCTGATGCTGGCTGGGCGCAAGTGGAGCTGAAACCCCGCCCCTTGGGCAGAAAGAAAAGCGATTACTTCAGGTTATAAAACATGAGTTTACTGTATTCATAATGTGGACAGGGGGGATACTTATATGTTTTTAATGCACATTAGAAGACCTGTGCATGGATATGTACAGAATTATGGTTATTGGGCCTGTCAGTGTCCCTTTAAGGATCAAAGAGGGACAGAGGGACTTGGGTCAAAAAGAGGGACACTCGGGAGGCATGTGTATGGCAGTGTAGGGTATACAGGCTTTGTGTTATACAGGCTCTGTGTGTAGAGCCTGAGTCACACTCTAAGGGCTCATGCACACAAATGTATTTTCTTTCCATGTCCGTTCCGTTTTTTTTGCGGACCGTATACGGAACTATTCATATCAATGGGTCCGCAAAAAAAAACCCAGAAGTTACTCCATGTGCATTCCCTTTCCGTATGTCCGTATACCCGTTCCGAAAATAAAATAAAACATGTCCTATTATTTTTCGCATAACGGACAAGGATAGTACTGTTCTATTAGGGCCAGATGTTCTGTTCTGCAAAATACAGAATGTACATGGACGTCATCCGTATTTTTTGCGGATCTGTGTTTTATTTGGACCACAAAATACATAGGGTTGTGTGCATGAGCCCTAAGGGTACGACCACACGGTCAGGTTTCTACATGCAGTTTGGGAAGCCAAAATCAGGAGAAATTATAAAGGAGAGGTACGACTTCTCCTCTTCTTTGAATTCACTCCTGGTTTTGGCTTCAAAAACTGCAAGCAGAAACTCGACCGTGTGGCCGCACCCTACGGCTACATTTATATTGCGGTCCATGAGATGGCCGCATTTTCCAGACCGACCACAGCTTCTGGGTGCCAAATCACAGCATCATTATGATCTGAAATACTGTGAGTCCAGCCCAGTCATGAGTCTGTTGTCCTGTACTCACAGCACTCATAGTCGACCTAACGCAGTAACATAGGGGGAGACTTATCAAAACTGGTGTAAAGGAAAACTGGCTTAGGATAGGGGCTAACTATTAGATTGGAGGGGGTCCCAGTGGTTCATTTCTATGGGAGTTCCGGACATAACCAAGTACAGTACGGCTATCTCCAGAATTCCAGTAGATACGAATGAAGCAGCTGCACGCATGCCCAACCAGCTGCTCAGTTCATTTTAGCAGGCTGCAAGAAGTATGGGGACCCCAGTTCTTGTGATCGATGGGGTCCCAGCGGTAGGACACCCACCGTTCTAGTAGTTATACCCTATCCTGTGGATAGGAGATAACTTAATGTAACAGGAATGCCCCTTTAAGTGTTTGTGTTCACATCTACTGTCACAGATATACATTCTGTTTTTCACCCTACAGTTTCCCCATGGAAATGAATGGAGAAAAATGTAGCATAACTGTGAGAAAGCCAAAAAGCACTAGGGAATGCTGATATTTTAACAAATGCAGCATTCCTTAAAAACGATGTGTTTTTCAACTGCACTGTGAGAAAGAAAGAGTAAGCAGTAGTTCTGCAATCCATTGTTATCAGGAAATCTTGATAACTTCCTCAGTGCTTGAGAATAGGTTTTTATAGTTGACTTTATGAATAAGTCCATTTTCCCACATTACTTCTTTGACTCTAGTGTTTTTTTTAATAAATCCTATCATTTGTGGGAATAAAAGATTATTTATAAAATCTTTTAAAGGGGATTTTCCATTAAGACAACTTATCCCCTATCCAGAGGAAACATCTGATCTGTGGGGGTCAGACAGCTGGTCATGAAAATGGGGGTCTGTGCTCCCCATGTTTGAGAGCAGCAGTCATGCATCGGGCTGCCAGAGATAGCCGAGTCCCTTTGAGTTGAATGGAGCAACAGACACACGTGTGCCTACTGCTCCATTCAAAAAGGGAGTATGGTCCCCCATTCTAGTAATCGATGGGGGCCCCCAAAGATTTGACTCCCACAGATCAGACACTGTTGGTTAGAGGATAAATTGTGCTAATGGGACAACTCCTCCTTAATAAAGACTTTAGGCTCCATTTACACGTCTGTAGTGTATTGCGGATCCGCAATACACCCCCATAGAAATGCCTATTCTTGTCCGCAATTGCGGACAAGAATAGGACATGTTCTATTTTTTTCCGGAGCCGCGGACCGGAAGATCGATGGCGCGCTCCGGAAATGTGGATGCTGACAGCACACTGTGTGCTGTCCGCATCCATTCCGTCCCCATAGAGAATGAATGGGTCCGCACCCGTTCCGCAAAATTGCGGAACGGATGCGGACCACAGTTGCGGACATGTGAATGGACCCTTACCCTGAACCACAGCAAAGAAACACCGGAGATATCTGACCCCTCCTTTTACAAAAAACTCAGATACACTGTTTATTTTTTTTGCATTTAGGAATTTTATTGCAACATTTTACAAAAGTATACCAAACAGTAAAAAGATGCCCCTCTCCGAGGGGATATGTTATAATTCTATATATACATACATACAGATCCGGAGAGCAACACACTTAATTCACATGAGTGAAGACAACAGCCATACTTTGCTCTGCAAGGAACTGCTGCTTTCTTGTGCTCTGAAGGGTTCTTGTTGATAATTAACCCATTAACACCCCCATATTCACATAATTTCTATAATGAAGTGAGCGCCACATTGGAAGACATTGCAGAATATTAATGATACAAATAGACTATAGTTCTTAACAAGTGAGTTAGATAAAGGCTCTATATTGCTATGGAAGTGCTATAATATGCCACATATATTTAGTCTTAAAAAGAAATGTCATATGTGATGGCCAGGTTGATACTGCACGTCATCGAAGTAGTATTATTTACAGATGTAACTGTCCCACCAAGATATAGCATATCTTGCTCCATCCAGCCAGCTCCCCTGTATCACAGAGAGAGATTGAGCAAGTCTTTGATGACCTGTAGACAGTACTGTCATCTTCCAAGCAGACGGTCACCAATAAAGTCTTTCAGGCTCCAGTGTAAGATACAGCGTTTTTCTCTATTATCAGCAGTGCTCCCATGTCTGAGAGATAAAGTTCAATTAGCCACACAGGCTAAAAGCATAGAGTCTCTCCCTCCCTTGTCTATCATGTGTCCATTTCCCACTTAAACCTTAGTTGCTAAAGAGTGGATTTCAGATTTCTGTGTTTGAGCACTCAGGCTGGAGGAGGTGTTACTGATTTGTCCATGCATGGTTTTACTAAGTCCAAAAAAAAAAAAACATTGGGAGCGAAATCGGAGATCAAAAAAGGCATAAAGGAAAGGGTTGAGACAGCTGTTAATATATGCCAGGCATGTGGCATAGGGATGCAGGCTGACAATCAAGTTCTGTGAAGAGCAGGAGAGGGTCAGGTAGCCCATCAGGTCCAGGAAGTGGATGGTTTTGACAATATGGAATGGCAGCCAGCAAATGGCAAACACAACAACAAGTGTAGTTATGATCTTTAGGAGCCTCTTCTTCTTCTGTTCTTCCTTCTTGAGGTTTTGGAAATGCATGGTCACTTTGCATCCAATGAAACAGTAGAAAATTGTCATGAGGAGAAGTGGAAGTAGAAAGCCTGGCAATGTGGTCATAATGCTTAGACCTCCAAGCCAGAGTTTTTCATTCTTCTTGCTGGAGACACCACTGAAGTCCAGATCACAAAGGGTGCGGTTGTCTTCCACGCGGGTATCACGCAGAATCAGACTTGGAAGTGCCAACAGTCCTGAGAGCAGCCATATAACTGTCAAAGATATGACGATAGTTGACCTGGAGCGCAGGTTGGCACTGGACAAAGAATGAACGATTGCCAAGTATCTGTCAAAACTGAGGCAGGTGAGACAGAAAACACTTGCAAACATGTTGAGCAGGACAAGGTAACTGCTGATCTTGCACAGGGCAGAACCAAAAGGCCAGTGGAAGCCAAGAGCAGTGTAGGTAGCCCACAGAGGCAAGGTAACAACAAAAGCCAAGTCAGCAAGGGCAAGATTACCTATGTAGGTGTCTGCAGATCTTCTTTTAGGTTTCGCTTTCCACACTGTGAAGATTACCACTCCATTTCCAGACAGTCCCAAGACAAATACCAGCATATAAAATACTGGCAACAAGGAGTAGGACAAGTCCCAGTCTGTCTCGGTACATGCTAGATCTGATTCTGAATCATTCGAGTAGTAATAGCTGTAATCATCATAGTCCAGTTCTGTATGGTTCTGCATCGTTTCAGTGCTAGGACTTCTTCAGGCTGAGGACTCCTAGTTGTGTTCTGTCTCTGCTCTGACCTGTGAGATGAAAGCTGCCTTTACTCAACTTCTTTAAAGAATCCCCTGGACTCCCCACCCCCAGAAAGACAAATTGAAGGCAAAAGGCCACCCACTGACATCAATCAGGAGTCTATCCACATTATTTCAACTCCTCCCCTACCATTCCCTGAGCTCCGACCCTCCCTCACTGTCTTTACCCCCCCTTTCCTTCTGCACAGTGCACCATGCAGCCTGCCCCAGGAAATGTAGCATAATTATAACAAAATATTGTTAAGCCAGAGCTCATGAAATAATCCTAAAATGATGAAATTCATCTTCATTTGTACATAATAAACTGTCATACAGTAATCGCTCAGAAATATACATTTTTAGAGTATACTAAACAATCTTATTGTAGAACAATATGTACGCAATAGGATTAAGATAACAAATTTGCAAAAAGGGACAAAAGTGTCGCAAAGCTAGTAGAATGCAGATTTACATTATAATAAATCACATTGAAGCATACTTTATAAAATCATAGTGAGAAAAAACTGTTAATGGTATCTGCAAACAGGATACAAGCACACAGGATCTTTAGTAAAGATATACAGCGACTAGACATACTAGACTAGAATTGCGCCGAATGTAAAGAGCAAGGATGGACGTGTTTACATTCAGCTTTTCCTTTGCATCACGAAATAAGCCTGTGCGTCTTCACGCGGAAAATGACACTCTAGTTTATGACCTCAGAATGAATTGCTTAAACGTGTGGCCACACAGGGCAGAATATTGTGAGACTGAGAAATGTGTTCCATACATGTGAGTGGGTCGTTTCTGCAGCGTGTGCATAGATTTCTGCAAGCCCCATTCAGATGAACAGGACAGATGCAACAAATCCTGATGTTTGCTAATATATCCTTTGTGTGCGTCCATACATAGTTCTGGCTGAAATCTGCCGGTGCAAAAACTGTCCCAGCCGAACTGTAGAGGATCTTCTGCTGCTTTCGCCCCTTGCATTACAAAGGAGTTTTCCAGATAAACAGACCAGGTTAACGAAGTTTGTCTCAATCGCAGCGTCCTGGTCCACAACTCTGCATAAGAAACCACCACAAAATCCACAACACATGTCACACAAGCAGATTCAGTTTTTCAGGTGAAAAATGCTCTCAAAAACGTCACATCTGAGTGTTTTGCAAAAGAATAAAAAAATATAGAATACGGAAGTAAAAAGTGCCCTAAGCAAAATGAATTTATGGGAGATTTATTAATACTGGCATTGGGGTTTAGGCCGCCCTTATGTTGGCAGTATTTATCATGTTGTGCTCCGTTTTAGGGAAATAAAAATAAAGGAAGCGCCAGATCACTCACATGATGTACAGGGATGGCGCCCATTGGACCAGATTGTCTATAATGCAGTCCATGGTTTTCGTCATGCGACCTGGCATTTTACCAGACAAAATTAGGCAGCACGTTGTGCTATTTTATCCCATATTAGGGGACCGAGGTTCGTAACCCAACCCCTTCAACGACTTCTTGCTTCGTTTTCAGTTCTATAACCAGAAAAGCTGGATAGATATAAAAAAGTGTCTAAAGAGTATTATTTGTAGAGCGCTTCATGATTACCACCAAACTGGCCACTGTCATTTCAGCAACCACAAAACAAACATAAAAACGCCCTAAAGATGTCACTAAAATCCAACCGAAGCTATGAAAATGCAGCCTTGTGAAGGCACCTCACTACCTGATCAGTGCGGGGCTTATGAGAGGCAGAACCGGTCTAGACAACTACAGCTTAAAGGGGTTCTCTACCCACATGATGGGACTAGGCATCATTGGAGGCTTGTTGTATGAATGCTTCTTTATAATTGACAGCCACCTGGTGGCTGATTTCGGCCCCTGTCTCCAGTATACATCTAGCACACTCGCGCAGGCGGACAAACAGTCATCTGTACCGCATACAAAAAGACGGCAGAAGGCGAGGGACAGTTACTGCCTATGCTCGCTTACATTCACTACCAGTCAAGAACCCTTTCACTTGGTGCGTGTGCCAGCCTGGTTCTGTAGAAAACCCCTTGTCTTTAGCCCAGATGCTGTCGCAGCCAATACATAAAGTAAATGATCCTATCACATCACAGCACCTTAAGGTCCATCACTTTTATCTGGAGAACTTCTACCCAGACACATCATTCTTGGACACTACAGATGACGCAGGGCCTGACCTGTAATGTCTTTGTGTTTCTTATTTTCTGCACACGCTACATAGACATGTCACTCATTTCCCACTTTCTGTGATTGACTTTCCTGCTACTGCTCTAGCATCATATTTCTAATGGCATTACTAAAGCTTTCAGAGGCCCTCACCGCCTACCCTGGATGGTACATGGGGCGGTATATATGCAGAGCAGCATCTGCTGTCACAGCACAGTATTTAGCAGTGGGGTGTGTGTGACACATCTTTGATTTTTAAAACAGGGGCAGCATTTGCTCTGATGAAGCGATTTACACCCCTGGGTGTTTCCTGCAGCACCTCAACGTATGGCAGCTCGCATGGCAGACTGACCTTTCTGCTCTATCCTTTGATTGTCCTCATTGAATCAGCGGTAGAAGTTGTACTATGCCCGTAAACTGGATCCTTTTTTAAACACGATGACATGTAGGTTGTTCAGGTTTCACCCACTCTATCTGCCTGCGTCTCTACCTCCTTACAGTACTACGAGGCCTCTTCCATTTTGAGGTAAGCAGACTCTTGCCTGTCACATGGAACACCATTCACTGATATTCCATACATCGTTCTTTGATGTGCTTAATTTGTAACCTGTTGTGGCAATTAGAGGAATTAGTCATGGGCCATGTAATACGTGCCTATGGCACGTTACCCTACACCACATTTAATAGGCAGCAAGCTTTAGTTGTGACATCTTGAGGGCAATGTCCACCTATAGACCCCCATTTTCCAAAAACTGCCTTTGGAATCTGCGCTGTAATTTTCAAGAACAAGATTAGTGAGTAGCACCTCATCCAAACTTCTCCTGGCTTCTTTGGGCCTTCATGCAAAGCTAGGTCACCTATAGAGCTTAAATTCAGGTGTTTGAGCCCCATAAAAGATCAGTCACTGGTCCTTTTAACTATGATATGCCATCTATACTGCTGTTCTCTTATGCACCTCATGAAACCTCAGAGTGTCTGCAACCTCTGCACCACTTTTAGTGAGCTCCCATAGCTGTCCATTCCAGAGAATTCCATGGGGGGCAATTATTAAGCCATTTATGGCACTATTGTGGCGTAAACAAGTCGTAAATTATGGTTCATGCCATATTTGCTAAATAATTTGCGATTTTTCAGCTTCTTTTTACTGTGTAATGTCATTTTTACATATGCAGTATTTTTCTTGACTATACACACTTGATAAATACTGAAAATTTAAGGATTGTTCACTTTTTGAGGGGGTTGTGCAGACTCCCCTCCTGGCCAGACCTGCAAATTTAAGCATACTTACCTGCTCCCCGACACTATGTCCCAGCTCCTTTGCTCGGCTTTGACGCCGCTGCAGCCAATTACTGCCAGAAGCGTTGACTTAATGTCATGTGACTAATTGAGTCCAGTTATTGTCTGCAGTCAGTCATCGAATGTTGACTTCAGGGGGACCTGAACGAGGTAGCGCCAGTGAAGGAGATGGGACCCCCAGTGGCAGGGAGCAGGTAAATGTGCTTCTCTTTGCAGGTCTGTCCAAGAGGTGGAGTCTTCCCAAATTCCCCCAAAAGGTGAAAAACCTCTTTAAATAGTTCAATTATAAATAATACATTTAACGTATCTCTGCAAAGCAGTGGGTAGCCAAATGTGTTAGAGGCCTACAGTGGCATTTCAGTGGCTGGAATCATTATGAATGACAAATAGAATGGTGTAAATCAGAGCTTCAATCAATTTGAAGGTAATTATGATTAACTTACATTCCTTATATCTGTAATGTTATGAATCTGTTACATTCCTTCCCTACAACTTGATCTTCACCCATCTGCCAGACTATATACTGGCACTAACAGGCTAATAGACCTAAAATAATGAGTGTTGTAGATTCTCTACTCAATAGAGGATATAGATGCATTCTTCCTTGTGACTCGTTATAATGCAATTTTCCCTACATCAATGGCCAGTAGGCTAACTTTACCGATCCTATGAAAACACAAGAGGATTATTGGGGCCCAGTTAAGCCTGATATAATGCAGTTAGGACTTGAGTCTAAGGCAAGCCTGGACGTGTCACTTTTCACACCTTTCCTCTCTTTAATACACCTTTCACAGGACCATGTGCAGAGATGGCCTGCAGCCTGGAAACCCATTCTTTCTGAAAGGATCCTGCTCCAGTTGTAGGATTAAAAGGTGTGAAATGGCTTTATTGACTCTGAAAGCCACTCTTTAGGTGGGAGATGCGCTGTCCCAGACAAAGCTTTGATGTCCCTTGTGGATTTACCTGGAGTATCAGCTGTTGGAAGGTGTATATCCCAATGGAAAACAGTTTTGTGTTCTCAGGGTGTCACCCTCCTTTTCTCTGTAGACCACTTTTCTTTTGTCCACCCCCCATCCAAGTTCACAATCATGTAGACAGTCAATGACACCTACTTACCATAAGAGCAAAACTAAGAAGTTGTGACTGCCGCAGTGATATTCAGACACAATGAGTGATACTGTAGTCAGTACGGTAACTTCCTGGGCAGGCACCGTTTTGAAATTAAAATTAAATCAATTGTGTAGCTGCCAAACAGGCACAATATGGTTCATCTTTGGATGTACATTAAGAAGTAATAGCAGGAACATATTTACTGGAAGGATGAATTTCCAGGAATGCGTTTTCAAGATTGCAGATGTTCAGGAAGTAAAGGGTCAAATAATCATGTTTTTGGTTCATTGCTGGTTTCTAAGTATGAGGTGCTCTGCCAGATAATCTGTGTCTGCCAATGAAGACCAAGAAAAGCTACTTTTATTAAGTCACAGCTTAATGAAGTAATATATTTACACATACATCATGGAGATTCAGGATTTAGATGGGGTGACTGAGCGGCCGATTGTTGGGAAGGAAGCGTTCCTTCCCGGCAGTCGGCTGCTCGTTCATTAAAGGAGACCGCACATTTACAGGTCCTTCTAATAAAATTGGCATATTGTGATAAAGTTCATTATTTTCTGTAATGTACTGATAAACATTAGACTTTCATATATTTTTGATTCATTACACACAACTGAAGTAGTTCAAGCCTTTTATTGTTTTAATATTGATGATTTTGGCATACAGCTCATGAAAACCCAAATTTCCTATCTAAAAAAATTAGCATATTTCATCCGACCAATAAAAGAAAAGTGTTTTTAATACAAAAAAAGTCAACCTTCAAATAATTATGTTCAGTTATGCACTCAATACTTGGTCGGGAATCCTTTTGCAGAAATCACTGCTTCAATGCGGCGTGGCATGGAGGCAATCAGCCTGTGGCACTGCTGAGGTGTTATGGAGGCCCAGGATACTTCGATAGCGGCCTTAAGCTCATCCAGAGTGTTGGGTCTTGCGTCTCTCAACTTTCTCTTCCCAATATCCCACAGATTCTCTATGGGGTTCAGGTCAGGAGAGTTGGCAGGCCAATTGAGCACAGTAATACCATGGTCAGTAAACCATTTACCAGTGGTTTTGGCACTGTGAGCAGGTGCCAGGTCGTGCTGAAAAATGAAATCTTCATCTCCATAAAGCTTTTCAGCAGATGGATGCATGAAGTGCTCCAAAATCTCCTGATAGCTAGCTGCATTGACCCTGCCCTTGATAAAACACAGTGGACCAACACCAGCAGCTGACATGGCACCCCAGACCATCACTGACTGTGGGTACTTGACACTGGACTTCAGGCATTTTGGCATTTCCCTCTCCCCAGTCTTCCTCCAGATT
Source organism: Bufo gargarizans (assembly GCF_014858855.1). Classification (NCBI taxonomy): domain Eukaryota; kingdom Metazoa; phylum Chordata; class Amphibia; order Anura; family Bufonidae; genus Bufo; species Bufo gargarizans. Next base: position 506,205,642 of record NC_058080.1, on the reverse strand, counting down.
CTGGCACCTTGATTTCCGAATGACATGCAACAGTCCAGTGCTGCTTCTCTGTAGCCCAGGTCAGGCGCTTCTGCCGCAGTTTCTGGTTCTAAAGTGGCTTGACCTGGGGAATGCGGCACCTGTAGCCCATTTCCTGCACACGCCTGTACACGGTGGCTCTGGATGTTTCTACTCCAGACTCAGTCCACTGCTTCCGCAGGTCCCCCAAGGTCTGGAATCGGTCCTTCTCCACAATCTTCCTCAGGGTCCGGTCACCTCTTCTCGTTGTGCAGCGTTTTCTGCCACACTTTTTCCTCCCCACAGACTTCCCACTGAGGTGCCTTGATACAGCACTCTGGGAACAGCCTATTCGTTCAGAAATTTCTTTCTGTGTCTTACCCTGTTGCTTGAGGGTGTCAATGATGGCCTTCTGGACAGCAGTCAGGTCGGCAGTCTTACCCATGATTGCGGTTTTAAGTAATGAACCAGGGTGGGAGTTTTTAAAAGCCTCAGGAATCTTTTGCAGGTGTTTAGAGTTAATTAGTTGATTCAGATGATTAGGTTAATAGCTCGTTTAGAGAACCTTTTCATGATATGCTAATTTTTTTAGATAGGAATTTTGGGTTTTCATGAGCTGTATGCCAAAATCATCAATATTAAAACAATAAAAGGCTTGAACTACTTCAGTTGGTGTGTAATGAATCTAAAATATATGAAAGTCTAATGTTTATCAGTACATTACAGAAAATAATGAACTTTATCACAATATGCAAATTTTTTTAGAAGGACCTGTACATGCACTGTACGAGGATGGGAAAACGCTATAGCGATCCCTCGTCCTCATACAAAATAATGGCTTCTGGGCAGCAGGTCGCTGTTTAGACCACACGATCTGCTGCTCAGAAGCCATGTTCGGTGGTGCCTGCACAAGCGTCAGGATCACCCAATGAACCAGGAGCATATTTAGATGGCAGAAAAAAAAAGAGACAATGCAGCAGCACTCTGCAAATCAGACAAAGTACAACAATGCTTACAAAAATGATGGTGCTAATACTACGCTTATTTATAAAAGCGAGATGCTTGGACAATGCATTTTGTACAAAACCATCTAATCTGAGTCGTGCACTCCTGATTAGCCTGTCTGCCCCCTAGGCTGATTTGAATTATTTTCAGTATAAAGCTGTAGCCTGCTCTCACAACATTCATTGGAAGCTGTCTAGCACCAGGAAGGGTATAGAGTGGGCACAGCATGCATGTTGGTACCTGCATCCCTTGTAATGGAGGCCATTTTGGCACAAAAAATGGAAAAAAGCAGAGTGGATCCAACATGCATGTGGGTCCAACACTCCCTGAATTTTATGGCGGTCATTATGGCGCATAACAGGTAGTATTTAGTGTTAGGACCCGTCTAACAGAGATCGCCTTGACGTTCGGCAGACGGGCTTAGATGGTTTTGTACAAAATGCATTGTCCAAGCATCTCGCTTTTTATAAATAAGCGTAGTATTAGCACCATAATTTTTGTAAGCATTGTACTTTGTCTGATTTGCAGAGTGCTGCTGCATTGTCTCTTTTTTTTTTTTCCCCTCTAGGTCTTTGCCATGGCAGCGTGCACCTACACACTGGGAGGTGCTTACTAACCCCCTTTTTTTGCATATTTAGATGGCAAGAACGGTCGATCCCGATAATATGGACGATTATTGGTCCACCTTAAAATGCTATGAAAAATCCCAATAAAATCGGATTTATTGCTTTCTACAATCATCATTAGAATTTTGCTGACATTTTAGCTAGGATATTTTTTGGAATTGTGCTCCCTATTCTCATTATTATACAGGCCAGATGGCCCCAGAGGATAGTAAAGGGGTTTCCTGGACTTAGATATTGATGGCCTATCCTCAGGATAGGTCATTGATATCAGATAGGAAGGGGGCAACCAGTGGCTCAGTGGTTGGTGCTTGGGTCCTAGGTTTGTATGTGACCAAGGACAACATCTGCATGGAGTTTGTATGTTCTCCCCATTTTTGCGTGGGTTTCCTCTGGGTATTCCGGTTTCTCCCACACTCCAAAGATTGAACTTAGATTGTGATGCTAGTGTGATGCTAATGTCTGTAAAGCGGAATATAGTAGCGCTATATATAAGTGCATAAAATAATAATAATCTCCACCGATCAACTGTTTCAGGCACTGCTGACATAAAAAACTATACAGTGAACAGTACGGAAAGCAGTACACTCTGTAGCGGCCATTCCAGGGTACAGAAGTGAGCTGGTGCTGAGCTTCAGTACACCAGCACTGGAAATTACACAGTGAGCAGAACCTTCTCCTATCGGCCCCCTGCACTGTATAGTTTTTGGTGCTCGCAGCTACCCGAAACAGCTGATCAGTTGGAGGGCCGGAGTTGGAGGGCCGGGTCCCCACCAATCTAATATTGATGATCTATCCTGAAAACAGCTTACCAATAAGTCCCAGAGCCCCCTTTAATATCCTCAGGGGCCACCTGGCTTGAATAATAGCAAAAAGTAACAGAATACCAATAATATCCTAGCTAAAATGTCAGCACATTCTTATGATGATTGGCTGCCCCATCCAGGTGGATTGTGAATGGTGAGATGACGGTGCATATGCGTGGCTCTCTCTATTCTCTACTATGGGAGATAAGGAAGCAGACAGCTAGGGTATTTGGCAATTCACTGTCAGTAATGGCTGTAAATGAGGTGTGATTAGTTTGACACATGGGAGCTCCATTTGGTAAACCTGATAGGTAATGTAAATGGAGTTATGTTGAATGATTTGTGTGTTTATGTGGCCATCCATGCATCCATGGGGAACTCAAGATAGAGATCCCCTTGACTTTTTGACATTTGAGAGAGAGACAATCCAGTCAAGTTTGGCATGCATTTTCTACATAACTGGGGCAGTAATGGTGAAAGGAAGATCTCAAGTATGGTAGAAAGATGGGTCAACAGAAGTCAAAGTCATTTAGCCATACAGTGTTTCCTAACCTGCTATTCCACCAAAGATATTTCTCATACAGATTACTGGTATATTGATGCAGTGATTTGTTTTCTTTTTGCAGTCCAGGCAGGGGAATATTGATTTGTAGAAACCATCATCTTAAAAACATCATGATAGTGGTCTTCACTCGGTGGTCTTCATGGGATTTTTGGATTTTATAATGCTATATTTTATATAGCGCTACTATATTCCGCTTTATAAGACATTAGAATCACACTAGCATCACAATCTAAGTTCCCTATCAGTATGTCTTTGGAGTGTGGGAGAAACCGGAACACCTGTAGGAAGCCCACGCAAAAACGGGGAGAACATACAAACTCCATGCAGATGTTGTCCTGAGCCACCGCTTGCCAACCCTTTTGGTTGTAAAGGCAATGAACACATAAAATATTTTTAGAAGAAAGCTAGAAGATTATCATTATATTATTTACATATTGTATAAGTACAAAATTAAGACAATACATGTCCACCAAGGGATTGGGTAGCTAGCATGGGGTAAAATAGTTCAGAATGAAATTACTATTATTGTAATGCATTTTGCTGGGAATTGTATTAACGTGAGCTTCCATCCATGTCCTTAATTAACCAGCAAGGAAAATATGATAGTGCTTGAAGTTTTTTACCACAATCGTAATAATAATGATTATATAATATTATTACTTTGACCTCTCCATGTTTTAACTTTTGATTCAAACAATTTTCATTTTCAATACTTATGTGTCTTTAAATTCAGACCCTGCTCCATTACTTTCACATACCTGAAATTCAGTGTAAGGTACTGACCTGCTGCTCCTCACCTCTCATCAGTACTCTTGCCCTATTCCAGCTGCTACACGTCTATCACAAGCGCCCAAATCCTGCATGGCTCCTGGAAACATTTCAAAACTTTGGGACAAGCCAGTAATTAGTTTCTCTGGGCTTATCCATCATTATTACTCATACAGAATGCGTGGGCCAAGTTTAACTCCTGTCGTGCTCTGATACTCAGAAATGTAGATTTTAGTCCTCCAGTACACACTTTTTTTTGTGGTGTTTTTTTTAAATGAATTGTTAAAAACACCATGCGCCATAATCTATGACTAATAAATTAGGCGCATCTTACTTTTCTAAAGTGGTGAGAAAGGGAGAAGGGCTTAGCAGAGGGGCAGGGGTTTTGCATAGCCCGCCGGACTATTATTATTATACTCACTTATATATTTTACTATAACTTAAGTTACTATATATATAAGGTACTATAACTTAAAGTGGTTATCCCATGACTAATGTAAAAATTGAAGACGACAGCCTCATAGTACACGACAACCTCTTTCTAACAAAGCTAGAACCAGCCGTGTACCTCACATGGATTCAGAGATTTCCCCATTCATTGTTCTGCTAGATTTATATCAGGCTGACAGCTAAAGGGGAGTGTCTTTTCTGCTGCAGCTCAGGGGGCGTGTCCATGCTCTACCTATCACAGCTCAGGAGGCAGTTGAAGGATGAAACTGAGCATGTGTGGCCATCTTAGTGAGCAGGTCAAAGAAAAGAACAAACAGCAGATGGCGCCATACAGATGCATATTATTGAATAACTCAGTGGCTATGCAAAATTTTTAATGACATACAATTACAAAAGTATTTAGATCCAGGGGCTGGTTTGAAAACTGTAGGATATTTTTCGTGGGACAACCCCTTTAATTTAAGTTATAACTTAAAGAGGACCTTTCATGGGTCTGGACTTGATTAAGTAAGAAGCAGGACATTTAGGGCATACATGGGGGATGTCCCTGCGTTTACCATTATTTCTGGGCGCCGCTCTGGCCCCTGTTACCTTGTCCCGCGCTGTATGCTAATCACTAGCATCGGAACACCAGGCAGCAGACATCAGCTTCTCTCCCTGGGCGTTCCTTCTGCCTGGCTGTAGCGCTGTCCAATCGCAGCGCAGAGCGTCAGTCAGGGAGAAGGTGAGTTTTTTTTTTCTCCCTGGCTGTGACGCTCTGCGCTGCTAGTGATTAGCATACAGCGCGGGACAAGGTAGCGGGGGCCAGAGCGGCACCCAGAAAAAATAGTAAGTGCAGGGACATCCCCCATGTATGCCCTAAATGTCCTGCTACTTACCTAATCAAGTCCGGACCCATGAAAGGTCCTCTTTAAGTCTAAGCCACGCCCTAGCTGATATAGACCTCTATTTCTGGCGCATGGACTGCCAGAAATGTGACTAATTTATTAAGAGGCATCTGTCTGCCTATCTCACTCCGGCACACAGGAATCAAGACTGGCATATGGGAATACAAGTCTTGATAAACGTCCCTCTATGTGTGATACACAGCCGTTGATTTAACATTTCTGGAGCCCCTAACAAAGTTATGTCTGGGGCTTCTGTTGCACCTCGTAGCACAGCTAAACTCTGTCCCATCAGCTTGCTAAGCTTTGCCCTGTCTGCCCACTGAGCTCCACACTCAGCCTAGCAGTGCATCCTGGTTACTTCTGCCACTGCTCTACAATTAAGAAGCCCCCCCAGGGTCCCTGTGCAGCAGAACTGGCTGGACAGGCTGCACGTCCAACACACTGGTTTTTCATAACCATTTCGCATGTGTTTTCAACAGTCTTTAAAAACAGCCATTAAAAACTGATAAATATCATAGCTTTTTTTTTACATTCTCAACCCCTGCAGAGCCCTCACTGTGTACATAATGCCATCTATAGTGCTCCCTAGACATCATATGGGCCCCATAGTGCCCCCCAGTATGATTAGTGTCCCCCTTTGTGCCTCCCAATAGTAATAATACCCCTCTTGTAGTGGTCCCCCTTCTGTTTATGCAGAAAAAAAAAATACTTACCTCAACCACTTGAATGCGTGGGAAAACTCGCTCTTCACTGGAGAGAGCATTACCTAGGAGTGCAGGTCCTGCAGCATCTTGTAAGGAGCCAGTGTCCCCATACATACAAGTGGGTGAGGTGAGTATTTTTTTATTTTAACCCCTGAAAGGCAACAGTGTACCCCTTTTTTATGGTCATTAGGTGAATGCACTCCTGTCTAAATAGCTGTGAAAACTTTGATGGTCGCTATTCACTAGTGATTAAAAAAACAGCCATGTGAATATAGTGCTATAGACTTTAACTGGTTCTAAAAATGGCCATGGGATGGCTGTTACAAAAGTATCCGTCACATGGCTGTTTTTCACTGTCATGTGAATGTACCCTTAGCTGTTTTTTTCAGGCAACCACATGTGGCCACTGAGGGCCCCTGATATTTGGGCCCCCCAGCATTTGCTTGGTTTGCATAGTGGTAAAGTCCACCACTGGTGAGATCACCCTAAATGGGTTTTTATTGAGGTATCATATGTGTGAATGTAATACAGCCTGTCTTCTTAATCCTTGTCCACTGTGGCGCGCCAGCCTGAACATTGTGATGTCTGGGCATATTCCATGTCAACATATTTTGGTTAAAAATTATCTAATTTATCTTAATATTTGTCTCCTGAACCCAATAGAACATTAAAAAAGCACAAAAGTAGTCAGTTGCCGAACCAGAGATTGATGCAGCCATAAAAAGATCCGTGCTGCATATGATCTCTGTAAAACTACCTTCCCAGCTGAGTCTCGCCAACAACTGGGGTACCTCATAAAGGGGTTGTCTATGTTTTTTCCCCCTTTTTTCTTTCAATCACCACCGACCCAGTGAGACCTGTGAAGGGAGGTATACTTACTTGCTCCCCACCCCTGGCTCTGTGGGTTCCAGGCTATCATCACTAGACTTCCAGTCTGTCAACTTTCTACACTGATCTGGTCATGTGTGCTGCTGTGGCAAATGTCTGGCCTCAGCGTTGATGTGTCCCCAAGCAACACCTAACGCAGCAGTGACATGCCACTGGGGTATGTGCCTGTACTGAGGCCATTCATTGGCTGCAGTGTTTCACGTGACAGCTGTGCAGTGAAGACAGGGATCCATGGAGTGGAACCAAGCTGTGAGGAGCAGGTAAATTCACTTCTTCTACAGGTCCCGCTTGGTAGGTGTGGGGATTTAAAAAAATAAAATAAAATTGGGACAAACATTTCAAAAGGGTTGTCCAGGATAAGAAAAAACATGGCTGCATCCTTTCAAGAACAGTGCCATACCTCTCCACAGGTTGCCCGGTATTGCAGCCTTAGTACCATTCACTTCAATGGAGCTAAGCTGCAATACTAGATAAAACGCATGGACAGATGTAGCGCTGTTTCTAGAAGAAAGCAGCCATGTTTTCCTAATCCTGGACAACCTCCTTAAGTTCAACTTCCTGTATCAAGTATGTATTATTTCAGATGTAAAAATATAATAGCCAGGGGCAGATTGGTCATAGACCCTACAGGGAAATTTCCCGGTGGACCGATGCCTTGGAGGGCCAGTCAAGCCACAGGTGCCCTCCTGAACTCAACTGTGATACAGTTGAATACTGTGGTTGGGGTGGCAGTATTTTGTGCTGCCTTGTGGTATTTGGTTCTGCTGGGGCGGTATTCTGTGCTGCACTACAGTATTGCAGGCCCTGCCTACTTCTGTTTTCCCTGCCTACTTGTTTTGTCCCGTCTTCTGTCAATTTGGACCGGCCTACCACATGGGGCCACTTTTAGTTTTTTTCCAGGGCCACTTTAAGTTCCCAATCTGCCCCTAATAGTAGCCATTGATAAGAATATGACACCAAATAGAGATAGCTCAATCCAACATAAATGCCCGACCAAATATATTCCACCACACCAAATTACAGGACACAGCATGTAATGAATCCAGAATATTTCATTCAATACATATTAGAAAAATACATAGATGGAAAATAGCAGCGGCATGTATACACAGGAAAGAAAAAGAACCATACAATAGGTCACATATCAAACATCCAGACTTCTTGGTCAGTGATATTCATATCAATATCTATTACACTTGTAATAAAGTAAAAACAGTATAACAAATAGAGGAGACTCTAAGGGGAGAACAAGTGTTTAATAGAAGAGAATAAATATCACATAAATAACATATACCCGTCTAAAGTGCCAAGTACCATAAATAACATACAGACAAGAAGAAATACTGATCATGGTAAGTAATACCGACCAGTATGGTTCAAAACCCCGAAAGCGCATTTCGCGTGTAACTTCCTCAGGGGATGATAAGAATATGATAAGAAAAGAATATTAGAATCAAATGCAATAGAATGTGGGCGAGGACTCCATGCTGGCTTATATCTCCCTGATGAAACACATTCATAATTAGTCATGCCATATGAGCATTTGGGTTCAGTTTCTTGACAACACATGGGTGACAAATGATTAAATGTGCTCCAAAGGTGTCACTTGGCTATGATAAATTTTGACTAGAAAGAAGCAGCCAAACTACATCTTTCTCTTACCTTGTTCTGGCTTCTAAAAATTCATATATTTTGCACAATACTTTTTTGGTGTACATTTTTACATTTGCATTTTTCATCAAGATATTGTTAACCTAGTTTAAAAACATACGGTAGTTTTGGAAGGATTTTTCTTTACCTGACCTGGTAAGGTTTATTCGCCTCTTGTCATGGGGGCACATGAACAGCAGAAGAATGAATTTATAAATCATGACTACCGTGTCTAGGGAAAGCTGAAAAAGGACACTTATCTGAAAAGCTTTCTCCATAGGATGCCATGTTATTTCAGCTTTCCCTTTCATGCAACGTAATTCTAACTGGTCTTTAGCTAACTCAGATGAGCGAAAAATTCTCTGAGACAGAAACATAGCTTTAGGGGGTGCAAGGTTGAAGTCACACCCAGGCCATGGTGCCTGAGGGGGCCCACAGGCCCCTTTCTCAAATAAAATGAAGCTGTGGTATTATAAATGGCAAATGGGAGCCCTAGTACAGATTATGCATGAGCATTTTGTGGGTCTATGGCAGAGGTGGGCAAACTTTTTGACTCGTGGAGCACAATGGGTTAATATATTGGACTCGGGGGCCGGACCAAGAGTAGATGCATGGGGCGTTTGTGTGAATTAATATAAATAAAATTTAAATTTCGTAACATTAAAGGTTTAGTTTGATTTTAGTGCTCCTTTACCCCCCAATTCTCCATAGAGCCCCCATAATAAGTGCCAGTTTATTGGGCCCCCAGTAGATGCGCCCACAGTGCTCCTTTCCCCCCACTTCTCCATAGTGCCCCCCAATAATGCGTGCCAGTACATAGGGCCCCCAGTAGATGCCCCCATAGTGCTCCTTCCCCTCTTCTCCATAGTGCCCCCCCATAATGTGCCAGTATATAGGGCCCCCATAGTGCCCCCCATAATGTGCCAGTATATAGGGCCCCCATAGAGCTTCCCCTCTTCTCCATAGTGCCCCCATATTGTGCCAGTATATAGGGCCCCCATAGTGCCCCCCAAAATGTGCCAGTATATAGGGCCCCCATAGAGCTTCCCCTCTTCTCCATAGTGCCCCCCCATATTGTGCCCGTATATAGGGCCCCCATAGTGATTCCCTTCTTCTCCATAGTGCCCCCCATATTGTGCCAGTATATAGGGCCCCCATAGTGCTTCCCCTCTTCTCCATAGTGCCCCCCATAGTGCTTCCCCCTCTTCTCCATAGTACCAATCCATATTGTGCCAGTATATAGGGCCCCCATAGAGCTTCCCCTCTTCTCCATAGTGCCCCCCCATATTGTGCCAGTATATAGGGCCCCCATAGTGATTCCCTTCTTCTCCATAGTGCCCCCCATATTGTGCCAGTATATAGGGCCCCCATAGTGCTTCCCCTCTTCTCCATAGTGCCCCCATAGTGCTTCCCCCTCTTCTCCATAGTACCAATCCATATTGTGCCAGTATATAGGGCCCCCATAGTGCTTCCCCTCTTCTCCATAGTACCAATCCATATTGTGCCAGTATATAGGGCCCCCACCCCCCCTTCTTGCCACAGAATACTATAAATAATAAAAACAATAAACACATATACTTACCTTATGCTGCTGTCAGTAATGCGATGCAGGCCTCTTCTGGCCTGTGTCCCGCTCTGCACGGCTAAGGCGGCGCGAATCGCCTGCACCGGCCTCTGATAGGCTACAGGCCTAGTGCCAGTAGCCTATCAGAAGAACGGGCAAGGGAGACGCCTCTCCCCTGCTCCTCCACACCATACATCTGTATCGCTGTTCTGAGGACGGCAATACAGATGAATATGAGAAAATGGATGCCCTCATCTCCACTTCTGCTGTCTCCGGACAGCTCTGCGGGCAGGATAAAAAGGTCCACCGGGCCGTATACGGCCCGCAGGCCGTAGTTTGTCCATCACTGGTCTATGGGCATGGCATGGTATGTTTATTCAGTATTAATTACAATGATACAGAAATACTTGTTGACCTGAATAAATGCTTATGGGAAAACAACAACTGCACTCCGCTTCCATAGAAGTGAATGAAGAGATCCACATGTGCATGTCCACTTCTCCATACACTGCAGCCGGAAAATGAGGCTCCATTCTCGTGATACATGCAGGCCCCAGAGAAGTATTCTGCAAGATGTAAAGCTGGTAGGACCAGAATGATGATTGCCTTACTGGCCCTACAGTGCCATACAGTGTTGGAGACTGGTAAATGTGGCCACACATTAGATTAAACTTGCCAAACCCACCAATATCAGCATGGCGGCTCACCATCTAATTTGTATGACGGTGTCCCGACCCTTCCCCGGAGGCAAATATCTGGGGAAAAAGGATTGGACATGTTGGATTTCAGAGGATTCTGTCAGGGGCTGATTCCCCTCTTGCCATTTAGAACACATGCCTGCTTGACTGAGCTTAGTGTTCCTATATATGACCAGATCCAGAAGAAGAACTGTCAGCTGAGGGTTCTTAACAATTTATGGATCTTGGCTTTTTCTTTAATGTCAAAGGGAGTCTGTCACCTCTTTTTCACCAATATAACTAAGAGCACTGCCCCATAGAAGATTGCAGACACATCCCAAGCATACCTGTATGCACTTTGTGTCTTTATTCCATGTCCAGGAAAAGCACTTTAAGGGTCCATTCACACATCCGTATGTGTTCTGCGTTCCGCATTTTGCAGACTGCACATCGACGGCACTCTCATAGAAAATGCCTTTTCTTGTCCCCAATTTCGGACAAGAATAGGACATGTTCTATTTTCTTGCGGAACGGAAGTGCGGATCCGCAAATGCGGATGCGGACAGCACATTCCGTGTGGCAGGCGGAGCACGATGAAGTGGCATTAGAAGAATTCTGATATCTCTGACTTTTTAGTCTAACCAGACTGTCTATTACTCTGTAATTCCTCTAGCGCCGTTCTATGGAAACAGTAGGTTTAAAGAGCACACCAAATGCTTGAAATAACTTCTTTATTAACTTCAACTTCAACTTCAACTTTTCTTCATATAACACTGCCGCCTCCGCAGCATGTAGTCCATGTACAAAACACGTGTTGAAAAGATATCACAAAATGGCGGTATGCATAAGATGGTGGTTCAACTGTTTAATCTTGTCATTCAACATAAAATGATGGATATATTTCTCTCTTCAGTATCTGTACTCTCACGTTAAGTTATTTAAGCACTTTATGATCTCTCTGAGAGGTATATCTGAAGTCTAACTAATAGTTCTACTTGCTGAATTTGGTCGCAATTTGTAGTATGCAGTTAGCAGTAACTATTTGCAGATTGGTTGAGTATGATCTGGTATGGTTGTATGCAATTTGGATTGCAATATGGAATTTGAATTTGGATTGTGAACTTTGTAGTTTGCAATTGGTGGAACTATTTTGGCCTCTCTGCTCCATAAAACACAGCTCTTAGTGGAGTGAATGTCTGTTCAGCATCTCTCCTCTGGTGTAATGATTCTAGCAGCTCCTGCTAGGGGAATTTCCCACACAGGCTGTGTGTGAGACTGGCTGTGATTGGTCAAAACTCTTGCCCAGCAACAACAGTTTAACTCTATGCTTTCTGTTGTTTCTGCTGTGTCATTGAGCTTACCTTACATTATATAATGAATCTTAAAGGCATATTATCTTTTCTGCTTCTGTGAACACAATATATAACAGTTTTATGACATCCAAACATGAAGTCACTGTAAATAACTCTGCTTTTCACTTTAACACACATAGGAACTGTATTAAGGTTATTGGCAGGTTTAGCTGTATAAACATATAAGCTATATTAGCAACCTAGGGTAGGTCTTAGCTAGCCACCTACATTCCGGCCCCATTGAAAATGAATGTGTCCGCACCTGTTCCACAAAATTGCGAAACGGATGTGGACCAATTTTGCGGACGTGTGAATGGACACTCTCATAGAAAATGCTTTTTCTTGTCCGCAATTGCGAACAAAAATAGGACATGTTCTAGTTTTTTGCGGATCCGCAAATGCGGACGGGGACAGCACATTCCGGCCCCATTGAAAATGAATGGGTCCGCACTTGTTCCACAAAATTGCGGAACGGATGCGGACCCATTTTTCGGACGTGTGAATGGACGCTTATTCTGCTGCAAAACAGCTCCCAAGTGCCCAAAGCAAATCAGACTGAAGAGGGGAGGGCTGCTTTAGTTGCTCATATCTTGGGATTGGTAGCCACTAGAAATATCCTGAAAACCTAGAAAACTAACTTAAAACTAGAAAACCTTGTTTTAAAGCTGGCATTCCACCCTTTTAAGGCCTCTTTCACACTTACGTTGTCCGGATCCGGCGTGTACTCCACTTGCCGGAATTACACGCCGGATCCGGAAAAACGCTAGTAAACTGAAAGCATTTGAAGACGGATCCGTCTTCAAAATGCGTTCAGTGTTACTATGGCAGCCAGGACGCTATTAAAGTCCTGGTTGCCATAGTAGTAGTGGGGAGCTGGGGAGCGGTATACTTACAGTCCGTGCGGCTCCCGGGGCGCTCCAGAATGACGTCAGAGCGCCCCATGCGCATGGATGACGTGTCCATGCGATCACGTCATCCATGCGCGTGGGGTGCCCTGACGTCACTCTGGAGCGCCCCGGGAGCCGCACGGACTGTAAGTATGCTGCTCCCCCGCTCCCCGCTACACTTTACCATGGCTGCCAGGACTTTAGCGTCCCGGCAGCCACGGTAACCATTCAGAAAAAGCTAAACGTCGGATCCGGCAATGCGCCGAAACGACGTTTAGCTTAAGGCCGGATCCTGATCAATGCCTTTCAATGGGCATTAATTCCGGATCCGGCCTTGCGGCAAGTCTTCAGGATTTTTGGCCGGAGCAAAAAGCGCAGCATGCTGCGGTATTTTCTCCGGCCAAAAAACGTTCCGGTCCTGAACTGAAGACATCCTGATGCATCCTGAACGTATTTCACTCCATTCAGAATGCATTAGGATAAAACTGATCAGGATTCTTCCGGCATAGAGCCCCGACGACGGAACTCTATGCCGGAAGAAAAGAACGCAGGTGTGAAAGAGCCCTAAATGATACCAGTATCATAGCATTATATCCACTATATCAGAAGATATAGATGTTAGAATTCAAGTCAGGAGTGAAAGCTGTTTTTACTTTCACTTTCAGCCGGGCACTTGGGAGCTGTTTTTCAGCAGAATAAAAGTGCTTTTCCTGGACACGGAATACAGACACATAGTACACACAGGTATATCTGGAATGTGCATGCAATCTTCTATGGAGCAGTGCTCTTAGTTATATTGATGAAAATTAGGTGACAGACTCCCTTTAACCCTCTCCTTGTTCAGGATAGCAGTGCAGTCTGAGGAGTAACGTAATGGTTCTGACCTGAATACTGGTCAGTGATATCCAGTAAGGTTTAATGTGGAGTGTGGAAAACACATCAGAAATTACTGTTCTACAAGAACGCTGACCCTACTGTTGCCTATGAACTCTGAGCAATCATTCAAATGTACTGTATTTATTAAGCTTAAAGGGGTTGTTCAGTTTCAGGAGGAAAATGGACAACACAGGGAATCCGTCTACAGTAAACAAGTGATCATTATGTTACTGGCAGATCCTGCGCTGCTGCTCCAGGGCCTGCCACAGCGATGTTCCCACGGAGGCCTGTCTGTGTCAGGATTCCATAGGAACAAAGTAAATCTCCTATAGGATGCAATGGTAAATCATTGCAGTCTATGAGAGAAGCAATCAGACAATCACATTTTAAAGTTCCCTAGAGGGACTTAAAGTAAGTGAAAAGAAATGAAAAAAGTTTTTAAAACAAACAAAAAATATATAAAATGTATAAAAATTCAAATCAGCCCATTTCCCCGGATTAATAAAAAAATAAACTGTAAAAAGAAAAAAATATCATAGTTCTGCACAAAATGCCCATACTATTAAAATATTAACGTATTTATTCCTTACTGGGAACTCCGTAATGGATTTTTTTTATAAAAAGTGAAAAAAAAAACATATACCGTACATTCCAAAATGGTATCAATAAAAACTACAACAAACCCTGCCTACTTGGCTTGTCCGCTCCTCCTACAACATGGGGCCACTTGTACATTTTTTTCCAGGGCCACTTTCAGTTCCCAATCTTCCCTGGCCTCTGCAGGATACCAAGAAGGTCAGTGCCAAAACAGCAGTGCAGGATCTTCCAGGTAAGTACTGATCAGTTTTTTTTTTTTTTTTTTTTACTGCAGGCGGATCTCCTGTGTTTTCTGGTTTACTCATGAAACTGGGCAAGCCCTTTAAGAAAATTCTGTGGCCACCAAGAATTCCAGAAGTATATATTAAACAGCACTAGAATTATATGATTATAATAATTAGAAATGAATACGGTAATGATCAGTGGTGAAACTAGAAAAGACTGGGTCCCACAGCAAATTTTTTGAACAGGGAGCCCCTTCCCCCAGCAACTTCTTCGCAACCCCCTCTTCCTGCGCAACCCCTGCTCCTGCGACTAGTCAAGATTGCTGTCTCAGACCAGGCCACTCCGTCCATTTCCTACACATATATCCTGTATGTCTTGTCACTGTATATATTGTCATTGTGTAATACTGTTGAGGTTGCCCTGACAATAAAATCTTTTAGTCTTTCTACTTCCAAGTTCGGGCTCCAAAGCAGCTGCTTCCCCTGTTTCCCCTATAGCTACTCCCCTGGTAATGATACTAAATAGGAGAAATTCAAACATTTAAGAATTGATATGACTTACAATAAAAGATTTAATCTAAAATATCAACTCCAGATACGATGAGGTTGTCAGATATTGCCTATGGCATATGACCAGCTAGCAGAAGGTACAACGCATGAACAGATGGTTGTGTTAGAAGGTATATTTATTGCCTTCCATAAGGCCCTAGGTGAAGATTTCAAGAGCTGAGCTACCAGCGTGTTAAAAGGTAAAGGACATGCCAGTGACTAAAAGCGGAATTTAAACTCCAGTTAAGCGGACTGGCCAGGAAACCATCTGCTAACTTCTCTCTCTTAACAAGTTGTAAAACAAATAAATAACCCATTTCTGGGATGTGCTCCTTGTGTAGGGCTACTTCAAGATCCATAAGCAGATGGCAGGGTGTCTGCTCGCACTTAACCTCCTTATCACATAGAGGTTCAGCTTCGATCTAGAATCCTCTTTCTATTGTGTCTGTAAGACAAAAGAATGTTCACATTAGATAGCTGTAATCATAAGAATCAGGCTTACTTTTTTATATTTTTATACCTTTCAACTAGATTTTATTTGTGCCTTGTTACATGTATTATAATGTTAGCGTTACCGAGATATATACTGGGATTTCCTTTGTTCTCTCTTTCCCTAACTAAATTTTTAGGGTATTTTGGGGTATATATGATGAGATGACAAAAAACAAAAAAAAACACAGCAATCAGCCATTCTTACTTTTTTTCCGTTGCCCATGATATATATTTTTATATTTTAACAGTTTGGACATTTATGGACACGGCAATACTTACCGTATTTTTCGCCCTATAAGACGCACCGGCCCATAAGACGCACCTAGGTTTTTGGGGAGGAAAATAAGAAAAAAATTATTTTTAACCAAAAGGTGTGCTTTTGGTGGGTTTGGAACTAATGGTGGTCTGTGGGTGGCACTATTACTGGGGATCTGTGAAGGACACTGTTATGGGGGGATCTGTGGATGACAGACACTGTTATGGGGGGGATCTGTGCATGACGGACACTGTTATGGGGGGATCTGTGGATGACGGACACTGTTATGGGGGGATCTGTGGATGACGGACACTGTTATGGGGGGGATCTGTGGATGACGGACACTGTTATGGGGGGGATCTGTGGATGACGGACACTGTTATGGGGGGGATCTGTGGATGACGGACACTGTTATGGGGGGGATCTGTGGATGACGGACACTGTTATGGGGGGGATCTGTGGATGACGGACACTGTTATGGGGGGGATCTGTGGATGACGGACACTGTTATGGGGGGATCTGTGGATGACGGACACTGTTATGGGGGGATCTGTGGATGACGGACACTGTTATGGGGGGGATCTGTGGATGACGGACACTGTTACGGGGGGGGATCTGTGGATGACTGACACACTGTTACAGGGGGGGATCTGTGGATGGCACTGTTACAGGGGGGGGGATCTGTGGATGGCACTGTTACAGGGGGGGGGGATCTGTGGATGGCACTGTTACAGGGGGGATCTGTGGATGGCACTGTTATATATGTGCCATCCACAGACCCCCCACCCCATAACAGTGCCATCCACAGCCCCCCAGCCCATAACAGTGGCATCCACAGACCCCCCCCCCCCCTTAACTGTGCCATCCACGGATCAGCTCGCCCACCCGCCGCCGCCCCCGCCTCTGCCGCCCCCAGTATACTAATATTAAATGTCTTATTCAATTAAAATGTATTAGATATGCCCCCTCACTCCTAAATTGCTAATCGTACCTTACATCCTATTCCTAGCTTCTGTAATGCAGGCAGGACGGCCGGCGCTTCACTCGCTGACGTCACTTGCCTGCGCCGCCTGCTTCATTCATAAAGTAGGCGGCGCAGGCACGTGACATCAAGGAGTTACGCTGCCGCCCGCCCGGCCTGCATTACAGCACCTAGGAATAGGATTTAAGGTACGATTAGCAATTTAGGAGTGAGGGGGCATATCTAATACATTTTAATCGAATAAGACATTTAATATTAGTATACCGGCGGGGCGGGGCTATAGTACATTGATTGCACCGCCCCGCCGCTATTCCCGGCCCCCAGCTCCTCCTCCCAGTCCCTCCCCCGGCCCCCGCTCCGTACATCGCATCCAGCGATGTTAAATTGTCAGCATTCGCCCCATAAGACGCAGGGGCATTTCCCCCCGATTTTTGGGGGGGAAAAAAGTGCGTCTTATGGGGCGAAAAATACGGTAATATGTTTAATGTTTTTAATTGCTTATTAATTTTTATATGTAAAATTGGGAAAGGGAGTGGTTGGAATTTACACACTTACACAAAGTCCTTGTGTTCTGTGCACGCCCCCTTCCCTTTCATTGACATATGTCCACATACAGCAGTAAAGCCATTTACTTTGTGGTCATGTGAAGTGTCAGCGGCAAGACCAGGAGTAAAAAGAGAAGTGAAGGACAGGAGTGGTGGTAGCCATTATGGTGACAGTAGTCACTTACAGTAGTGTCCCTCATTTTGGCGCTCCCTGGGGCTGTGAAGTGATGGGAAGGACACATAATTTCCTTGGCTTTGGTAGGATGCTGGTAGGATAAAGGACCTGTGATGATGTCATCGCCTTGTGACCAAATGATAATGATCACATGATGATAATGTCATTACAGGTCCTAGGAGCATTCAGGAGGTCTTTCTACAGGAGAAGTTTTAGTAAGTGACCCCATCATGCAAGTACCTCCTCACATACTCCTCAGTTTATTTTTGCATGGTATCAAGTATCACAATGCTTTTCTTGGTATCGAAATCAAACTCAAAATTCATGTATCGCATCAACTCTAATCCACAGTCCCCTTAATGCTGTGCATTCTCTTTCCACAGATGGCCAGTCTGTACTTTCAATGCGGTAAGGGCCTTGAGGGATAGCGTCCCATGCAGAAAAGCCTATAGCCCACCCAAAAAATGCAGGCATTACTTTTTCTGACAAATATTCCGTAATTCTCCCTATGTAATGTCCTCTAAACGCTCTATCTCCATCAGTTTTCCCTCAGGGGCTGGCTGATATACTGTAGCTCTTTTGGCTACCCTCAGTTTAGTTCTGTGGCTCCCCCTGCTTCTGCGGCTTTTCTTTCTTACAGGCTACACACAACTGAACTACTTCCCCCTCTGGAGAAAGTGGCTGGAGGAGCCACTACCTAAGTACTGTTACTAAGGGGCTGGACTGGCGAGTTAACCTCCTACTCTCCACTGACAACGTTTGGCATATAAGGGGCATAAGTCTACTACATTAGCCCCTTGCTTAGGGGACTGCCAGCGCACTGCACTTCCAGTCCACAATACGTATACACTCTGAATTCTGCAGAATTATGTATGCAGTTCTGGACTATAATATCTGCAATTTAGGATTAGTAAGGTAAGTAAGGTAACGTGTTTAGGCCCGGTTCACATTCGTGATCTAGGACTGAAGTTCTGTTGGTTCTGTTAGGCCTTGTTCACTTCTCCATCAAGGAGATCCAGCTGCCTGATCTGGTACAAATGCCAGATGTCAGCAGGAAACAAAAAGTTACATGCAACAGTTTTTGTCCGGCAGAAACCCGACATTTATTCTGAAAAGCGGACGGATCAACGCTGGGCCTCATCACAGTCAATGGGGATCTGGCGGTGAAGTAGAGAATCCGGCAATGCCAGATCCTGCAAGATCTGACAGGTTGCTCTGTGCCGATTCTCGTTAATGGAGATGTGAACGAGGCTTTAGAATCCTTTGTCGCCGATTAAGTACAAAATACCGCCCAATACAGCAATATTTTATCTGGCAGAATTATCAAACCCTGATGGACCCATCATTGCGTTTAAATGGGGGTACATCAGGCACTGTATGCTAGATCCAGTCCTTTCATTTTTTATTTATTTTTTCTATCCTACACCAGAATGGAAAATGTGCCACGAATGTGACTGTAACCCTACTCTTTATGCAGAATGTATTAGATATACTGTGTACTAGACATAAAGTGCAAAATGATGTCCAAAGGTGGACATGCCCTTTCATAATAATAATAATAACTAGTTCGTAATACAATGCCTATTGATCTAGATATAGCTTGGGAAGTAAGTCTCCATTATTGTACACACTAGTCTCACCAAGACATGTCTCTGTCCTTTCTGCTTCTGACCTCTATTTCCTTGCCTTTGAACTTTAATTTTGTCCCTGCTCCTTGGTTCATATTGTGTAAAACTATCCATTTGATCTCTCATGAAGGACCTATGCTTTTGTAATGTGTATTTACTTCTCTAGTGACGGTCAGATCAGAAAGGATAGTCAGAGTTCAGCAGTTATCTTAGGTCTATGTCATATAGACCAGAATGACTTTATTCGCACTCCATGGGGTTTTTACAGCTCTGTGCTGCACAGTGACCACAGCCCGGAACAGAAAATAGCAGCAATAAAGGTAAAACAAATACTTAGCAAAATTACAGCTACCTTCATAAATGGTTATTTTAAAGGATCTTGATGCAAACTGGACAACCCCTTTGACCAGCCTGTTTTGGGCCTTACTGGCAAAGCGTTTTTTTCTTTCTTTTTCATCATTGCCTTCCAAGAGCTATAACTTTTTTATTTTTCCGTCTATATAGCTGTATGAGGGCTTGTTTTTTGTGGGACAAGTTGTAGTTTTTAATGGCACCATTAGGGGTATACATAACTTTCTGATTAACTTTTATTAACTCTTTCTGGGAGGGAGATGGGAAAAACAGCAATACTGCCACTGAGTTTTTACGTTATAAATTTTACGGTGTTCATTTTTCGGTATAAATAACATAATATCTTTATTCTCTGGTTCAGTACGATTAGAGCGATACCAAATGCATATAGTTTTTTTTAAAGTTTTACTACTTTTGTGCAATAAAACACCATCTTTTTGCATCGCCGCTTCCCAAGACCTATAACTTTTTTATTTTTATTTCTATGGAGTTGTCTGAGGGCTTGATTTTTGCGGGACGACTTGTAGCTTTAATTGGTATCATTTTGGATTAAAGTATGCTTTTTGATCACTTGTTATTACATTTTTTCGGTGGCAACTAAGAATAAATTAGCAATTTATATATATATATACAGTACAGACCAAAGGTTTGGACACACCTCATTCAAAGAGTTTTCTTTATTTTCATGACTATGATTCACACTGAAGGCATCAAAACTATGAATTAACACATGTGGAATTATATACATAACAAAAAAGTGTGAAACAACAGAAAATATGTCATATTCTAGGTTCTTCAAAGTAGCCACCTTTTGCTTTGATTACTGCTTTGCACACTCTTGGCATTCTCTTGATGAGCTTCAAGAGGTAGTCACCTGAAATGGTCTTCCAACAAGGAGTTCTCAGAGATGCTTAGCACTTGTTGGCCCTTTTGCCTTCACTCTGCGGTCCAGCTCACCCCAAACCATCTCCTTCATGGTCAAATAGCCCTTACACAGCCTGGAGGTGTGTTTGGGGTCATTGTCCTGTTGAAAAATAAATGATGGTCCAACTAAACGCAAACCAGATGGAATAGCATGCCGCTGCAAGATGCTGTGGTAGCCATGCTAGTTCAGTGTGCCTTCAATTTTGAATAAATCCCCAACAGTGTCACCAGCAAAGCACCCCCACACCATCACACCTCCTCCTCCATGCTTCACGGTGGGAACCAGGCATGTAGAGTCCATCCTTTCACCTTTTCTGTGTCGCACAAAGACACGGTGGTTGGAACCAAAGATCTCAAATTTGGACTCATCAGACCAAAGCACAGATTTCCACTGGCCTAATGTCCATTCCTTGTGTTCTTTAGCCCAAACAAGTCTCTTCTGCTTGTTGCCTGTCCTTAGCAGTGGTTTCCTAGCAGATATTCTACCATCAAGGCCTGATTCACACAGTTGTTCTAGAGATGTGTCTGCTGCTAGAACTCTATGTGGCATTGACCTGGTCTCTAATCTGAGTTGCTGTTAACCTGCGATTTCTGAGGCTGGTGACTCGGATGAACTTATCCTCCGCAGCAGAGGTGACTCTTGGTCTTCCTTTCCTGGGGCGGTCCGCATGTGAGCCATTTTCTTTGTAGCACTTGATGGTTTTTGTGACTGCACTTGGGGACACTTTCAAAGTTTTCCCAATTTTTCGGACTGACTGACCTTCATTTCTTAAAGTAATGATGGCCACTCGTTTTTCTTTACTTAGCTGCTTTTTTCTTGCCATAATACAAATTCTAACAGTCTATTCAGTAGAGCTATCAGCTGTGTATCCACCTGACTTCTCCACAATGCAACTGATGGTCTCAACCCCATTTATAAGGCAAGAAATCCCACTTATTAAACCTGACAGGGCACACCTGTGAAGTCAAAACCATTTCAGGTGACTACCTCTTGAAGCTCATCAAGAGAATGCCAAGAGTGTGCAAAGCAGTAATCAAAGCAAAAGGTGGATACTTTGAAGAACCTAGAATATGACATATTTTCAGTTGTTTCACACTTTTTTGTTATGTATATAATTCCACATGTGTTAATTAATAGTTTTGATGCCTTCAGTGTGAATCTACAATTTTCATAGTCATGAAAATAAAGAAAACTCTTTGAATGAGAAGGCGTGTCCAAACTTTTGGTCTGTACTGTATATATATATATATATATAGCAAATATGGAAGTTCAGGGCACTTTACCAAAGTGATGTTCAATAGAAATAAATACACCACAGCACTTCCAGTAGGTGAAAAATATCGTGGGATCCTTTTATTCACCCATGTAACATTTCGATCCACTTGCTGGGCTTGAAAATGGTCCTAGCAAATGGATCGAAACATTGCATGGGTGAATAAAAGGATCCCACTATTTTTCACCTACTGGAAGTGCTGCGCTGTATTTATTTATATATATATATATATATATATATATATATACTGTATATATATATATATATATATATATATATTATAATATTTTTTTACGGTGTTCACCATAGGGGATAATTTACATGTGGGTCATTACAGACGCAGAGATACCAAACATATGTGGGAGTTTTTTTTGCTATTTTTTTAAAATTAGAAAAATAGCTTTTTTTTTTACTGGAATTTTTTTAAATTAGAAAATGTGTTTTTTTACCACTTCTGGACTATAACAGACATCATTTTGGTTGCTTTTAAAATACAATGCAATCTCTATAGTGCATTGAATTTTATTGTCAGTGCTATTCGGACATTGACCAGCAGGCTGCGCCAGAGAGGCACATCCTACTGAAAACTACTTAGGGCTGACTTGGGGCCTATATCAGACCCAATCCAGCCTTTACACACATTGGCACCCTGCGAGCACATTTGTGGGGTGCCGATGGAAGACAGAGGGAATCCGCTCCCTCTGTCACCGCTTTACATGCGGCGGGTGCCTTTGTTCGTGAAAAAGCCCAGCCTAAGGACCCTTAGTGACCGCCGTAAAAAGGCATATGGCTGGTCACTAAGGGGTTAACCACACCTCCCAACTTTTTGGATGATTAAAGAGGGACATTGATGGTTCATTGTGTGAAAGATCCATTTTCCTTCATATCTATACACTTCAATAGTTTTCTTTTACACAATAGTGCAAAAATTATTAGAAAATTGAAATTTCTACAATCCAAATAGCATCAAATAATGACATAATATACAGTACATGCCTGGCTCGAACATACAGATGGGAACCAGACAAACACTTTCTGGATCAATATTGTGAATGTAATAATTCAAATCTATACCTCAGATCAAAAAGAGGGACACTTGAGAGGTCTGCTTTAACCAAGCTCATATTGTTTAGATTAGTTATCAGAAGGGATTGGATTGGTTTGCAGCAACCAATGTTTTTGTTTACATATACATCATTATAGAGCTCATCATATCTGACGAAATTTTAGAAAATGCTTCTTTGAGATAACCATACATCGTATATACATGTTGGAAAAACATTTGTTCAGCCAACAGCCATTCCTCCTTGGATATACCAACTTGGGCATTTGCATGTTTTCAGCGGCTTATCTCCCGTGGCAGCATATGATCAGGCAAGTTGAGTTCCAACGTGTCTCATTCTGTCTCTTTCTTCTGTACAGGACAGTTGTGACACCCCCATACATATTATATAGTTAGCTAGCCCCACTGAATTGGCTGGTTTGGCCATCATGCAATGTAAAGGGACATTTTAAGAAAGCCAAATACAGATTAAGGGGGTTATTTATGTAGCGAAGTACGACAGTTTTTGAGGTACTTTTGTCGCAGATTCGGTCGCAAAGTGTATTTTCCACCGAATCTGTGACTTTCTTTTCCCCACTCATGCTACTTTTCCAAGGTGGTGGAAAAAGGGGTCGTGGCGTTGGTGGGGAAGCAGGCGTGCTGGTCGGCCCGTTTCATTTATCATTTTCTATGCCTATTTTTGGTGTAGAAAATGATTTAAATCTTCACAAGCAAGGGAGCTGGCATTGATTTAAACAAGTCCCACGGCCAGCGCCTTAGTTATTTCGAGGCTGCATATCCTGTAGAGGCTGCATATTCATGGCATCTTCAGACAACTGATCTGCAAGGGGTGCCACGATTTAAGATCCATACTGATCAGATATTGATGGCCTATCCTGAGGACAAGCCATTAATATTCTAAGTCTGGAAAACTCCTGTAAGGTCTGAGTAACGATGGCCATAAACATAACATGGTTGTCTCCTGCACTTGGGAGTGGATTACATTTGGTGGAATCTGCCAACGTTAATGGGTATGGTCAGCTTAAGACTCACTTTAGGTCATTAAAGGGGTTGTCTCTCCATCTCCTGTGCCCAACATCCCCAGCAAACAGTGACATATATAGTATTACACAGTGGACTTTCAGATGAATGGCTGTCCTTGAAATAAAAAGACGATTGGAGTCCAGAAGATCTGGAGCTGCTCTTGCAAAGATGCTCTGCATTCTGGCTCATAGAGGGAGTTCCCAATGGGGGACCTTCCTCTATAACAGGGACTCTAGCTGTGGTGAAACTACAATTCTGCTGGGATTTGTATTTTCCCATAAACAGGGGTGCCAGACATTACTAAACCGTGCTCTATAAGGTAAATTTGCCCTATTAGGGCATATATACCAAGGTTTTCTTGATAAGACAACCCCTTAAATTAGAGTGATGTATGTGACGTCTTGGCCCAATAATAAAATGCCCATGTAGCAATATTCCAGTAGTAAAATCTCCATTACTCAGTGCTCTGTGTTCCAGTAGTCGTGGAAGGGGGCAAACCTTTCTACGGCCAGAAAATACGGTAAGTAAATTCATGAACAATATAAACTACTTCTTTTGCTCAATCACACATATTCTCCCGAGAAATCAAGACAAAACACGAGTCTTATTTTAAATCTTGGACTGAAAAGCAGCAATGAATCATTGGTGAAGAGACCAGGAAAGAGGACCTGAGATAAAAAAAGACTGATTGAATGAAAATATCTATACATTTGGGGAAAACATCAGCCTGTCTCTAAAGGTTTTCCTGCCATTGTCTTAAGAGGGTCAGAGGAGTCCTTCTGAAAAAACACTAATCAGTATTTCTGGGTTCCTTTGCTGTATGTAGGGCCAGTTCATTAATTCAACAGGGGAAAGGGAGAGGAAAAACAGGAAGAGATGCAGGCACGCCCATTCTAAACGTCTATAGCCTTGGATACCTGCCGATACTTAAGAAGCCATTATTTTAACTCTTTATTATACAGCTCTGCAGACTTGAGAGATGCTTATCTTGCTTGCTCTTTTATCTGGACCACATATAACAATACATGGCAGTCTTATGGGCCTACACGTAAAGGGTTATCGTAATTGCCTTGTAAAAATATGCTTTGTCCTTGACAATATACAGCTTTTTTTATTAATCATTTTTCTCATTTTGCAGCATCTCGTTCACGTGTTCCACTCCATAAAACAATGTGATGTAAGTGAAAACATTTTCAGTTGGAACATTACATTTAAAGGGGTTTTATGGGACTCCTTTTATTGATAACCTATGCTGGGGGTCCGCCGATCAGCTGTTGAGGAGGCCGCAGCGCTCTGGTAAATGTGGCCTCCTCACAGCTAACCAAGCACAGCCCTGTACATTGTATAATGGCTTTCCTTGTTATTGCAGCTCAGGCCCATTTACTTGAATAGGACTGAGCTGCAACTAGGGCATGTGACCGATGAACATGACATCACTGGCCTAGGAAAAGGCTACAGTGCTCACTGGAGTGCCCAGCTGATCAGCTAGGGTGCCAGGAGTTGGACCCCCACCAATCAGATATTGATGGCCTATCCTGAGGATAGGCCATCAATATCAAAATCCTTGCAAAATCCATTTAAAGAATTGTTATGTCTGTTGGTAACTAACACTTTAGAAAAACAACATACAACATGGTTCTATAACTATCATTGTATGTATGTCTAATAAATGATAAAAAAAATTTAGCGGGCTGCCAAAAATGCCCTATTGTAATCTGCCATTTGTCTTTTAAATGCACAAGGCCTAAAGGTCCCTTTACCCGGGACGATATTACATCAGATTGTCGGGAAGGAAGCGTTCCTTCCCGATAATATGCTGCTCGCTGGTGGAGGAGACCGCTGGATTTACATGCAGAGATCTCCTCCAGAGATGTAGAGGAGCGATCACTAATGCCATTGCTCTTCCCCATAACGACTCCTGGCAGCAGATCGTGTTTACAGAGCACAATCTGCTGTCAGGATTTTTGTGTTCACGTTTCGCTCGTTCATCGGGTAATCGGCGGTACATTTACACCGCCAGATCATCGCTAACAAGCGTTACTATGAATGCTCGTTAGCGATGATCTATGCGATTCTTGGCCCATGTAAAGGGCTCTTAACGTAGGTTTGAACTATGGTTTTAAAAGAATTTAAAAAAGCTATGGAACTCAATTCACTATAGGTATTGTGGAGCTATCTCTCTTGGCTTTATCAGTTAATGGAACAGAACTAGGATTGCATGATGTCCAGCTATTCAGCCCCTAATCACTTAAAGGGTTGTCCAGGATTTCGGACAGGTCATTAATATCAGATCTGCAGTAGTCCGACACCCCGCACCCCTGCCGATCAATTGTTCAGTTGTAGCTCCGGCACCGGAACTACAAAGCTCCATCCTTTGTGTAGTGAATAAAGCTAGTACGGCCACTACACAATGGATGGAGCTGCGTTGTTCCAGTGCTGGAGATACAACTAAACAGCTGATCAGTAGGGGTACGGGGTGGTGGACCCCTACGGATCTTATAGTGATGGCCTATTGTGAGGATAGACCATCAATATAAAAATCCTGGAAACCTCTTTAAGGTTCCACAGCAGCATGCCATCGTCATAGGCACATGGCAAGTGTTAGAACAACCGGATCTCAGGTTTTAAACGTGGTGGAATTTATCTTTAGGGGAAGTCAGTTATGCTTATGCGTAATTTGCACCATCTTACAGCACATACTGTTTGATAAATTTGTTGTGTCTTTAAACATAACACTTTTGTCTAGAGTTGTTAATCCCGGTTTTTTTTGTACTCCACTCTCCTGCTGAGGTAAGATTAGCAGGACATTCAGCATTTCTTCCAGCTACAACCAGTTTACACCAATCTCAGTGGCAGTACCAGCTCCATCTGTGCTGTGAAGACGCCAGGTGCTGTCACATGCCATTGGACCATAAACTGCTTAGTAAAAACATCATCGGAAATGGCATCAGTAAGAGTGCATGAGCAAAGACCCCTACCAATATGCCACTACTATATTCCGCAGCGCTTTACAGACATTAGCATGGCACTGTCCCCATGGGGCTCACAATCTAAGGTCCCTATCAGTCTGTCTTTGGAGTGTGGGAGGAAACCGGAATACCCGGAGGAAACCCACGCAAACACGGGGAGAACATACAAACTCCATGCAGATGTTGTCCGTGGTCAGATACAAACCTGGCACCAGTGCTAACCACTGAGCCGCCGTGCTGCCCATACTGCATCCTTTGTTCTCGTGGCAGATAAGCTGCCGCCAGAAGTATGTAGCAGCCGCTTATTCTCCTCTGCCCATTGAGAAGAAGTGGTCAAACATGCATGTTTACGGGTGTCTCAGGAGAAATTAGCGGAGGGACTGTGAGCACCATCATTTTCAAAGAGCATCAAAGCAGCGCTGCGGTGACAAGCTCAGTTCACTACAAAGTTGAACTGCATCTAGCGCCAGAGCTATTGCTGAACAGCTGGCTGGCATCAGGTATGGGATGTCCTGGGGGGCAGGGTGACATATGTCCCAAGTAGATATTTGGGACCCCCGGTTTCTGCGGCCCTTGCACTCAAGGGTATTTGTGTCTGTTGAGCATCAGCCAGTGAAGGCGGGACAAGGGAGCCACTGGTTCTCTGCCCCTCCATTCCCGGTGCATTGATGTGATGTAGACGGCGTAATGACATCATCTCGCCACCTGTAATGTTCTGCAGGAGGAAACCCACCAGAAGACGCCGAATCTGCATTGCTGAATTGTGGGACCATGCCAGGACAAGTCAGTAGAGGTTGTCCTTCCCTTTTCTCTTCACATGCCCTAACCCTTATACTGACCTCTAACCCTAATACTGACCCCTAATACCAGCCCTAACCCTAATAATGAGCCTAATCCTAATACTGGTCGTGACCCTAATATATGCTATATACACACTGCATTTATTATACCTCATACCTCACATATCAGTACACAGCTGTATATAACATATATGTACACACTGCATATCTTATGCAGCATAATAGATGCAGTGGCTACAGATATGTAATATATACAGCAGTGTACTGAAATGTGAGGTATGAGGTATAATACTGTGGATACACTATGTACAGATATATGGTATATAAAGCAGTGTACTGCATCTATTATATCTCAATATATGACCTGTAATATCACACATATAAGAGGCACTATACATAACGGGCGCACATATAAGAGGTGCTATACATAAAAGGAGCGCATATAAGTGGCACTATTTATAAGCGGCACAGAGCATGTGTACTAGCATTAGGTGGTCTGCGTGTGGTCACTATATGCAGAAGCCACAGAGCATGTGCCACTATATACGTGGACACAGAGCATGTGCCACTATATACAACGGTCACGGAGCACATGCACTATATACAGAGTGCACAGAGTATGTGGCACTACCATTGGGGGCACCGTGTGTAGCACTAATGCTGCTATTATATTCAGGGCACAGCATGTGGCACTAAGACGAGTTTGTCTTAGTATACAGGATGCCAATGTGTTGGTAAAGAAAGAAGCTGAAGACGTCTTCTCAGCAAAATCTGCAGACATACGTTTTGGCCTGGAGATGTCATCATGGTGGCCTGAACCAGATATGGAAGAACTCAGGAGGAGATATCAACTGTAAACCACCAAATGGAAATTATTATTCTGCTACTGACTGTGTATGATGAGTGCTGTAGTCACCGGGATGATCTACAGCTGATGATGGGTGGTAGCATGCTGTTTTGTGAAACAACTCCCAGCATCCCTTTACTGCTGTTCAGGCCATACTGCGAGCTGTGGTTTCACACCGTACAAGCTTATATGGCGAGGGCTAATCTGGCTACTCAAATGGTATCTGTATTGAACTTTTAAAATCTGGCGATGTATATATGTACTGCACATGGTTCTGGTGCTGTTTTTTTGTAGTGAACTTGGTTCTGGTGCTGTATTTGGCTTCTAGGCTTTGTTCTGGTGCTGTTTTTTGTAGTAAACTTGGTTCTGGTGCTGTTTTTGTGTTATGAGCATGGTTCTGGTGCTGTATTTATGCAGTGAACTTGGTTTTGTGCTGTATATGACTTGTTTCTGGTGCTGTATTTATGCAGTGATCTTGGTTCTCGCAATGTATGTGTGCGTCAAATGTGCATCTGATGCTACACTTCGATCTAATACTATACATTCACATCTGTGTTCGGGCCACTGTCACAGATTCTACCAAAAAGACCAGACAAAAAGGCCCTGCATACAAGTCTTTTTTGTCCGGTAAAGAAGCAGCATCCTGAGCAAACCACATTAAAGTCAACTGGCTGCAGACTTTGGATGGGCCGCTACACATGGGCCAGTTATGTGCACCTCCCCTCAGGATAAAATACGTCAGCCAGCCCCTGGTTGGCGGGCATGCAGGGTGTCAGACCTCTGCCGATCAGCTAGTGGTGGCCTATCCTGAGGATAGACTATCACTTAATAAAAGGTGTTCATCTGTTTTAAAGTTCTCAGCCATTACTATAGATTATGTGTTAATAATTTGCTAGACATATTTTATGACATTTTATCCTCACAAGGCCAAGGGAGACAGAGCCACTTGTAGACTGAAATAACCCATGAAGTTGATACTTGGAGAATAATGCTGGAAATAATGAATAAAGAGCTAAATAAACTTATCACAGTAATCGACTTGTCAGTGCCAGAAAAAACGTCATCCACATCCAGTTCACATGAAGAGGAAGAAAACACCCTGACAAGTGGTTAAGATGCCTTCCAAGATATCGTCCGTTCATTATAAGAGAAACATAAACAGCCTCATGGTAGAAGCATGGCGTGTTCCTCAAGTGAGGAGTTCTAACATGTCCTCCGTATTTGAAAATGCATGGATGAATGTATGGATGTCTCTGACGTATACCATCGTATAGCCATATGTTCCGTTGCTAATAAAGGTTTGCTGTACGGTATATGTTTTTTTTTTGCAGGATGCCTATGTATGAAATATCGCAGCAGATTCCAGTATTCCATGCAGTAGGAAAGGAGACTTATTGATGCCTACCTGCCCAACAGAGGACAAAGGGACACTCCTTTGGCCTCTGTCGGGTAAATGAGATACATTTGATGTATGCAATAGAAGATTTTCTAACTCCTACTGCAAACTCTGAATGTAATATTACCCTTTAAGGATAATGACCTTCTTTTCACACAAGGAGATTTACTAATACCAGTGCACACAGGGTACCGTCTGTCAGACTCACACCCTGTATGACATTCACCAACAGGACACACAAATTTGTATTCTGCCATTGTGCTTAAACGGCAACAGGTTGGATTATTATTATTTATTATTAAAGCACTATTCATTCCATGGCGCCAGGGGCGTAGCTATAGGGGGTGCAGAGGTAGCAGTTGCTACCGGGCCCAGGAGCCTGAGGGGGCCCAAAGACCCTTGTGCCACATAAGAAGAAACCGGTATTACAGAAAGTGCATGCTGGTCAAGTTACACCTCTGCCTGGAGGGAAGGGGTTAGGTCAAGAATTTGGCATGGCCGGAGCACCGTTTCAATTTTTTCCCCTGGCCACAAAGCACTGAGGCAAGGGGGGCCCAAGCTGAACTCTTGCACCAGGGCCTTAGTTACGCCCCTGCATGGCACTGTACATATAATAAGGGGTGCACATACATAATACAGAGAATTGCACTAAGCATGAACAAGACGAGTTACAGACTGGTACAGAAGGAAAGAGGGCCCTGCCCGTGAGGGCTTACAATCTACAAGATCTGCTGTCATCGGTTAGAAAAGTATGAGAAATCTTGGCTAAATGTATCATCCTCAACACAACTCTAAAACTCACCCACAACAAACTTTTATTTTTGCATCAGTTTTAGAAATCGAGCGGTTCCTTTGGACATTATGGGTGTTCCTATGTTGTTGTTTTTTTATCTTATTTATCATTGACACATTTGGAAATTTCCCCCAAAAATTGCCTCAACTGCACTCCACTCCAGACCTGCTGTGGCAGGGAAAAAAAGTCTGAATTTGATAGGTTACCTGAGCCAAATTTGACGTCCATATGTCTGTTCTGTGGCCCCGTAAAAAAAGATTGAACATGTCCTATTCTTGTCCATTTTGCTAATGTACCGCAAAATGGAAATGATCATGTGAATGGGCCCTTACACAAATAGACAAACTTCCAATTGTCCCCTATTTATAAATCAGGGCTGCCGACTCCCTTAAAAAATTCCCCCTTATAATAAATCTCCCTCTTTGTCTTTACAGAGAATTTGGAGCTCAGTATGGGAAAAATCGGGTTCCGACTAGAAAGATATCTTAAGAAATTGAAAGGAATCTTGGGAATTTTCCCTGCAATAATACATGAGCAGGGCTGCAGATAAGGAACCCAGATCTCTATATTTTTTTGATTTTCCTTCTGCCCCCCCATTCCCTCGCTGTCAGCACTTGCTGCTCTGAAATACATTGTCAGGACTGCTGTGCTAACATAATGAAGAGGACTGTGCCTGCTCCTCAGCAGTCCTGACAATGTATTTCAGAGCAGCTATGAGCACTGACAATGGGGTAGGAAAATAAAAAGTGATCTGTACTCCTTATCATCACTGCAGGTAAAACTCCCAAATGATGGTGACAAGCCTTTTCATTTCTTAAGATATCGTTCTAGCAGTCGAAACATGTAGAGATATATTCCTTCATATTTACTGACAGCGCATTTCTATCGCTGTGATATGCATCTTATGGACGTGCCAGGTAAATAAATCAATTTTGTTGCTAAAGAAGCCGTTAAATACAAAATGTTGTCGAAATTGTGCTCAATAATTCTGAGCATCACTCAGTTTCTTTCTAAGGTCTCAAAGTCTGAATGTCTCCTTGTCCTTGTCAACACATTATTGTCCTCAGCCCACGGGCCGTGACACTGTGACATTGTGTGTGCATATGTCCTGTTTCTCCAGCTCTTTCATCTGTAAATCAGTGCCAGTTCATTAGTGACTGGGGCAGTGCCAGCTCTTGACTTATGTGCTGTCTGCTTCTGTCTTCCCTCTCAGTTGTACGTCGGGGTGTCCAGCCACGCCAGGCCGATATTCAGGAAGGAAATGAATGTTATTCTGAGACAGCTGCAGGGATTCTCTGGCAGGAAAGGGAAAAGCTCAGCTGGGGGAATAGTGAGCTCTTATCAGAGACCGTGCAAAGAACAAGGCTCAGACACACCAGGCCGATGGCTCGTTTGTCACTCCGGGTACAGTGGATACGTCTCTGTTTGTACAGTGCAGCTTTTTGTTATTGGCCTGCCTGGAGTGCCAGAAGCCGCCACCACGACACAATGAGGACGCACAAAATATCAACAATATTCAATGCATTTAAGTGTGCGCAAGGAAAAATAACATGGCATGTGGCACCCCAGACAGCCGCACACATTCATCTATCTAGAATCTGAGCAGGGCACTGATGGAACCTCCTTAGACTGCGGCTTCTATAACCATCGGATTGCATTCCCTGTCACTATTGCACAGGTTGTCACACCAGACTGTATAGGCTGCTATTATCTAGCTCCCTCATTCATGTTTAATTACAGCTGATCCTTGCTAATTCACTAAATGGCATCTATTTAGCTAGAACCTGACCCACCATCAATAAAATGGTGTGTAAAGGCTTTGCAGTGAGCAGTTTCGGTCACTGTTCTCGAAACCGCAGGTGAAGTGAAACAGGATATTATATAATTACACACCGGCAAATGACATGGCTATTTATGAAGGGCGGCACATGCCTAGAGGTTATTTATGGGGACAGCTCAAAATCTAGTTCTTTTACTTTTGGATGGCCAGTCTACAATAATCTCCTTACGTAATCATCACGTCCAGCAGATGAAAGGGCTAAGACATACGCAAGTTACGTTATATAAAAGATGAAATCCATAGCACTCATCAAGACTAATCGTTTCCGTCCTTATTTGATTATTGCAGGTAACAAAGTAGGAGATACGTGGATTGAACTACAGCCTAATGGGAGATTGCAACATCACACATACATGCATTCAGGATTTAAAGGGGTTTTCTGAGATTTTGATGGTGATGACCTATTCTCAGTATCTGATCAGTGGGGGTCCGACACCTGGGACCCGGGGGCTTAACTGATTGAGAAGGCACCGGTGTTCCTGTAAGCGCTGCGGCCTTCTCCGTGTTTATCAAGCACAGCGCCATACATTGTATAGTGGATGTGCTTGGTATTGCGCTCAGCAGTGCGCCCAAATAAATGTTCTATCATGTCCAGTGGTCCACCAACAAACGATCAAAGGATTGATAGTTTGCTGTTCATCGCATCTTTTATGTGGGCATACAAATAATCATATCCTGGCAGAACCCTCTCTGTGTAAACAGTCATGTGCTGCCAACAATATGCAAACTGTCTGGAGATGAAGAATTTTTGGTGATGCAATTTTTATTTATTTTTTAATATCACTATTTATATTTTAAAAATATCCTAAAATCCTACAGTTTTCTCACTGACTACTAAGCCCATTAATCTCCTTATGATTACAGGTAGGATTAGAATGACAGATATCACCTACAGTATATACAATGCTTTCAGAAAGTCTTCAGACCCTTTCACTTTTAAAAAATTCGGTCACGCTAGGGCCTTATGCTAAAATAATTTTTATAAAAATAAGTTTCGTCTCCGCTGTTGAATTCATTACTGTACTCTTTGTATTGCACATATTCTAATGTATCTGACTAATATGATTTGCTGCTCATCTCCTACAATGTTTGGATTATGGGGGATTTTGTTATTGTATTTAAAGGGAACCTGTCACCGGGATTTTGTGTATAGAGCTGAGGACATGGGTTGCTAAATGGCCACTAGCACATCTGCAATATCCAGTCCCCATAGCTCTGTGTGCTTTTATTGTGTAAAAAAAACGATTTGATACATATGCAAATTAACCTGAGATGAGTCCTGTCCCTGACTCCTCTCACATACAGGACTCATCTCAGGTCAATTTGCATATGTATCAAATCGTTTTTTTTCTGTTTTTACTTTTACTTCAATAAAAATTATCTGATTAAAAAAATATATATATACGTTTCAATCAATCTGCTTTCAATACCCCATAATGAGAAATTAAATTTTTGAAAACTTTGCAAATTTATTAAAAAGGGAAAAACAAGCATTTTTCAAGGAGATAAGTATTCAGACCCTTTGCTATGACACTTGAAATTTATCTTTTTGGGCCTCCCATTTCTCATTTTCATCTTGAGATTAAAAATTATGGAGGTCAGAACATGACAATGAAAAGAAAATATACATTTTTCCAAAGCTTTTGAAAAACTTTTTAAATGTTCTCTTGTTATAGTCATACTGACCCAGAGAATGAAGAGCATGGGTCAATTTTACCACAGCCAAGTTGGATTTTTGTGCGACTGTTGCGTCGCAGTGCAACACCATTGACTATCATTACAAAAACTGTTGCGCCACGTTGCAGTGCAGCTGTATCTTTTTTGTCACTCTACATACAGTATGTCGTTGTGTAGCAGTGCCATTAGGGTCTGGTCTGTGGTCTGATTAAACTAGATTGTCAGGTTTGGGGCCTGATTAATTATGGGGTCTGGTGTGGATTCATTTAAAGGTCTGGGTTAATTTCGTTGTCTTAAGGTCCCTTTACACGGGACGATATTACAGCAGATAGTCAGGAAGGAAGCGTTC
Source organism: Bufo gargarizans (assembly GCF_014858855.1). Lineage (NCBI taxonomy): Eukaryota > Metazoa > Chordata > Amphibia > Anura > Bufonidae > Bufo > Bufo gargarizans. The sequence goes on along the minus strand of NC_058080.1, from coordinate 506,171,189 downwards.
CTTCCCGACAATCTGCTGATCGCTGGTGGAGGGGACCCAGGTGCGGATATACCACCAGCCTAGTGTGGGAGGGGGGCCTATTACCAGCTTCAGCAGCAGGACAGCAGGAGATAAACGCTTCCATTGTGGAGGCGCTTATCTCTATATTCATCTGCATTGCTGTCCTCAGGAAAGCAATATAGATTAATGCTGCGGCAGGGCAGGTGAGAGGCATCTCCCTTCCCTGTTCCTCGTGTCTGTAGCCTATCAGAGGCCGGTGCATGCAGCACGAAGATGTAATTGCGCGCCTGAGCAGTACAGGGCGGGAGACAGGCCGGAAGAGGCCTGCTTCGCACCCCTGAAAGCAGCATGGAGGGAAGTATGTGAGTTTCTTTTTTTCATTTACACTATGCTGTTCCCAGTATGAGAAAGGGGGGAGAGGAGCACTATGGGGGCATCTAGTGGGGTCCTATATACTGGAATTATATACTGGCACACATGGGGGATACTATGCAGAAGGGGGGAGCAGCACTCTGGGACATCTACTGGGGGGCAATATACACTGTCACACATGGCGGGCACTATGGAGAAGTGGGGGAGAAAAGCACTATGGGGGCATCTACTGGGGGGCATTATATACTGTCAAACATGGGAAGCACTATGGAGAAGTGGGGGAGAGGAGAACTATGGGTGCATCTACTGGAGGACATTATATACTGTCACACATGGGGCACTATGGGGAATTGGGGAGAGGAGCACTATGGGGGTATCTATTGGGGGGCATTATATACTATCACACATGGGGGGCACAATGGAGAAGTGGGGGAGAAGAGCACTATGGGGCATCTACTGGACGACATTATATACTGTCACACATGGGCACTATGGGGAATTGGGGAGAGGAGCACTATGGGGGTATCTACTGGGGGGCATTATATACTGTCAAACATGGGAAGCACTATGGAGAAGTGAGGGAGAGGAGCACTATGGGTGCATCTACTGGGGGACATTATATACTGTCACACATGGGGCACTATGGGGAATTGGAGAGAGGAGCACTATGGGGGTATCTACTGGGGGGCATTATATACTATCACACATGGGGGGCACAATGGAGAAGTGGGGGAGAAGAGCACTTTGGGGCATCTACTCGGAACATTATATACTGTTACACATGGGGGCACTATGGAGAAGTAGGGGAGAGGAGCACTATAGGGGCATCCACTGGGGCGCTTTATATACTGTAACACATGGGGGGCACTATTGAGAAGTGGGGGAGAGGAGCACCTGTCACTACCAGAGCTTTGAGACGTTCTCACAGCTCTGTTTCTCCACCCCTGTGATGATGTCACTACTAGAGCTTGGAGGAGTTCCCTCTGCCCTGTTTTTCCGCCCCTGTGATGAGGTCTTTACTTTCTGTTTCCTTCCTCCCAGCTGTCCCTCCTGTGTTTGATTTCACTGCCTTTAAATCACCCCTCCTCCTTTGTAGAGGTGCAGATTATACTTTTCATTTGAGCTGTATCTCTCGCTTGAGTATCTTCACCTGTGTGATATCTTTTCACTGGATCTGTGTTCTGCTGAAGCAAGTACTTCGGATATTGTCTGCTGACTTTGGATCTGCTTTCACTGCAGCTGCAGCTCCTTCAGTTAAGTGTTCAGACATTGTGTGTTTCTGTTTCTTTGCTGACTGGATCCGAGGCGACCCCGGTTCCGTCCATATACTGAGCAGGGCACCGGTGGCCGTGCCCCTTTCACTATTGTAGGGGTTTCAGTGGTCATCAGCCTTAGGTACGCGGGCATGTCTCGATCCACCATCTGGATCTGGACATGTGCATAGCAGCGTAGGGAGAGCTTTTAGGGTCTGACAGGGGTCACCCTTTATCCTCCCTAGCTTGGGTCCGGTCAGTTGCTATTCACTGTGTAGGCTCTTGTTGCTCACTTACAGCCGTGACAGCACCATGGGGGCATCTACTGGGAGGCATTATATACTGTCACACATGGGGGGCACTATGGAGAAGTGGGAGAGGGGTATTATTGGTGCATCTACTTGGGGCCCTATATATTGGAATTATATACTGTCACACATGGGGGGCACTATGAAGAATGGGGGAGAGGAGCACTATGGGGCATCTACTGGGGGCCCTATATATTGGTATTATATACTTACACACGTGGGGAGTGCTATGTAGAAGGGAGGCAGAGGAGCACTATGGGGCATTTACTGGGGGGCATTATATACTGTCATTTTATACTGGCACACATTATGGGGCACTATGGGGAAGGGGGAGAGGAGCATTTTGGGTGCATCTACTTGGGTCACTCTACAGTATAGGGGCATTTTATGCTGGCACATTATGTCAGGCACCATGTGGATGGGCGGAGGAGCACTATGGGGGCATCTACTGGGGGCACTATGTATTTTATACTAGCGCAAATTATAGGGCACTGTGGGGACCTTAGCTCAACTGGGGGCACTAAGAAAGTTTTTTTTTGAGGCACGCAGTAGGGGGCATTATGAGGGCACTATGGGGCCATTGGATCTACTAGGAGCACTAAGAGAAGGTATCTTTTATACTGCCACACAACAATGCATTTTTCTGTACTGGCGCACATTATAAGGGGGCATTTTTCTACTGTTACACATCATGAAGAGAATTATTACTACCGGGGGCATTATGGTGGGCTTTATTACAATTGGGGGGACTATGGGGAACATGAATACTAGTATGGGCACTATGGTGGGAGCATTTTTACTTCTGGGGCACAGTGGGGACATTATTGTTGGGGGCACTGTAGGGACACTATTACTACTAAGTGCACTCTGGCAGAGAATTATTACTATTGGTGGGACTTTGGGGAGCACTATTACAAAGCACAGTTCTGCAATTTACTTACTTTTCTTTATTATGTTACCACCTTACTGGAATTTTTTCAGCTGGCAAATCATAAGCAGGGAATTAAGTCTTACAAATTCAGACCATGTGAATCTCATAGACTTTCCACCAAATATGCACCAAGAGCTGTGCAAATATTGTCTTAAGTCTAAAAAAAACATGTACCAAAAATGTATGGTATAAATAGCGCAAAATGAAATGTTCCCACATAAACTGCAAGTACGACTCTTTCCATGTACAGGAAATATATCACAGGCTGGGAAATGTAATGACTGATGTTATTAACTTTCATTTCTTGTTTCACTGTGAACATATGAATCCATTCAGAGAGGTTGCATACAGTGGCTGCACAGGATTAGGGCTCATGCACACAAACGCATTTTCTTTCCTCTTCCGTTACGTCTTTTTTGCGGACCGTATGCAGAACCATTCATTTCAATGGGGCTGTAGAAAATACTGAAGTTACTCCGTGTGCATGGCCGTTCCGCAGAAAAGTAGTGCATGTCCTATTATTGTCCACAAATCACGGTCCGTGGCCCCATTCAAGTCAATGGGTTCGCAAAAAATACAGAACGCACACGGAACGCATCCGCATGTCATCCGTATTTCATCCGTATTTTGTGGATCCATACTGTAGAAATGCTATGCCCAGCTTATATTGCTCATGTGTTTGGTGATTATTAAATTACTGTTTCCGTTTCCGATCCGCAAAAAAAATTATCAAATACGGAAACCATAGGATATGTTTTGTGCAATAACGGAACAAAGAGGACTTAAATGAGAGAAAAAATGTGAAAAATGGTCGTGTGCATGAGCCCTTCCTGACTATGTTCTTTCAAAAACAGCACCACAGCAGTCTATAGGTTGAGTGTGGTATTGCAGCTAAGGCTACTTTCACACTTGCGTTTGGTGCGGATCCATCATGGATCTGCACAGAATAATCCGTTCAGATAATACAAACGTCTGCATCCGTTCAGAACGGATCCATTTGTATTATCTTTAATATAGCCAAGGTGGATCCGTCTTGAACACCATTGAAAGTCAATGGAGGACGGATCCGTTTTCTATTGTGCCATATTGTGTCAGTGAAAATGGATTTGTGCCCATTGACTTACATTGCGTGTCAGGATGGATCCGTTTTGCTCAGTTTCGTCAGACGGACACCAAAAGGCTGCAAGCATCGTTTTGGTGTCCGCCTCCAAAGTGGAACGGAGACGGAACAGAGGCAAACTGATGCATTCTGAGCGGATCCTTTTCCATTCAGAATGCATTAGGGCAAAACTGATCCGTTTTGGACCGCTTGTGAGAGCCCTGAACGGATCTCACAAACGGAAAGCCAAAACGCCAGTGTGACAGTAGCCTAAACTGCAAAAGCAAACAAAACTGGTGGGCAAAAGTGGCACAGTTTTTGGAAAAAACAGCCATTATTTTCTATTGCTGAACTTCCCCTTTAATATTAGTTATCCAGTGTATATGGAGAATTATTGACGGACGTGAGGAGACGAGGAGACGACCCTGCATGCGAGGGCTTTTACATATAAGATAAATATTTATACAGTATATACACTATGGGGGTCATTTGTTAAGTTGAAATACGCCTATATTAGGCGGCTTTCAGGCCCAACAGCTAGTTGCCTCGCAATCTGCAACTTCTCCCCACTCACGGCAGTTCTAAAAAAGTGGACGTGGCGTTGGCGGGGAAGGGGACGCCCCGTCTCATTTACCATTTTCTACGCTTGTTTCATGCATAGAAAAAGATGTAACAGCGAGGAAGCGGTCTTACTTTTAGAACTGGCGGAGACTCCTCTGAAGTTATGTAGAGGCCTGGCCATTTTCATAACTCCGGCGGATCCACTGCCAGCCTAGGGGTTTATTAAGAACGGTGTGTATATATATATGTATACACACACACACACACACATATGGGATGTATAATATGTATTTTGTATCCAAAAATATGCCTGATCTGGTTGTTTTTTAGACATTTTGAGGTGTTTTGTTTGATGGTGCTTTTTTGTATGCCTTGCATTATATTAATAGGGAAGAATGTACCCCCTATAATGGCAAAAGAAAATACCATGCAAAAAAAAACAACACAAAAATAAAAGTGGCGCAAAATGGCGCATCTAGGGTTTCTACACTTTTTTCCTTGACATACTCAAAGAAGCTGGGGCTTAGCTGAAAGTGAGTGGAGCCTCATGGGAAAGATTTACCGTCCAGCCTGAGCCCCTCCGATAAAGCTGCTGCAGGTCTAGACAGCCGGTCTAAGCTTACACTATATATAGGATTAGTGAATCTGGGACACTGGCACTTGCATTTTTTCAAGCAGGGCAAAAGTAAAATTGATGTCTATAGGACAAAAATGCCAGCCCATACTGTGTGAAAGAAACACTATTGACCCAAAAAACGCACTTCAAAAGCTAAAAAAAACACCAGTACAAAAAAATGCCTGTTTGTCGTGCTTTTAATATTTCCCACAGACTTTCATGTAACATCTAGAGCCAGCGTTTTGGGTGACCCTAGCTTTACCCCAGCTCTTAATGGTCACTAGTCATAAACACTTTCAAAGACTGGATCATTTTAGTAGTCAAATCTCTTGCACAATACAGTCTGTACAGAGGAGGTTATACTCTGCAAAATCCGGTGGTCCGCTGCTACAGATAGTGACATACATCTTTCTGTAGTATGTATAGTTATGTCATAAACCAGAAAATGGACATTAAATGGGTTTTAAGACCTGAACTGTGATCACAAATCAAAGAGTTTAGGCTACAGTCACACAACCGTATGTGTTTTGCGGTCCGCAAATTGTGGATCTGCAAAAAAACAAAGAAAAGGATGACGTTCCGTATGGCATCCGTTTTTTTTGCGGATCCATTGCAAAACGGACAAGAATAGGACATGTTCTATTTTTTTTTTTGCGAGGCTACAGAATGGACATACTGATGCGGACAGCACACGGTGGGTCCACATCCTATCTGCAAAAAAACCCCGGAATGGACACGGAAACAAAATACGTTCGTGTGCATGTAGCCTAAGAAAAATCTAAGCTAATTCAGTTTTCCATGCAAGCTGAATCAGTTTTGCCTCCCATTGCATTGTTTCTCTGCGTTTTCCGTCTGCATGGCCTCAGTATGTCTCCTGTTTTTCACATCCACCAAAAAATACTAAAAACTGCTTTCTTTTAATTTTATTGACTCAGCAACCATCCTTCAATTTTAAATAGGCCGTTGATGGCGTCTGTGTGCTGTTTTTGTTGTTCACAGACCCATTGACTTGAAAGAGGGAGGTTAGTGAGAAGAACATTGCTTGACTGACCAAGCCCTAAAGCATGTTGCAGTAAAGGATTTCAGGACTTTGTCATTGGTGACATATCCTTAAAGTGGGTTTTGAAAACCCACAGTGGTAGGAACCCCACCAATTTGATAGCTGCAGCTGGAAAACCCCTTTATTATTGATGACTTATCCTTAGGATTGGTCAACAATATCGGATTGATGGGGGTCTGACATCTGGAACCTTCACCAATCAGATGCTAGCAGAAGCTGTAGCCACTGGAAATAACATACTGGACAGAGCGGGAAGCAGACAGCTCCGTCCACTGTAATGGTCATGCCAGGTTACTGCTTCTGGCTCTGTACACTGTGTCATTTCCGATGCCAGAAAACTCCAATCCGATGGTATAACAGAACTCCAGACTTTACATTGAAAGTCAATGGGGACGGATCCGTTTGAAATGGCACCATATTGTGTCAACATCAAACGGATCCGTCCCCATTGACTTGCATTGTAATTCAGGACGGATCCGTTTGGCTCCGCACGGCCAGGCGGACACCAAAATGACTTTTTTTTTCATGTCCGTGGATCCTCCAAAATCAAGGAAGACCCACGGACGGAAAAACGGTCACGGATCACGGACCCACGGACCCCGTTTTTGCGGGCCGTGAAAAAAAACTGTCGTGTGCATGAGGCCTAAGGATGTCATCAATATCAAACTCCTGAAAAACACTTTAATGTGGGTGTATGTCATCAATGACAAAGTCCTGAACCCTTGAGTGCACCATGCTTTAGGGCTTAGTCAGTCAAGCAATGTTCTTCTTCTCACTAGCGTCACCCTTTCAAGTCAATGGGTCTGTGAAAAACAAAAACAGCACACGGACGCCATCCACAGCCTATTTAAAATTGAAGGATGGTTGCTGAGTCAATAAAAAGAAGAAAAAGCATTTATTTTTTTTATTTTTTTTGTGGATGTGAAAAACGGAAGACATACTGAGGCCATGCGGACGGAAAATGCAGAGAAACAATACAATGGGAGGCAAAACTGATTCAGCTCGCATGAAAAACTGCTTGTCTGAATGGGCCTTGTTTTTTTTCCTTAGACTAATGACTTTGAATTTATTTTTTTAATTTCTTTTACATTTGCTCTTTGATCTGTGATCACAGTTGAGGTGAGTCGGCTTGAGATTGTTTTCACAGCTTTGGCCCATGTTAACATTGACGTGCTTCCAGCACATTCATATTTTTCATCAACAACAACACGCCCATGTTCCCCATTACATTTCTAAAGGAGGACTTCCAATCCTGAGAACCTTCTCACTATTTCTAGGACAGGATGTTGGCCCATGCTACTGATCGGACTTTCTTCCGCACCTAAAAGTCAAATGATGGTAGATTACATGTACTAATAACTCCCTATATAGCTATAGGGAATGCAAAGGATTAGCAACTGGGCCTGGCGCCTCTGTCCTATAAGTAGTCACCAGTAATGCCACAAAGTAGGTGGGGGCTGTTGGATTGGTATTCAGGAGGTATAAGTGGCACCTGTGAAAATAACTCAATTAAAGGGGTTTTGTCACTTCAGCAAGTGGCATTTATCATGTGAACAAAGTTAATACAAGGCACTTACTAATGTATTGTTGTTATCCATATTGCTTCCTTTGCTGGCTGGATTCATTTTTTCATCACATTATACATGCTTGTTTCCATGGTTAGGAGCACCCTGTAATCCAACAGTGGTGGCCGTGCTTGCACACTATAGAAAAAAGCACTAGCCTATGTGCACTCCCGCTGCCCAGGCCACCAGAGAGGCACTTTTTCCTATAGTGTACACGCATGGCCACGCTGCTTGATTAATGCCATTTGCTGAAGTGAGACAACCCTTTTAATGGTAGGTAAATATGGCAGTTCCTTGTCAGAACACCCTATTAAAGAAGGTTGTCTATTTGGTTCTGCTGGGGTGGTATTTTGGGCTGCACTATGGTATTGCAGGTCTTAACTACTTGTGTTGTCCCTGCCTACTTTTAGTTTTTTTTTGCCAGGGCCACTTTAACTCCTTAAGGACACAGCCTTATTTCACTTAATCACCAGGCCATTTTTTACAAATCTGAGATAGTTTTTTCGTCCCATATTGTACTTCATGACAGTGGTAAAATAAAGTTAAAAAAATTCATTTTTCAATTTCTCTACTTCTACAATACATAGTAATACCTCCAAAAATAGTTATTACTTTATATTCCCCATATGTCCACTTTATGTTTGGATCATTTTGGGAATGACATTATAGTTTTTGGGGACGTTACAAGGCTTAGAAGTTTAGAAGCAAATCTTGAAAATTTTTCAGAAATTTTCAAAAACCCAATTTTTAGGGACCAGTTCATGTCTGAAGTCACATTGTGAGGCTTACATAATAGAAACCACCCAAAAATGACCCCATTCTAGAAACTACACCCCTCAAGGTATTCAAAACTGATTTTACTAACTTTGTTAACCCTTTAGGTGTTGCACAAGAGTTATAGGCAAATGGGGATGAAATTTGAGAATTTATATTTTTTGCCAAATTTTCAATTTTAATCCTTTTTTCCCAGTAACAAATCAAGAGTTAACAGCCAAACAAAATGCTATATTTATTGCCCCGATTCTGTAGTTTGCAGAAACACCCCATATGTGGCCGTAAACTACTGCAGATTTTGCTGGACTGGTTTATTTACACCATGTCCCATTTGAAACCCCCCTGATGCACCCCTAGAGTAGAAACTCCATAAAAGTGACCCCATCTAAGAAACTACACCCCTCAAGGTATTCAAAACTGATTTTACAAACTTTGTTAACCCTTTAGGTGTTGCACAAGAGTCATTGGCAAATGGAGATGGAAAATTTGCCCAAAAATTTAAATTCTCAAATTTCATTTTAATCAATTTTTTTCCAGTAACAAAGCAAGCGTTAACAGCCAAACAAAATGCTATATTTATTGCCCCGATTCTGTAGTTTGCAGAAACACCCCATATGTGGCCGTAAACTACTGTACGGGCACACAGTAGGGCGTAGAGGGAAAGGTGTGCCGTGTGGTTTTTGGAAGGCAGATTTTGCTGGACTAGTTTATTTACACAATGTACCATTTGAAGCCCCCCTGATGCACCCCTAGAGTAGAAACTCCATAAAATTGACCCCATTTTGGAAACTACGGGATAAGGTGGCAGTTTTGTTGGGACTATTTTGAGGGTATATATGATTTTTGGTTTATCTATATTACATTTTTGTGAGGCAAGGTTACCAGAAATAGAAATTCAGAAATTTCATCTCTATTTGCCAATAACTCTTGTGGAACACCTAAAGGGTTAACAACGTTTGTAAAATCAGTTTTGAATACCTTGAGGGGTGTAGTTTCTTAGATGGGGTCGCTTTAAGGAGTTTTTACTCTAGGGGTGCATCAGGGGGGCTTCAAATGGGACATGGTGCCAAAAAAAAAGGCCATCAAAATCTGCCTTCCAGAAACAACACGGCGTTCCTTTCCTTCTGCGCCCTGCCGTTTGGTCATACAGCATTTTACGACCACATATGGGGTGTTTCTGTAAACTGCAGAATGAGGGTAATAAATATTAGGTTTTGTTTGGCTGTTAACCTTTACTTTGTTATTGGAAAAAACGGGTTAAAATTGAAAATTTGCCCAAAAATTGCTTTTTTGGTAACGTTTTTATTTTTTTATCGTGTTCATCTGAGGGGTTAGGGGGGTATTTTTATAGAGCAGATTCTTACGGATGCGGCTATACCTAATATGTCTACTTTTTTTATTTTATTTATGTTTTACACTATATTATCTTTTTATAAACAAAAAAAATAACATTTTAGTATCTCCATAGTCTTAAAGTTCTTTTTTTTTTTTACTTTTTAGCCGATTATCTTAGGTAGGGGCTCATTTTTTGCGGGATGAGAGACGGTTTTATTGGCACTATTTTGGGGGGGCATATGAATTTTTGATCGCTTCCTATTCCAATTTTCGTGATGTAAGGTAAAAAAAAAATTTTTTTTTTTGACCATGTTAATCTGAGGGGTTGGGGGGGTATTTTTATAGATCAGATTCTTACGGACGCAGCGATACCTAATATGTCAACTTTTATTATTTATTTTAGTTTTACAAAATAATATTTTTGAAATTTTTTGTTTTGTTTTAGTGTCTCAAGTCTGAGAACCAGTTTTTTATCCGATTGTCAGTGGCTAAATTGGGATATAAATTTAGTACTCCATGGAAGGGTGGTACTCCCTGAAGCAGCCGTCAATGCAGAGGTCCGGATGATCGGGGCACGTGTCACACTGAGTAGTGGTGTCCTTCCGTATCCCCCTCCTGTTACACACTGCACTTTTTGGGGGACCGTCCCTTCCTTCCAATATGGGGGACCACACTTGGAAAGTGTTGGCCAGGGACGATCCGGGCGCCTCCAGTTCCTGAGGTACTCCAGCCTGCTCTTTCCCGGTCAGAAAAGATCAGGGCCTTGAGCACTGCCTCAAAGAACTGAAGGAATGTCCCTGTGTTGCCAGAGCTCCAGGACAGCACAAAAGAGTTGTACAAGGCAACCTGTACCAAGTAGACCGCAACTTTTTTGTACCATGCCCGGGTTTTGCGCATGGCGTTATATATGGCTTGAGGACTTGATCAGAGAGATCAACTCCTCCCATATACCGATTGTAGTCGACGATACAATCGGGCTTGAGGACCGGTGCCACGGTACCTTGCACAGGGACAGGGGTGATGCCGTTACCATGAATTGTGGACAGTACAAGGACATCCCTCTTGTCCTTATATCTGACCAGCAACAGGTTTTCACTGGTAAGGGCACGGGTCTCACCCCTGGGGATAGGTACCTGGAGGGGGTGGGTAGGGAGGCC